>NC_088132.1:69901840-70204590 GCF_036370855.1 Dromaius novaehollandiae | reverse complement strand
TAAAGTGAGACTTTCACATAAGAATCTTTTTGTATATGTTAAAAATTTTGTCGACTTACTGCAATAGCATCCAGTAAAGTCTCATATGGAAGTTGTCTGAGATGTCTGATATAGTGTCTAAGATTTATATACGTGCATACACATACGTGCACATGCATCTGGTATATGTATAAATGCAATGACTTCATTAAGAATGTGAAGCTGTTCATGTGCCAACATCCGAGGTGACACTAAAATAAACTTTTTGTCTCCATTTGGAACTATAACTGTTTTCTTAAAGTTACGGGTTTCAACTTAAGATTTCACCAAAGGCTGTTAGGAGTATCTGGTAAATTTATGCTTCTGATACTGACTTCTCTGGAACTACTATGCATGCTTTCAAAGATGGTCCAACTTTTCAGTGGGAGGAACTGAATGGCAGCTTTGGAACTTCTCTCCTGGGCTGCATGAACGGCTCTGAACAACTGGTCATAGACAGATGCAAGAGGTGGTTTTGGCATCTCATGCGATTCTAGAAGCTGTGTTCTCTTTCCACAAAAGTGTGGCTGTTGGGATGATGAAATTGTTGAATGGGCCAAATTCAGCCTGGGACCACCAGTTTGAGCCATTTGCTCATTATTACTAAAGGCTGTTTTGCTTTAAGGAAAAACACATTTGGATTTTAAACATAAAGTTAGAAAAATTAGAAATTGATTTTTCTGAAATGGCTTACTTCTGAAGAGCTTCCCTTGCTCTATTTTGTCATAGCGCAGAACAAACTAAACATGCAAAGCATCCTGCATTTTCATTTCACTGACAGAAGATTAAAAAAAAATATGAATTGTGCTGCTTCCCCAAGAAAAAGGAAAGGTAGAGCTGGGCATTTACACTCATTTGAAGAACAGCCGAATTATTGAGTAGGCATCCTTGAGTTCTAGCTGAAAAAGCCTTGATTTGAGAATTTTACTAGCACTCAGTACTGCATAGACTGAAATTTTAGGGCTTAAGGCAAGCAGAAGACTAGAGCACTACCAAACCGACATAGTCAAACTCCAGAGACATTCAGTGTTATTCAGTTATCATCATGGGCTCTGAAATGAGTCACTTCTCTAGTCTCTTCTATTTAAAAAGAAAAAAAAAGAAAGTTTATTAAAATATTTTCTAAATTGTTTATCTCCTGCATTTACTGTTTTAAAATGCACACATTTCTGACTCCAGCAAAGCAATAAAAAACATTTTTCCCCAACCTGGAGAACTTCGTTGATTAGAGAGAATAATTCCTTTAGATCTCATCTTTAAAGTAATGCAGTTTAATGCTACTTTGTTCACTAATCTCTGCACTTTCCTCCTTATATAGACAGAAGGCGGAAAGGCAGGTAGGTGCTTCTTTAGTAGCAGCAATATTACTCCGTGAACAGACTATAGTGAATAGTGTGAAAAGATGGTTATCCAGACAGAAATGGAACTATATCATGAATCTTTTGAGATCTGAGATGAAGGAGTGTATCTCTTCTCTACAAAATAAACTGTTCTCCTTTCCGAGTTTTTGTGAGGAGGGATGTATGTCTTACATTTTGGTGTTTATTCCAGAAAATATGATGAATATAGAAATTTGGCCTGGTCTTTAGAACCCTTTCATAAATCCTTATGGAAATTTTACTACAAAATATAAATAGAAAGTGAAACTCGCTTTGTAAAATTTCTATAGCACAGAGCACACAGTTAATCTGTATAGCTGAGTCAAACTTTGAGTCAAACTTTGCTTCATTTAAAATAGATTATTTGGCTTCAAAAATCACAATACTGTCTTTTTTGCTTACTGACGTTTAGTTGCTATTTACTGCTAATGGAGCTGCAGAAAAGTGGCTGAGTGTGAGATCGAAGGTGGCAGCAAAATGGTTAAGACGACTAATTGTTGTGATAGTGTCAGCTGAGGTGTTGCCTTAGAGAGCTTTTAATTGCTTGACAGGTTTAATTTAATTCCAGTTGATTTTCATGGATTTAATGAAGAGTGCTGTTGAGTGTTAGTTCCAATCAAAATTATTTATTGGGGCGAAGGAGATAACTTGAGATCCAAACGAGTCTCGACTCTTTTATAGCCATGACTAATCAGCTTTTTAGAAAGCATCCTGTTTTCCCAGTGATTTACTCTTCCTGCTTTTGCTGTATCATGCAAGACTGCTCTTGAGTCATTTCAGTTCATGCTCCTGACGGTAATGTGAATGGTGGAGATGTCCTTTATCAGAAGTCTTCCCCTTTTATCTTAACCAAATGTACCCCTTAGGGAGACTGATTACATCCTACTCTTATCTTTACTGAAGTGGGAGATTAGATCTCAATTCATTGCCTTTTTGCCCCATTTGGAAACTGGATGGAAAAGGTACATAATAATTTTTTTTTTAGTCAAGGCTTTTCATTTATCATTTACTTTTTATAGATCTTCTACCTTTCATCATACGATTTTAATTTTAATATGTTATGCTGTCTTCCAGGATAGAGGTTATATTCAGAGCAAATTGCTAGTATTTCAAGAATCTATACACTTATCAAAACAAATAAATCAGAAATAAGAGAGCAAATGTGGCTCTCTTTATATACATTAAGAGCAAGAGCAGTTTGGAAGTTTGAGGCTCTTGAGAATCTGTGGTGAAGGTGTAGATCAAAATCTTTTTAGAAAATAAAAATGTGTTGTAAATCTCTTAGGTCTCTGGTGTTACTTGTCTATTTAAAGCCTTCAGATTCTTTGAAGTTAAAAACTGGAAATAGCTGGATATTTATCTGAATTTTGAATTGCACAATACTGTTCAGTGGTAATTCACAAGGAAGTTAATAAGCCTAGAGTTGAATCTTGGAATCCCTTTTATGCTCCATTCTGAAACCTTCCTATTTATGTGACTGGATGTTTTCTTATGCTTTATCTTGAGTTGATAGCTAAGTAAATGCAATCTGTCTACATTTATAATGACAATTACTTTTCTTGTGTAGTATTTTGTCATTCCTTCTCTCTTCTCATGTCCATATGCAAAGGGTGTTGACTAAAAACTTTCACTACAGAGAATGGTGGAATTTTGAATTGGTCATTTTAATGAGCTAGTCTGCAAATAGTCATTGGAACTTTGTGGAGTTTTCAGGCTTTGAAAATATTACCAATGTACTTAGGATTTTTTGTGTAAAATTCCATGGGATAATTTTTCCCTCACTTTGGGTAGGCACTTAGAAGGGAATGTTTGAAACAAATACATTATTCATGTGCAAATACAGTACAATTTTATATACTGGAACTGCTGCACTGATTGAAAAAATTATTGAGAAAATAGTGTTTTTTCACATTGGCTGTTGCTCTGTATGTTTGTTATTTCTCCAATTCTGCTTATGTCCCCTATGGGGATTTTTCCTGTAACACAAAAGCTTCTGCAATGAAGAGTACTCCACAAAAGATGTCCCTTTGCTCCTCACTGCGTCATCTAGGGCCTCAATAATTTTATGAACTGAAGAGATTCTTTTCACCTATTGATACCCTGTGGAAGGGAGGGGCTGGATTGAGCAGCTCAAGCAGATCACTTCTGCATCCAAGATCTGCTTAGATGATGTGTGTCAATGTTAAATCAGTGAGATTTGTAGTATGTTAATTAATAACTTATTTCTGGGAAACTTGTTCCTGCTCTTAAATTTTTACATCCTTTTAAAGAATGACATTTTGCATTGTTAGACTGACTAGTTGTTTGTTTTGGGAAAATATAAAAATGAATCTCCATATACAAAGCTTGTGAGCTTTGTATTTCCTTTAAAGCAGTCTTATATTGCCATAATTAAGAGGTTCAGTTGTGAGGTATTCTTCTGTATACCATGTTTCTGTTAAATGACATGTTTCTTCATACTGCGTGTTCATTATACCCTGAAAGGAGTTATATAGACATGTTGATAGGTAATTATTTCTGCGTATCTGAATGTATCTGTTGGCTAGAAGTGATCACATGTAGTATTTTAATATCGTTTGCTATTCCTGCTGTTTTCCTCTTATGGACCTGCTGTACAGCTTACTTGTAAGCAGTCATTATTTTGAAGTCAGGGATTGAGAAGAAATCAAAGTTTCAAAATACTTTCAAATATTTTTGTACTTCTAAATGAAGGACTGAATAAAATAAAAAAATCCTTAAAGTATATGTTGATGAGCAATGAGGCTAAATCAAAATAGTAATTGTCAGATGTACCTTCTGTGTATTGCATAAGGCAGGAATCCTGTGGTCTCATCTCCTATTTCTTCTCATTATTCAACCCTTTCTCTGAAGATGGAATAATTTACTCCTGGGCTTTCATGTGATATTCCCTGTGTATAACATCCTAGATTTAAACATAATTTCTGAGAATATAAATCCACGCATGACCTTCAGAAAAACCACTTAAACCTGGGCATTTTATGCTAAAGGAGTAACATTAATATATTGTCATCCTCTCAGGAGCAGCTGTAACTGGGAGGAGTACTGTGACAGCAAAAGGTTTTTGAGACTTGGGAATACTAGGTTCTGTTGCAAGTATTGCAGAGGAGTATGGTCTTCACACCCTTCAGGCTGCTTTGAAACCTCTCTGAAGTCTCCCTCCCACCAGCCTTTAACCGTTCTTTTTCTCCCAGTGCTACGCTCTGTTGGGAACTCCTTGTCATGTGTGGTGTCTTCTCACCAAGTATCTCATCCTTACCTCTCTTTTTTCTTAGCCTCTTACTCAGTTCTTTTATTTTTAGTCTCTTACCTGACCAATCTTGCTTTCCTTTTATCTCTGCTCTTCCCCTGACCTTCATAAGGAGTTCTGCTGCCTTAATCCAGTTTATGCTTATTCATAGTCAGTTTTTCCTGTCTCCTTTTCTAATTTAGTCTTCCTCAAATCTTGCATATACTGGCCGTCTATAGGATTGCTACTTAGTACTTCAGAGAGTCTCTTGCCCATGCAAACTGTCATGCTTATGTGTCATTACAAATTTGAGTTCATTTGCTTTTTGGTTCATATAGACTGGGCAATGAAATTGTTCCCATTCATTGTCATAAGATTCAAAAATATTTTTCCCCCAAAATAATAATTATAAATTAGGTGTAATTACAGAATGGTGGCAGTAGACATATAGGGGAATTAAAGGCTACCTATTTTATTTGGAAATACAGAAAAATAGTTTCATAATTGCTTCAACTTATTTGCCATATATCTCATAAAAATAAAGTTGTAATGTTTTTGTTTGTTTTGTATTCTGGTAAAAATGTTTTATCTGGTAGACATTCTGGGGTTTTTTTACATTTAGGGAGTATTTAAGTAATAGAGTAGCTGAAAAGATGTTATAATTTATAAGTTGTCTACTGTGGTTACTATTTTACTTATGGTGGATATGACTTTTCTTGTACTGATTTAAATTGTTTTAACTCTGTTCAAATGCAGGGAGTAGGTAGTTTATTTAGAAGTTTTTCTGCCAAACAAGTATGGGAAGTTTTGCTGGATTTCTCCATCTGTTTGTGTGTACATACAATTTTTTTCAGTATCTGGTGCATGACTGAACCTTCATTGTGCTGCATGTGCTCAACAGAAGACATCATAACATACTTGCGTTCAAAAAGAGCAGAGAGGATACAGTAATCAAAGTTTTCTTGCTGACATGGTCTTGCACCAGAATGTGTGTGGAGTGCATCCGCAGAGAACTTTTCAGCTATTCTGTATAGATTCTGTACAGATATTCTGCTTTAGGTAGCTTTTTCACCATATTATATAAGCATCTTAAAACAACCTTACCTACATAGTAATGAAATAATGTAGTAAAAAAGATACCAAAAATCTTGCTTTAAAATCAGTTGTTTGTTTATAAAGAGGATTACATAAGCATTTCTAAAAAATGTATTTTTACCATATCACTAATAAGGTGACTCAGAATTCTGCACTCTAGAGCTAAATTCCATTGCAGCAGTATTTCTATGATGATTTTAATATATCTTACAGCTTTGTATTACAAAGTTCATTACAATATATTACAAAGGCATTATAATATATTATAAAGGCAGGCATTATCATATAGTCATTAGGTGTGCAGCATAAGCTTGATCGGAACTTTTAGCAGTGTTATATTCTGTTGCTTTTTTATGTATTGTAAGGTTGGTAAGAATAGTTGATATATTTATATTGTATTAAATGCCAACAACATTCAATATTGTGCAAGAGAGATTTGCAATCCAGTGGAAACATACAAAGATTGGATAGGCAGAGAAACTTGGTGGAATTTGACAGGTCAGGCTTTTAATGTTTGAATTGGTTCAATCCTTGACTTTTCAGAAGACCATATTAGAATACAGTATTAGAATGGGCACTGACTTGCTGAATCAGGACTTGGAGAAATTTTCCATGCTTGCAGGATATGCAGCTACATAATAATAATTTGTGTAACACAGCAGCACTGTCAAAAGTTAATTTTATTAGATATCTTGTCTTAGTCATAGCTTAGAGCATTAGAAAAAAGAGGAAAGCCATTTGTGAAACAAAATTGACCCCAGTAATTAAATTAGTTGTTTACTTAAATCCGGATCATTTAACTTCTCAGTGGTCAGGAAAATAGCCACATTACCTTTCCAAAAGAACATTCCCATCCTTTTCTAAATTGCTTTGAATTGCTCTTGGCAAATATAAAAGCTTTACAAAATCTGTTTTGCAGATGTGGAATCCACCATTAAAAAAGTTAGACTTAAACTTGCATGTGTGGAGCCTTTTCAACGTAAATTTTCTTTGAAAATAAAGCTAGGAAAGAATCTAAAAATATTTATGTGGCTCTGCATATCCTTCAGTATAAAAATATTGGCTGTGAAGGAAGAATGAGTGTATATGTTGAAGGGATAGTTTTCAAAAAGTCCTTCCATATATGTTGTTTTCACTAGTATACAAACTGTTATAAAACACAATCTGTTTTCAGGGAAAAAAAACTAAGAAAATTGTTCAGGGAATATGTTTTCCCTTTGTTTTCAATGGAATTCAAAAATAACTTTGCTGTAGCTGTCAACAGATGAGTATTAGTGTTACACTTGTGCTAAATGCTGCAGCATAACCTGAGTGTAAGAGTAATACAGCATTATTCTTTCATTCCACGCTTATTTTAGACCTATGGAAATATTCTTCGTAGGAAGCTGTTTGGACCAAAAGGAGTCTAGAACTGATTCGATTGAATGCAATGGTAAAGATTTTTATTAGTTTCAACACAAACAAGATTAGATTGGATCCAGGATAGGTTAGGAAGTTAAAATGGGACTGTTGTAACACAATCTTTATTCATTTGTTATGTTTGGGGAGGAGGAAGAGGCATAAATGGTCCAAAACATTCTGCAAAAAAGAAAGACATTATTCCAATCAAAGGCTTGTGCTCTCTGAGTTTACCGTGGTGTGGCATGGCAATTGAGGGTCGATAGCATGTGGAAGCAGAGAAGCAGCAACATTAGCTGGTATTTGTTTGGTGTATTGCCAGTTTAAAGACATATGCTGTGGAGACAAATTATTTGATTTTCTGGGATTCTTTCCTTGTTTATTCCCTTTCCTTCAGGCTGTGATGGGAGGGGTGACATTTTACTAAAGGATTAAATTTTGTGAGGGAAAGGCACTGAAAAAACAGTCCACTCAGTTTCAAGTGCAAATAGTAGAAGGCGGGGAAAGCATCAAAGTGCCTGTTGAAAGAAAAGGCAGGGCACTGACACAGTTATTGACAGAGCGTGGAGAGTAAAAGGGGAATCACAATGGCAGAAGAAATTAGTTTACTTCATACTCAAACTGTGTGGTGATGGTCCTTATAATGAGATAGTGAAAGTGTGCTTCTGGGGTGCTTCAGAGATCCCTTCTCGGATAGTCTGTATTTCTAGTCCATCACAGATTTGAAAGAGAATATAAAACATACCATGACTGTTGATGTTTTGGTCAGTGCTGATTCAGTCAGATACTGTGGGCAGGTTGATTCATGTGGTAAGCTGAAATTTGTCCATGGTATTATTGAGATATTTTTGCAATATGATGTCTACTTTTAAATAAAATCGGAAAGGTTTCAGTAAAGAATAAAAACATTTGGAAGGTCCGACTTGAAAGAAGAGATTAAAGAGCTCAGTCTTAGCTCAAGAGTTAGGGACTGTCTGGGAATGATTGATCGGTTTGTTTATAAGATGAGTGACTTCTTAAAATTCTTTTATATGTTTCTTGTAGAAAAATTTCATAGATCAAGTAGCAGCAGGGGGACAATAAACATATTGAATGTGGGGACTTTAAAGAAACATTGAGGGGACATTATAAGCAATGTGGATATTTTTAACAGTGCATGTAATTCATTTGTGAGGCAGTGTTACCAACTGTCTACAGCACAAGAAGTTGTTCAAGAAACTTGGATTTTTCTTCTTGTGCTACTGACCTGCTGATAAGTTTGATTTAGGGATCAAAATTTTTGGCCTTCGTTATGTTTGAGGGAGAACTAGATAGGCCATGAGCGCTCCTTCTTTCTTTACAGTTGAAAGGTAAAAGGAATAAGAAGGTTTAAATTTAATTTATAGTATTATGAAGTGATCGAGGTTTTGACAAGCCGTGGAGCCCTAAAAAGAGGAGAACTGAAGGCCTTAAAATATGGAATCAAAAAAGCACTGTAAAGAGGGCAGAGAGGTGAGGTGATGTTGCCAGCTGAAATGAGAAATTAGAATGGTGAAGGATGCTCAGAGATTGCTTTTGGAATTGCAGCTGACATGCTTGTGAGACATCTCAGATAAAAAGGGAAGAAGAAAGTAGCAGATTTTAAAATTCTCAGCATGTAACCATGTTATTTGCTAAACCTCTACATCTGAGAAATAAGTGTGCTAAGTCCCTGGGAAACTTCAGCTATGACAGGGGAGGTAGCACTCCAGCAGAAGATGATGATCCCAAGAGGTGACAGAGAAGCTCAAGGTACTGGATATTCAGTTGAGATGCTAGAAGGATTGATTATTGTGAGGGAAAGAGATAGGAAAACGATGCAATTCTTTGAGTAAATATTAGAATGGGAAAGGTGCCTCTTGAAAGATGGGACACTGAGATGATTACTGAGAGAGCATAGAGAGGAAAAGGGGAATGTGAGAATTACAGAATGGTTGAGGTTGGAAGGGACCTCTGGAGATTACCTCGTCCAACCACTCTGTTCAAAGCAAGGTGAACTAGAGCAGGTTGCACAGGGCCATGCCCAGTCAGGTTTCGAGTATCTCCAAGAATGGAGACTCCACAACCACAATAGACAACTTTTTCCAGTATTGGACCCCTGCCCTCTCCTGCCCCCTGCCACCACCAGTTAAAAAAATATATTTATAATATATATATTTTTTAAAAAATGTTTAAATAGAATTTCCTGTACTTCAGTTTGGGCCCGTTGTCTCTTGTCCTTTCAGTGGGCCCCACTGAGAAGAGTCTGGCTCTGTCATCTTTGCTCTTTTCCATCAGCTATTTGTGCACAATTATAAGAACCCCCTGAGCCTTCTCTTCTTAAGGCTAAACAACTCCAGCTCTTTCAGCCTGTCCTTGTATGTCAGAAGAAATAAGTTAGCGTCGTACTCAGACCATGTGTCTAACAGTTGAAATGCTCCCTTTTTCTGCTCTTTCCTGGTAGGTGACAGGTTATTGTCCTATCCTAGAACCAGGGTAGGTTCTGCAATTATCAGCCAAAGAACGCATGTAACGAATAGGAAATGTCTTGCAGGAAATTTTGCTTTCGTTAAAGAATCAGCTTTCCTACCCCCGGAACAAGAGGATTCAAGAGATGCATCCCTGTGTGAAAGAACTCCATATAAAGGAACTAATAACGGGGAAGACTGAGGAGATGCCCTTTTATGTAGGGAGTCATGAAAGTCCTGACGTTTTAGTTTGTCCTTTATCTGCTCTTTCAGGAAATTGCAGTATCTTATGTAGTTATTTCATTCAAGAAATAATACATTCATTTCTGCAATACATAGCATAGGTTTATTTAGATGACTCTGGAAAATGTATCATAATTTAACATTTTGTTAAAAACGAAAAAGAGCAGGAAACTTGAATGTCCTTTGCTGGGGCTCCAAATAGAACAATAAACTGATGCCTTACAGTTACAAGATTTGGAGACTTTTTAAAAGGAGCTGATCTTGACTTTATTATGGACAACTAGCGATTTGTTCCATTTCACTTGATTTCTCTTTATTCTCATTATACGTGCAATTATATGTATCTTTCATGAGCTATTTCTGGCTGATTTTCCTGCTTGTTTTGTCCTACAGTTATGTATGTCCGCCCTGTAGCCTATCTGGTCTTGCAGCTCTGATGAAAGCTGCTAATGTTGTGCCTCAGTGTCTTGTCTTGTTCTTGGAAAATGGCAGCCTTAATCAAGTAATATTTGCTTTGCTAGAGAACCAGTGAATTACGTGCTGTTGGATCATAGGCAGTGTTTGTATAGTTTAAACAAATGAGGTTGTCCTGAGAACTTAGCGATTTCTTTCTTTCTAAATTAATGATCTTCCTTCTTTTGCCAAATCCTGAAACTCCTCTCCGCATTAGATGCCAGAAGAGTTTTGAATTTTTATCTGGAAAGAAATCAACATATTAAATGGACAGAAAACATTTGTATCTAAGACAGTTTAAAGAATCCACCTGTATCTCAGTGTTTTAGTTCTCTCTCATTTGGATGTTTTTATGTCTCTAAGAAACATTGAAGACCAAGGCAGATACTCTTTTTCCATTAAAAAGAAAGAAGATGTATTTATTGTGTTGATAATGTGGGAAAAACTCAGCTCTAAGAAACAGTATTACATAAATGAGTCTTTGTAAAGTATCTGAAGAACGCTTTTAGCACAGAAATCAAACCCCTTAGGATTAGTGAAATAGAACTACAATCATATTGCAATTAATTGTTTAAAATGCCCCTTAAAAATAAATAAAAAGCCTGAATAATGAGCAGCCAGCCTGCAGTACTGCCATTTTAAAGTAGGTTTATCAGTTGTTTCCATCTCAGAACAATGGAGGCAGTCTGTTCAGTAGATGAAATTGTATAAGCATTTATACCTGATTCTTGAAGTCTTAATTCTTGTAAAGCACTAGATGCATTTATATTCCTGATTTCTAGTGACAGTGGATACTATGTAGTATCTTTATATTAGCCCTTGGTCATTTGTTCAGTGGCAGGTAATTATATACGTTTAGATGAGAGCTTGGGAATATATATATATATATATATATACACACATTTTTTTAACTTTACATGCATGTTAATTAATACAAAGTTTCCTACTTGGAAAGTGGTTTTATACTTTAGTTTCCTGAGCATCATGCTGTATCTTATATGCTACTTTGTCATTATTATTTTTATTTATGCAATATTATATGCCATTTATGCTGAAAAAAGTGTCACTATATTATAAGAAGAATTATTTTATATACATTAACTGCAAGTAAAACAATTCTTTCTTTAAACCTCTTTCCAGAACTGTGAGGACATGGGATGTTAACAATGAAAAAAAGCACAAAGGTGTATTTAAACCACGATCCGCTCAAGGTAAAAGGGTGATTCCCACAACTTGCACATACAGCAGAGATGGTAAACTTATTGCAGCTGGCTGTCAGGATGGCTCCATCCAGATCTGGGATAGGAATATGAGTGTAAGTCAAGCATATGGTAACAGTACAGACTTTTAATATACAAAGTGCTGAATGTTGAAGCTGATAAAATTGGTTTGGGTATTTTTATTCTTATATATATCTTTTTCTGCTAAAAATGTAGTATTGTATAAGCAAGATTTAATATTTCCGCTAACTCTCTACAACTGGTCATTTGATTTGCTCCTATTCAATGCAAAGCAGTGAAGGAAGCTGCTGGCAGTCTGGTTTAAAAAAAAAAAAATTTTGGCCACATACCTATATTTAGAGTATTATTAACTTAAGATATGATGTTTGTGGAAAAAGCTGTCATTTCTTTTTGATTCCTAAGTAATTAAAAAGTTATAGTTCCATATTTATTTGAAATGTTCAATACATTAAGCAGTAATTCGTAAAACTTCATACTGAAATCAGTTATTCATCCAGATAATATACAGAGGACAAGAGCATCCGAGTGGGTAAGTACAATGCTGCACATTAAATACCAGTTGTTGTTATATTATCCAAAATGTAAAATTTACCGTTGAGGCAAATTTAAACAATCTGTGGAAATGTGGTGTGGTCAGAAAGAGTCAGAATTAGAACTATTTAAATTTTTTTAAATATGCAAAATGATGAAATAGACTCTGTCTGTAATTTAATTATCCTGTACATGTTCAACTCTAAAATTGTATTTCCAGTAGGTAGGAATCTAAAGAACAGGATACATAAAGTTCATATTACTACTCTATCATTCAAATTTTGGAGCAATCAGTGCTCTCTATTGCTTTGGGTAGTGGAGTTTACAAACCAGTCCAATTCCAAAGCCTTAATTTGCAATACAAATTCACTCATCAGAATTTTACAGCCTTTTAAATTAAGGGTAAAATATCTCATCTGTACCCATCTTATCCAAGGAAGTGGTCCCCAGTCTCACGTCCCCTTTACTTCAATGGGATAAGTGCTTATGGCATATGTGTAGCAGGAGAAAATGAGATTAGGGTCAGTTTGTTTGGAAGCCAAAAATAAGAATATGGATGAATAGGTTAAAAAAAAAAATCCTTAGAATCAAACTGACGTCATAAATCTTTGAAAGCTTTACAACTCCGGTAGAATAGGATGGGTTTGGGGAAATAATACTGAATTAATGTAATTTATGTTAGTCCGTTCAACTTCATCCTTCAAAACATTTGATTTTAAAAGGGAAAACAGGCAACTTAGGGAATTTTTCACAAAGACCGAATAAAATCTGATTGTTGAGGGCAAGGGGAAATGTAGAGATGTAAAGGAAAAGAAAGCCGGTTGATCATATTCAAAGTACAGCCTGTATTTTTGGATTGTC
The DNA here is from genome assembly GCF_036370855.1 of Dromaius novaehollandiae. Lineage (NCBI taxonomy): Eukaryota > Metazoa > Chordata > Aves > Casuariiformes > Dromaiidae > Dromaius > Dromaius novaehollandiae. The sequence continues at coordinate 70,191,659 of NC_088132.1, read as the reverse complement.
GTCTATTTTTATTTCTGTTTTTATTTCCACTATAAACCCAGTAAAACTTCCTAATGGCATGAAGCTTGAGAATTCATCCTAAGTGTAAACTTCTTCTAACAGAATAATAAATTTTTCAGAGACTGGCTTTCATCACCTGTGTATGCTGTTTATTTTAACATATACAGTATTGAAATATTAAGCTTTCTGGTGTAGCTTTAACAATAGTGCTCTTGGTAGTCTGCTTTTTCATGTGCTTTTCCTTTTGAACTTTTGTGTGTCTGTAAGATGACATATTGCAATGCTGGCTGAGTGCAGTTTAAGGTGATTATGAATAATTTAAAGATATATCCTGTGCATCTTGTGCAATTTCCAACTGGTGACCCCTCTGTAACAATGCAAGCCTGAAGAGATTTCCTAGTGGAAATGAAGTTGATAGTGTCCTTGAATTTATATTTTTAAAGTCTACAGAATTTTTGTCTTCACTTTTGCTGGTGCCATTAAGAAATGTGCAAGCTTTTCCAAAAGCAGCAGTAGTGAATTGTGTTCTAGCAGCACCCTTATGTAAAGCTGATGGTATGCTTTGGAAATCTGTGCTTATAGTTAAAATCAGGCATTTCAAAAGGCACCTTGCTGGAATAAGATATTAAAAAAGAAAAAAATCTTCAGCTTACATTACCAGAATGGAAATAAAAAATAAATAAAAAAGGACCATGTGACTGTCTAAGCACTATTAAGTGTTCAGTGTAGGATTTAGGGAGAGGAGGAGGGACTGAGTCCTGCACTGGAGTGGTGAAGGCACTTAGAAGCCTGAGAGAGGATGCAGAGTTGCTTGCTTAGGGGAAAAATAAAATGTTCCAGGCATATCAACGTGGTGCAGTGTTGGGGGTACGAGTAACTGTAGATGAAACAGGAAAATAGGCGAAGAAAGTTGTAAAAATCAAGAAGCTAGAGCTAAGCCGTTTGAAGAACTAAATAGGAGAAATATTAACTTTTGATTTTTGAAGAAATTTTTAATTTCCAATCCATCAAATATTATTTTACTTTGTTGAAATGGTATAGAACTCTGTACACGGATTTTGCTGTGTTACAATATGGTTCTTTTTCATGTCAAAATTAAGGCAGCATTTGTATTTAAGCTAAAATGGCTGTATTGAGTCTGTAAAAAAACAAAAACAGCCCCTCCCCCCCAAAAAAGTGTTTGAAGGGAGAAAACTGTTATAATTTCTTATATTTGATGAATTAGGAAAGATTCTTGCATCATTATTGTAGACTATGGATTTGGCACATATACAGTGGGAAAAATGACAAATTCAGGAAGATATTTTAAGTTAGAAGTAACTTTCTGGGCCTTACTCCAGTAGAGCTGTCATGCCAGAGCTGATCCAGTAAGGGCCTCATTTGACAGTCTGAATTTGTTTTCCGTTTTAAGCAAAAATTTAAGAGGCATTTCAACCCTGTCATTGACCCGTGCTCCTGCATGTGAAGGTAAGAGCACAAACTAAATCTAGCATGGTGTTCCTATCAGATATTAGGCCCCGCTCTACTTAGGCCAACTGTCCACAGTCCTATGTCTGTGAAAGTTTCATGGTGGGATTGGTTTTGAGACACCGGTATGTTAGTTGACATCCTCTAGCCTTATTCCTCAAGATGCAGACAAGAGTCAAAACTCTTAAAACATCAGAGCCAACTTCAGAGAGCGGGAAGTTTCTCTCCTTGCTACAATGAAAGCATAATGTCCCTGCTTTCCCATAGGAGAGGTGCCATGAAATCAGTGGTACCCAGTGGTTATCCCTGGAAAGGAGGAGAGTCTAATAATGCTTTTTCCTCGAGCAAAAGGGGCTCTCGGTTCCCTGGCTTCCTTTGAGGCAGGCGTGCTGCTGCAGTGCTGGCAGGAAGCCACTGTTTTTCTCTGGCAGTTTGTGAAGTCCATACCTCTGTACAAGGTGGCAGAAGCTACCTGGCAAAGCTCCCAGGAATTTTCCCTTGCCACCGTGGCCATAGTTTCTGAGTGCTGACTGTAAGTTTATTGTCCTCTGCTCCAGGCGTGACTTGAGAGCTTACACCTGACCACAAGAATCCTGCTGATTGAAGTCTATCAAAGGGCAAACATGAAAAAACAACCTGCTGGGCGGTAGCATCATGGAGTTATTTAATAAACTGAGACGTTGGCAGTGTGAACAGAGCGTTTACATGACACGCTGCCTTGCACTAGGGAGCAGGATTCTGGTTGTAGTCACTGTTTGTAAACCCTGATCTTGGCATGCTGCGGTAAAAATAAATTTTACAGTGGGTTTCCCCTTTCTGCCCTGGCAGCACTTTGCATTCACTGCTCAATAGTGTAGGAATTTGTCCAGAATGGTGCTGTTAAATAATTCTTTGCTTTTTTTCTTTCTTTTTTTTCTTTTTTTTTTCTTTTTTAAAGGATCCTTTCTATCCTCTATTTTATCATCTGTGTCTTTTCCTCATTTGGAATCAAAGTAACTATTTGTTGTAAGTTAGGGTCATGAGTTAACTGGTTTTTCCAAGGCACTTAGAGCTGCTTAGGCGTTTACCTTTTTCTTAATTATAGTGTTGTGTCTGGCAAATGATTTTGGTGTGTGATCAATTTCCCTTCTTTTGTTCTGACTAGTCACACACACACTGTGAATATTTCATTCAGTTTTCTGCTTCCACTGTTTTTTTGGTGCAATTCCAAGTCTCCCAGCTGTATGTAGTGAGAGTAAAAACACTTTTGGAAGAACATTTTTTTTTTTTTTTTTTTTTTTTGGTCTCCATGACACTGACATCGGTAACTTGCTAACGCTGAAATTAGCCAAATGCATTCCAGCTCTGCCTTGCCTTTCTCCAAACTTCCTCAGTATGATCATGATCCATTATAATCACCTGCCTTGGAGGGTTTTTTCATTTTGTCATAAATCTGTATTATTTTCTCATGTATGTTATTTTCTCAGTGCATGGTTTTTCTTTTAAGGTTCATGTACATGTGCATTTACAGCGCACATTAGCAGAACTATCTGTCAACTTGTTTGAAATATTATGAACACTGTCAACTTGGCTTAAAATAACAGCTTCAAAGGGCATAAAAAATAACTTCCTTCAAACTTCCAATGAATAGTGGAAACAATAGTGTGAAATAGTCAATCATAGTATAGCACATTAGAACACTTTTAATTTAAATATTCTGAGGAATGAAGAAGAGTGTCTGGCAAATGTGGAGAGTTGGAGAGAGTTGGTCTTAAATAAGACAGGACCTTGAAAATTACTGATTCACAGGAGAGTGCAGTAAAATCACTAGGTTTAGCTGCAATTCAAATATGTTCAAATTGCTGACCTTGCTTACGCCTACCCATTCAGAAATTTTTGCAGTACCAATAGTACTACACACTGCTGAGCAAGCTGGTCCATGGAGCCAGTCTTTTGTATCAAGAATTATGTGTGGTTTTCAATCATTAAAACTCTGTGTGCACCAGTTTTCCCATCTAGAAATGGGAATTCCTCTTTCATAGAGATGCTGAAAGACTGAAGCATCTTTTGTAAAGGCTATCAGTATACTTGATGGGCAGATTAACAATGTATTGTGACTTTGCTTTGATTGAAATTCTTTTCAACTCATGAACACGAGAAAGCTTCCCTCATTTTTCACACTAACTAGGAAAGGATCAAGATCATCCTCACTGATTACAGTTAGGATTTACAAGGGCGAGAAAGAATAACCTTCTTTGTTAGTCTTTCTTTGTCTTTCGAACCACCTGATGAAGCTACCTGTTATATGATGGAGGAGAATTTCTCCTTCAGCTTCTTCGGGGTACATGCAGCCCTGGAGTACCCGAACAGCTTTGCAGATGACACACTGAATCCTGTTTCTCAGTTTCACACTTCATATATTTTATGGAAATATTTTTGTAGCCATGATGCAATAATTTCAATAAGGATATTGGGGGGGGGGCAAAACTTGTAAAGAGTGATGATGTCTTTTATATAAAAAACAGCCTGTAGGCCCAAAAGCTTGTTTGTTTTTTTTCAACTTTATTAAGTTGGGTCTGTTTAAAGGGTTTAGAGACCTGCTTACCTTGCTAGCTTTTGTAGGCTGTTAGGTATCTGACAGCTGCATTCTAAGTAGTAAAGAATTAGTAAAGAGTTAGCTTTGACAGATATACCAGTAATAGGTTTATCTTTTTATATGGCATAAATCTGAACGGGAAATTTGCAAAGTTTTATGATTTTCAGCGTAACTTTCTTCTCATTAAACATAAATCAGTTCAGTGCTGGGGGAGAGATTGATAGCTAGCCATTAATTTGTATTTTTTACTTTCTTGTTTTCATAAAAGACTTGGCATATTCAGCTCCTCTTCAATCTATTTCGACAGCTATTTCCTTCCCAAAAGCAAGCATCTACTACAGTATTGCTGAGCTATTGCTTTGCTAGTGTTTTCCTTTTCTCAGTTTTAAACCCCTACTTTGATTTTAAATTGCTACAGTAATTTATGTATTTTGATCAGTTTTAAATTACTTAGCTAAAGCTCTAAGTGATTTTACAGAACTTAAAATGCACACTAATAATGAAATCCTATGCTATACAAATAGACTGCCCACATGAATGTCCCCAAAAGTGATGTGATCAAGCAGTAATCCCAATAACCAATTTTCCACATGCCCTTAAGCCACCCTATCCTCAAAATACAAAGGGAAGAAAAGTGGGATGATGCAGTATGTTCTGAAGTTAAGCAGATCTAAACTCTGTACCTTTTTAATTACTAATACTCATGTTAAAAGTATTTTCCAAATAATTGCATGATTTATAGATGTAAGATAAATACCTTTCTATATTTAGTTATTGTTTGCTTTGAAAGGCTTTTCATAAGCTTCACTTTTGTATTGCACAGTATGACTGCAGAGAAGTTTTTAAGGCAGTGTTTTCAGAGGTGAAAAGTTTTACAAACAGTGGAGCTATTTTGAAGAAATCCTGTACAACCAACAATGCAGAATTAGATGACATAGAAAGGTCACGTAAGATAAATTTTTTTGGCCTAATTGGGGTGACCCTTTTGTTTTAGTCTGGGAATTTGAGCCCAGATCTTATTTGGAAATTTTTTTGTAAACTTTATTTTGCTGTCCTTAATGGATTTTACAGCTGATGTTGCCAGACAGAGTAATGAAAACTAGTAGTAAGAGCTGAGGCTTGCTGTAAATATTTTCTCCATTGATTGGAACGTCCTTTGGGGGGTTTATACCTATGTATTGGGAAGAGGAGATTGTTGGATCTTTGCAGGGTTGCAGGATGCTTTTTGCATTTGCTAAGGCATGCAAAAGACAGCTCTTGGTACTAAATCATGAAATGTATATCTGTCAGTCTACAAAGAATGCATATTATTTTGCCTATGCCTACTCAGCTACAGTTTCTACTAACCAGAGATCGTAATGTGGCTTTAGCATCTCATGGTTTGCAACATTCCAATATTATTCTCTTTTCACCCTGGCTAGATTTGATTCATCAGTTGGGCCATGGAATGAATATTCACTTCCCTATTTGAATGTTTTGTTTTGGTTTTACTTATATGGAGTTTTAGCTTTATTTTGATATCTTCATGGCATTAAAATGTTTTCAGTAAAATAAGCCAATATTAAGAATAGTCATTGTAAATTATCTCTCTTAAAGTTTGCTGAATATCACTACTACAACTAAACAGCAGGCAAATCTTGCAATTTCCCCAAAGCATGTAACATGCTTCATGCTTTGAAGAGGGCAGTCTGGCTACATCTGGAAATTTCTTGTGTAAATACGAGATGAAAGATATCCAAATATACCATATTTCCCTTTCAAACTTAAGGTAAGTTTTCCATATCCATAATATCTCACCCTTTCTTTCCATATGTATTTGTGCCAGACCTCTGCTCCAGAAACTGGAAATCACACACAACCTTGCCAGCAGCAAATATTAACAGATTCATATATTATTCCTTTTTGTATACGTCTGGTTTAGCCAGTACATCACTATCTGTACCCTGAAACTAGCAGAAGTAAAGAATCTGACAATCATAAGCTAAGATAAAATGTGCCCTGCTGTATTTCTAAGTGCATTTCTCTCTTATGTAATAAACAGTTTATAGTTAAGAACTATCTAAATGTTTGCACTATCTAATATAGTGATGAAAGGCGATTCTAAATCTTAAAAGTCTGTCACACCCTGATAAAAACAGCATAAAGGATTTTACTTTGGATTCATGTATGGTTAAAGGAGGCAGGCTTATCCCACAATGATACATGTCTATCTTTGATTTACTACTAAAAGGAGTAACAGTAGAGCTTACAAAGATAAATTAAAAATGATGATTTTAGAAGACAATAAGCATTATAGTTATATGATTAGCTTTATTAATATTGTGTTATTAATAGTAATGTAACATGAATAATGATCATTAAACAGAAATGGATACAGGAGCCTTCTTGACCTTTTTAAATATATTTTATATATATTTTATATATATTATTTTTTATATATATTTATTATGACCATTTTTTATATATTTATTTATAACTTTGTGAGTAATAATAAAAGTTTTTGTGTAGAGGCAGAAAGTTATAAGTACAGGTGTCATGTTTAGTTCTAACAAGATGCAAGTTGCAGAGTGGTCTCATTTACCAGAATAAAGGCTTTCAGATTCTCTAGTACATGCACTACTCAAAACAAGCTGAATGCATTATTGGTTCAGAGCCTGATAGGATTTGTAAATTAAGAAAAGAATTTTGTGCTTGGCATGTATATTAGGAAGTTGATTTAGGGTTCAGCTTTTTCTCATTGTACTTTATCTCATGTCACTGTTTCTTGATGCTAGTGAGGAGATGGACAACAGGTTTATACTGTGAATTTCATACAAGCAATGAAAAGTACATTTCTGTGCAACTCTTAGTCATTAGGTTTGTTTCATCAGAGAAGTCCAGAAGTCCCATGTTTTAGAATAATTAGGGAATGAAAGCAGTTACAGCTTGATGAGTTTATTTAAGCACAACAAAAAAGGTGGGAAATTAATGATTACTCGTCAGGGAAATACATTGATAGAAGATTGGTATTTTCTTTCCACAGATGTTTGCTTTGTCTCTTGGGTTAATTTATAGGCCCTTCATCACCTTCTGGCTTCATATTTGGATGTAACTCTTGCAGGCTTCACTTTTCTCATCAATTTGTATCTTTCAGAAAAGTTTGGTTTTGGGTATTAGTGAAGAATAATGTGAAGTAAATTATATATGCAATACTGAGAGCTGGCTGGGTTTTGTTTTTAATAGAAAAGGAACTTAAAGGGGTTTTTTTCAGTGAAATGGCCATTTTTGACAGAATACTTAGATAATTTTGCGTAGAAATCTCAAAACTAAAATCATGATTTGGAATTTTTTAACTTCTGAAACATATTTTATGTTTCTCTTCTGATTCTTCTCTTTATTATAATAGAGTGAACATTTCTTTTATTTCTTAATTTTCCCCACTCTCTTTTTATCTGCATCAATGTAGAAAAAATAGAGGAATTGACCAGATTTCGAACTTTTTCAGAGAGCTAATGTAGAAGATATTCTTCTCTATTTTACATTTGTGGGATTTTTATGTATTCCTGTGTCACTGGCCGCTATCAAAAACTGGATACTGGCCTAGAAAACCCATAGTTTAATGTTCTGTAATGCTTGTGTGTAACCTTTTCATAACTGTAATTTAGAAAAGATAAAATTGTGAAACAGGCAGATGTGTATTTTAATTTTTTTAAGTTCAATAGAATAAGTATGAATTATTTTGAAATGTGCTGAGTTTTACGACAGTAAGAAAATATACGCATATTTTTAACACAAAAATGTTCCCCATGAATCAATCAGAGATTGAGAAGCTGGAAAAAACGAAGATAAATTATAATGAAGCATAGCTTTTGTATGTAACTTTAGCCTGTAGAAATAATCACTTGGTTCAGAGGAAGCCTGAAAAAGAACAATTTGCATGTATAGAAAGATTGTTTCAGAGCTGTGTCCATTAAAAGGGGTGTTACTGTGAGGATACACTTAAAAGTGCTTAAATATTTGACTTTCTCTTAATACCTGATAGACTTCTCTCAATTTCTGAAGAAAATCTAGTAAGAGTCTAGTTAATTTGCTTTAGTTAGAAAAGATTGCATAACATTTCAATAAAATTCACAGTAAGATTATAAACCAAAGAAGTTATTGATGTGTTATGATTATAGATGAGAAGGAAAGAAGTTATTGATGTGTTATGATTATAGATGAGAAGGTTAAACTGTACGACTACACCATCCCTTGGCAGCAATTACAGAATTATATAGAAGAAAACAACAAACATACAAAATGAAAAGTATTTGTTTTAACAGTATGTTTTTGCCAAGACAGCCTTGATTGAGCAAATATCTTTGAATTCTAGGTTTAAAACTTGTAATTAAAATGTAATTGAGTATACCTGAGGCTTTCTTGTCAACTAAATAAAACTTCTTGTGCAAAATATTTTAAAACAAAGATTTTTTTCCATGATGTCCTTATTTCATAAAGTTTGTTTTCAGCAGATGTTAGTGCTAAACAGTTAGCAGAGAGGGTGGTGAAATAGGTGGAGCACTATCCAGCTGTGTTTTATTTAATGTATGACTACAGTGATACTACACAGACTGAAACCAGATACATCCATGGAACAGCTGCCTTCCTTGAACCAAGTTTTAAATTTGTCATGAGATAGAGAACTAGATTTGGGGTTGGAAATGACTACCTATATATTTCACACAATATGTGTAAATATATATAAAGTGTATGTCTCTGTGTGTGCATATGTATGAACACAAATTCCTAATGAAAATCTAGTTTAATAAGGTTTATGAATTTGTATAATCTTTCTAATCTCTGATAATTTAAACAGGATACTCTTAGATAACACAAAAGATATAATTTTCATTCTCATTAAGCAATGTGTAAGGTACAGTTTAAAAAAAAAAGTCTTTATGGTTGCTGTTTCACTTTTTTCCATGTGTATTTATGACTTCCAAACTTGGCTTGTAACTGTTTTTTGCTCAAAGCAGTTACCTGTGGTCAGTTATATTTAAGTTTCTTTGTAATCCATTGTACTAAGGTTGAGATGGGATGGCCAAATTAAAAAGTACTATATTAGTTCACATGTAAAAGGTAAAATACACTGAAAGAATCTGATTCATTTTCTATTTGTGGACTATGTTTTTTGTGGACACTTTGAAGAGTTCCTTGCATTGTATGCTAGCTCCCTAACCTATTTCATTTTCCTCACCAGTGTGCAGCTCTGTGATCTCATTTGAGAGCAGATCGAGCTCCAGACCTATAAACAAAGTTTATCTTGCTGAGGTCACCAGAGTATGCTGCTGTGATCTTTACAGAGGCTGAGCTTCACCAGGGCTTGCAAAAACACAGCTAGGACACGTGCGTGTGTTCCTGCCCTTGTAATGGGAGGACTGGCTTATATTCAAGACCACCTTCAGGAGCCTGAATGTTTTTTCGGTAGCTCTGAGCAAGTAGGGACACCTGTTTTAGTCAGCAGAAAGTGCATTGCCAGATGGCGGCTTGTCATTTGACAAAGACGCAAGAGCCTGGTTGATTTTGGTTTTTTGTGTATGGAAGTGTGGTGCTAAATAGGGCAGGAGTTGACAGGGCTGTATGAATACAGGAATGCTGTGCTCTAAGCAGCTCGCTGTTGTTGCTTGGATGTTGCATTGAGGTAAGATTGCCAGACAGTGTTCAGCTAGTGTCCACTGCTGTGTGTCTGTGTGTATAAAACCTAAACTTCAGTTTAGATTGCTTCCCTTAGGAAACAAACAGGGTTAAGTCAGAAAGTGAATCATTTGGGGACAAGTTAGTGAGGGATTGGACTGGAGACACAGGAGAGAGTGTGAATACTCGGTTTTAACTCCTTTTTTGTCATTTTTGAATGACATTGTACTGTATGTCAATATATATTACAGAAAAGGGAGTGGTGACTTTGTTGGTTTAGACTTTGTTTTTCTTCATACAAGATGTGCTTGAGGATTAAGCAAGTAATCTGAAATTACTGTTATTGGCAGAATATATATTTAACTCATTCATATAGTAGAGCTGTTAAGTAAGATAAAGTTAAATGACAGTCAACCCTAAAAGTAAAGATCGGAGCGGAAGGATGCAAAGAGGGTAAACAAGTCAAAGTAAAAATACTGGCAGCAGGTTACTGCTTGGATTTATTGTAGTGTATTTTATAATATGTGATAGAAAGGAAATGATGGTATATGATGCATGTAACAACTTTTTCTTTTTCTTTTTCTTTTCTTTCTTTCTTTTTTTTTTTTTTTTTTTTTTTTTTTTTTTTTTGTGACAGATGGTTAATAAAGGTTAGATCTTCCGGGGAAGTTTAGGAAAGGTATGGTAGATAAGGGAGAAAAATTAGGAACGGCTTTCAGCATATTGAACTTAAGTTACTAATTAAACATTCACGAAGTGATGTCAAGATGAACTAAGATGTTGAGCAGATAGAGGATGATGAACCTTTCACTGGAAGGTAGTTTAATGGCATGAAAATATTGATAATTATAGTTTTGGTTGAGGTTTGTACAATACATTGCAGAGAGAGAAATTCAGGGCCCAAGTAATGTTGAATAGCCAGTGAACTGGGAGCGAGAAAGAGGGTCATGAACCAGAGGAAACAGTAAATAAGGGAGCCAACACATAGAAGATGCATGGGAAACACTGCACCTCAAAAACCAATGAAGAATAGGGAATAGAGAGTGTGCACTTTTTTCAAAGGCTGATGAGATTGAGGATAAGGTAGCATTTGTTGGATTTGTCAGGGATAAATCTGTTGAGACTCTGGAAGAAATTTAAGTTGGTTTGAAAAGGAATGAGGATGGAATAACAGGAGGATTTGGGGTGAGAGGGGAAAAGGAAGATGGGGAAGAATGCAGGATTGAATGAAAAGGCCGAAGTATGAAAAAAAACAATGGAGAAAGAGACAGAGATATTTGGTTTAAAAAAAAAAAAAAAAAAAAGGCTTATGCAAATGAGGTTTTTGACATATGATTTAGTGCTCTTATTCACAAACAACAATTCACAGATTTCTCTCTCTTCTGAAGATGCCACTACTCATAGAGAAGAAAGCTGTAGTTGCCAGGCATGTGTGAAATACTGTGCTGAAATGAAACTGGAAGGCTAGGATAAAAAACAGAAAGGAATCATTCCTTTTGTTGAATGGAGAAGAATTTTTGGTATGCTAGTGATGAAAGGGAATTGGAGTCAGGAGAAGTACTAGAGTGTCACAAAAGAAAAAAGTATGAAGAGATTAGAAAAGAGGGTTTTGAAGCAACATTAGCAGTAGAGGAGAAGGCTAATGGCAGAAGGAGAAATTCTGTAAGGGTTCTGTACTCCACAGAGACAAAAGGGGATGGAGATTCTGCAGCCTGTTTGAGGAGGTCTTGGATGTTCACCAGGACATTTTTGCATAACCGTAGTTTTACTAATCGGATTATTTACATGAAATGAGACAAGAGAAAAGATCAATTGACTTAAGCATGCTATTCTGAACAAAAGAATGATCTACTGTAATGTATTCAAACAGTAATCTGTTTTTAGTATCTATTAAAAAGTAAAAATATAAAAAGCCTCCCATGATTCAAATGCATTCATGAATGCTACTACATTCATGAATGCATGTAAAACAGCAAGCTGCATTTTTCTCAAAGGTTTTTTCGCTCCACCAAATGCTTAGGTACTTCATTGCTGGTCTGTAGCTGGGAAGCTTTATGTGACAGGGCATTTGGCAATGTAGATGTAAAAATATACAGGTGTGTCTTTAAGAAATAATCTTAAAATTGAAACACTCAAGTCATTTCCATACTGAGTATCAGAAATCAAATTGCCGTACACCAGACCGTCTTGGAGAAGCAGTGAAATCTTGGCTTTAAAGCTAACTTATTTTACAAGGTACCTTTAATCCTGAAAGATTTTAAGTTTTGTTAGGTTGAAGTTGAAAGTACCACAAAACTCAAACTGCCAGACAGTGTGTTGTTTCTGAGCTAAATGCTTTTGACAAAACCACATTTTGTCAAAAACTTTCACCACTGTATGTCGTACATACAGAAACACTGGAGTGATTAACTCTATAATATTTTATTTGTGAAACGAGCAAACTTATTATCTGTGACTTTAAATTCAGAAATTCTAAAGATTAATGGGAATTCATAATTCTTCCCTGTGTAACACTATGTTCAGTCAGGAAAAACTCCTTCCAGAACATAATTTTTGAAAATTTTTCAGTTTTTCAGTTTTTTGCTAATAAATGTGTAGTTTTTAGGGTTTGCTTATTTAGCTAGTGAAATATATAAAATTAATGTAAGAAAAGAAGCAACATCAAAAAAATGATTGTGAAACTGTCAGGAAGAATGCTTGAAAAGAAAATAAAAATTGCTTAAGTTTCTTCCCCCCGCCCCTGTTTCTTTTCTTTTAACAACCCTATAGCTCAACTGGATTCTTTCTTTTACATTTTACTCACACATAGCTCTGGAGTCTAACCCTGAAGTTGCTGAGTTTGTTGGGTAAAATGCTGGGTTAAAGGTAATTGAAATTGAGGGCACTTAGCAATTCTGCATCTTGCAGATTGGAGCCAACATACCTTTGGTATAATCCTGCCCACCCCCTATTTCCCACTGGTCTGTAAAAGAAGCAGAGAAAGTGTCTTTTAGCTTCTCAAAAACAACCCCTTCTCCCAACAGTTTACTTTGCTGAAAGATGATGGAATTTTTTGTTTTCTAGGTGCTTTTCTTTTTTTTATGTCAGATGAGTATGGCCCTTGAAATTCAGTAATAAATATATTGATCTAATATCAGCAACATTACACAGCATTAAACCATAATAAGCAAATATTTCATGTTGCAAAATAACAGTTTTCTCTTTTAACTGTGACATGTTTCCTCCTTCTCCTTTCCAACCAAAAAGTAAAACCACATGTGCATTTTTAAAATCTGTGTTCTTTTAATTAATATGCAGTGGAAATATGGCAGAGTGGTTTGTGGTGTGTTTTTATGGGAAAAATCAAGTAATGTAGAAGACACAATAGTTCGCAATACCAACCAGACCTACACACTGCCTATCTTGTGCAAGAAATATTTTTGTAAAAGTGAACGTGACTGTTCATTTCTTAGAAAAATGCATCCTTCATGTTAGAATATACATATGATTTAGTTGCTTTTTCAACAAGAATGTACATTAATTTATTATGCAGCTACCTTTGACAACTCTCTGCAAACTACAACAGTTTTGGCTCTAATGTTACTGTAAGATTAACTTAATGTGAATTTCCATTTATTTTCACTCAGGTTTCACTCCATTCACACAGTGCCTCTTTAGGATTGCTAAAATGATCTTTAACTTTGGGAACACTGAAGACTGGAAGAATGTGTGAAAGTATATTGAATTATGGTGGAATAACTTAGGGCAGTTTCATTATGGAGACATCTCTGTAGCTCCTTTATATTGTGCTGCTTGTTTATTGTAGATAGGCAAAAGGCTACTTAATGAAAGGTTACTTTTAAATGATCAAACTCTTTGGTTTTGGAAATGCTCTGTTTGCATAGATGAGTTCACAGAGATCTGTGGACTTACAATGATGTTGTATTATGGTTCTATTTTTAAGTTAAATTTTTAATGGAATTCTGTGGAAGAAATAATTGCTCAAATTTGGTTCTTTTCTGAGAAGGCAGAGGAACCTTTGACAGCTGGGTGAGTCTTTTGAGGATGATTAAATTTTTTTTGAAAGAGACAAGAGGGTATGTTTTTGGCTTACAGAAGCCATATTTATGATAGTAAAAAAGAGGAAAACCATAAATTTGCTAGGTTAGGATGGGATAGGTTAGATAAACTATGAAAAGATACAAAGAACATTTCTTTTACATGCTGATACGTTTTTCATATGCAGTATAAAAATTCCCGAAGGAAGCCAACTGAATAGTTTCCAAAGACTATTTTTATTAGCAATATTTATTGTTTTTTGTGGCCAAGATAGATTATTTTCTCAAATGCAAAGTTTGACAATGCAGCCAAACATTCAGTGGGGGTTTCATTTTTAAACCATTAGGCAAATATTTAGCAATGCTGTTAAGAAGCCATCTTCCCAAGATGGGATTCCCGAAATCTTTCTTGATGAATTCATTTAAACAGTAAGAAACTATCTACTGTGGTAAACAATATTCTTAAAAATTGACAGTTGTAGATGGTGAAGAAAGCAAGGTCAGTTAGAAAGAACTTTCTCATCACTCTGTACTGGTCCAGAGACTTCTTTAAGGCAAGTCAGCCTGTCGGCTTCCTTGTTTTGTCTAACCACATATGGTCAAATGTTTTGGGTGCCTTGCCTTGTTGTCTTCGGTGTAAATATTAGAGAAGTCTTTGGATTTATGGGAATCAACTTTTTATATCAATTTCAATAAAGAAAATGCTAATTTATTTTTCGCTGTGCTTGACTACACTGATCTGTGGCCCATCTTTTAAGAATGCTGTTTTCTATAACATCCCGATGTTTTTGGATTAAGCATTTCACTCTTGTGTTTTTATTTCAGTTAGTAGTTCCATGTTTTTATTTCAGTTAGTAGTTCAGTTCAGTTAGTAATGCATGATTTATATAAGGCACTGAAGATTTTATAGGCATTAAAAACAGGTCTAGAGTTGTTTACCTTTTCTAAATTATTTTTCTGGTTATGTAGGTTTTTTCATCGCAATACAATTCCTTGCTCCTGCTCAAGAAAAGCAGCAGAATATTAAGAAAAAGCCAAGCATTTTATCTGTTCATTCACAGTAAATAACTAGCAACCCTTCTGTATGAAATATGTTTTAAAGATTATTGGAAGGTATTGAACCATAGTTGAGTGTGTGAGCTAAACACAAGATCCCAAGGACCTGCCTGCCCACAGAATATCCACCCTCCACCGAGAAAATGACCCTAGTTGCAACAGATGAGAATATAATAAACATACAAGTTAGTTAAATACAGCAGCCAGTCAGATGCACAGATTATCGCAAATAAAGTTAGGTCACCATGTTCATCATGGGTTAATTAGGATTTAGAGAAATGAAAGAGTGTTTAAGGTCTGCTAATGATACATGAAAATGCAACTGAGATAGAAAACCGCAGAGGAGAGCAAATCATAAAACAGTATAATGACATAAACACTAAACCCTTCAATTTCACAAGTTAATCTTGTTTTGCATCAATATGACCATTACTTAAATAGCACTAGTTTCTATGCCGTGGTGATAGAGTACTGAAGTGGTAGAGTACTGAAGAGCTGTAAGATAAACTGAAAGCCCAGAGAACACGTTTAAAGAGACTTAACAAAACCGATAATAGTCTGCAAGTAGCTACTCAGGGAAAAACTGATTAATTCCTGAATTCAGCTGGCAAAGACTGACTAGGTATTTCAGAAGTGATATACTAAATCCAAGAAGTACAGTTAAATCTCTTTTCTGGGTTATGGCTGAGAACAAAGTGAATATACTCAGTTTGGTAGAGATGACTGAATGTAGGATGGGGAAATAAAAATTTGGAAAGTATAGCTCTTTGGGAATGTTTCTTTCTTGTCAGTTGAGATCACAGCTCTTTTTGACTGCTGGTTTTCTCTGATGTGATCACCTTCAACACAAACCCTGACTACTTTTCTCAGTTGTGACTAACAAAAAAGTTTCTGTGAGTTTTTTTTTTTTTTTTCTTGCAGCTTCAGCTCATGCCTTTGTCACCTTGGTAGTAGACTATGATAATATGTTGTCTTGGAATGCTTTTATGTTTATTAAAAATTGTAATTTTTACATTGAATATAATCAGTGTCAGCTAGGCTGTTTTGCTGAGACCATCTTACTCCAGTGAAATCGGTGGTTTTAATCTCAAAAAGCCATATATGGTTTGGGACTTGCCTTTGTGGCAGCTCTGCCTGGCTCGTCCTGTCCTTCTGCCTCACGTTTGCAATCAGTAAAGTACCTGAGTTGGAAACTTTCCTGGATGTGAAAGAGGGAGAGGCGAGCATGGGAGGCATCTCTAGAAATTACCTCCCCTGTTCAGAAAACACCTTCCCTGTGCTGAAATAAGCTCGAATAGACTTCTTGTCGCTTATGGCACACTCACTGTTGAATAAAGCTTCTTTTGCTGTAGACAGGATAGTAGCTACATAGCTGATTGTGTTTGCAGATGACATTAAGTGGAGTAAAATAAATGTTAATAAATGAGTAAATTTTGTTGTGTATCTATAAAACAGAAAGATAGCTATAGCAGAAGCTTTGTCACTGCTTTGCAGATCTCAGTTTCCCTGCTGCCTACCTTTATTTACTGCCTCTGCTTTTAAAAACATCTCGAAGATGTTACTGACAAGAAGGAAGAAGAATGGCTTGGCTGGGACATAGTTGTCCCATTAAATAAAAGGGGGGGAGGGAAGAAAATGCATTAGATAAAGGGTCAGCTTACTATGAAACACTGTATCCTAGAAATAATGTGGAAAGTTTAGAAGTTTCACTAGTTAAATGTATTGTGTTTCTCATGGAGGCAGCTTAGATATTGGAGGTTAGCAAACTGACTAGGTCTGTTCTCTGCTTTTCATTGAACATGTCATATTTAGGATAAGGGGGAATGAGAACAGCTTGTGTGATGTCGAATCCTAACCGCATGGCTCGGATGTAGGTCATTAGGTTGTGATAAACATGTCATGCAGACGCTGTCGTCCTCACTTCCCATATAGCTCTGCTTCAGTCCACTAATTTTTGTGCAAAATTTTTGTGATATTTGTTAATCATGGTCCAGTCATGTAGCTTGCTTTTTCTTTGACTTTTCTCTGGCTTCCTTTTATCTTCTGGTTCTTGTTCTCTCTGTGAAGACTGTGACAATATTGCCAACTCTCACGTTCTTCTGTTATCCCAGCTTTTTTTTTTTTTTTTTTTTTGATACTTCTTGAAACTGCTTCCTTTCTCACATGTGCTTCATGTTTTCTGCCTGTCATTTCATGTTGCCCACAAGTCCAGTCAGCTGTAATTGCTTAATAAAAATAGATGCGCTAATACAAAGCTAGAAAGTGTTTACATTGATGGAGTTAATTGCTAGAATGCTTTCAAACAAGCTGCAAAAGACAGTGTTACTACAGAATTTGCTGAAATAGCTAAATGTTTAAAAATTATTAACGATTGGTGAACTTGCCAAATTTTGCATGGCACATTAATAGTGCTCTGTAGTAGCGGACACCTCTGCAAAGAAAGGAGAGGCGTAAGGGGCGAAATGTGGGTGTGCTTTATCCTAATATATCTGTATATCTTTATCTAGTGGTTCAATGCTCTCTCCCTCCCTGACTCAAACTTCTGAAATGCATGCATTCCTTCTTTTGTTTCATGTCTTTCCAGCAAGAAACATTCTGATAATAATTTTTTTTGCCAATGATTTGTTAGCAAGATCAGACATCAGTTAAATATGTTAAGAGGCCAGAGGGCAAACACATTATTTTCTTTGAAAACTGCACCAAACATTTGCCAGTGTGTGTAAAAACTTCTTGTTCAACCTTCAATCATTTTTAGAGCAACCTTCAATCATTTTAGAATATTTGATTTAGTATTACAATTCAGGGTTATATTCCTTCGCAGAATAATATATGGAGGGCAAGCTTGCAGAGCTCAAAGTTAGGAAAACAATCTTCTCCCTGGTAAACTGAGTAAATTTATTTTTAAAGTCAAACAGGATGGCTGATGCAATCTTATGGTGCCTTTTTAGAAGTGTCTTAATTTACATGAATTTCTAAAGCATCTAAGAAGGCTAGATTTGGGCTGTATTTGTTCTACTGCTTTCTTTTTTGTGATTAAGGGACAAATAATGTCCAAGTCTTGGACGTCTGTGTGTTGCTATTTCTCTTTTTGTGTGGGACAGCTGAAAAAGGGTTGGTAGAAATGTAGACGCTTCATTGAAAAGTGAGTGACGTTTTTCAGGTGAGCTGTTTATTTCTGGAGATACACAGTTTAGGTTTGTTCAGATGATTTCATAAATTCATGCTAAATAAAATTATACTTTTTACCAGAGAAAGGGAGGTAAGGAGAAAAAAAACTCCTGAAATGGTGTGTGATTTACTGTATTTTTTAAGTAGTAAGACAACAAAGAAAACGCTTTGGTTGGATCCAGAATCATTTCCTTATTTTAGTTTGTATAGAAAACAAAAGAAAACGGAGGGGATTTCAGATTGACCCAGAATGAATTGAAAGAAAAAAAAAAACCTTGGCAGTAGCCTGGGCAGCAAAATGAAAAAAAAGATGTTATTTTAACAGATGTACATCGCTGTGACATTGTTGGGGAGGGAGTGGGAATGTTGAATGGACAAGTGTTGTGGAGTCTAAACTAAGTTTTCCAGTTCGTTTGAAATAGCTAAATATCATATTTTGGTCTTTCTGTCATTTTTTTTTAGGTGTGATTATGAACTGTTTATGATGTTTCTTTATGTATTCATGGTATTTTATAAAGAGAAAATACATAATTTTAATTACTACTTAGTATTTTACAAATATTAGAGAATATTTATTTTCTGATAACTAATTCACAGTTTATCCTCTGTATATTTTCATGTATTTGGAAAATTTTATGTAATTGGATGCATAAAATATGTTTCTTAGTATTTAAAAACACCCCAACACAGACTTACAGTTTTAAATAGCAGTCTGTTCATAGAATTTCTCCAGGATTTGTGTAACTGGTTAGAAGTGACAGTCATTTCAAAACTTGGTCTCAAAACAAGTGCTATGGGTAAATCTAGGTTATTACATTTTCTCTCCCTACTGTAAAAAGCATTTACTTAATGTTTTATGCCCTCTTTTGTTTGTTGTGGAGTCATTTGTGGAATGAATGGCTTATGTGACTCCTCTCAAAACCTAACTAAATCTGCACACCCCAATAAGTTTACAGTCATTACTGAAATGTCATAACACACAGATTCTCTAGATTTTGGAGCAAATTTATAACAGATATTTGAATGGGTAAACAACATAAATTACTTTAGTAGCTTGGGTCTTTTGCATATAAAATAGCTCATTAAAAGAATCTCAGTGAGGTGCATAGTCATAAATTAGGAGAAACAATCACTGAGGTTTCCTGTGCAAGCTTAATTCAGTCTTTCTGTGTGTTTGCATTACTTGATCACATCCTACTTTTTTTTTCTGCAGAACTGTTTCTTTTTTAATATATAAATTGGATAGTATTCACTGAGTAAGCAGTTGTTCAGTATCTTGTCCTTTTACTGTTCGGTGTGTGATTCTAGATCTGACTTACTGCACACTGTTCAAACCCTTCTCCAAAAGCATATGCTTTTCTGTATTTTATTTTTTTTTGTTTTGCTCATTGCTATGGTAAATAAAGGACTTTAAGGTCACTAATTTGTCTTCCTCCCCTCTGTGAGAGGAATGGCTTGTTTTAGTCCTCATCTTACAAGCACAGGCAACCTTTAATTCTTGAATGCTTGATTTTGCAACTACATTAATTTATCTTAGGAAAAGAGGACACATGAGATGTGTGATTTCCTAAGTGGATAGAAAGAACCCAACCTGTCTCAAATTCCTTTATCTCCCTCTGTTCCACCTTCCTCCATAGTCCCTCCAGTTTCTGCTTCCATTTGGATTCTTCCTCATCTCTTCCTTCCTCTTAGACTCCATTCCCTCTTCACTCCTGGATGCCCATGTGGTTCCAGTTTATCCCCTCCAGGTCACTTGCTTTATCCTCACTTTTGTGGGCTCCTTATCCAATCTCAAAATTTCCCCATACGCTGAAATACTCTTTGTGCCTCTTTAATTCTAATTTTCCTTTTCAGTGCTCCAGCCCTCTCCTGTAGGTTCTTATTGTGTCTCTTCTCTCCTGTGCTTTCTCTGAAATGCAGTAGTTTCCTTTCCCCCTCAGTTTCCCTAGACTCCTAGCCACAATCTGATCTTTGCCTGCCATTGGCTTCATCTTTTATTCTCTCTAGGCAAACTCCTTTACGCTGGGTGTCCCCTTTTGCCAACCGTCAGTCTTGCTGAACTTCCCTATCCCTGGCATGGGAGTGTGATCGTTTGCTCTTGTGCAGGCACAGTTTAGTTATAAATGCAAGTTACAGGGTTTGAGCACAGAAGATGGGCTTCTCAGGAGTTTTGCAGGAGTTTGTGCAAAGTACATTTGCCCTACCTTTTCTGATCTTATATTTTGATCTAGTTTAGCTGAATTTTCAAGAGAGGCCCTCGCTCTTGAATATCACATGGCTGTCTTAACTGGTGTTTTGCAGAAGGTGGAAGCATTAGGCAGGCATTGAGCATGTTGCTGATTTTTAAGTATTTAGTGCTGGAGTCTCCATGAGTGATGAAAAGTAAATGATATAATTGCTAAGTGAAAGTGAAGAATGGTGAAATTAACAAGAAAGTATGTATGTGAAAAGCATCTTGGTATCTTAGTTGAGACCTTCGATTTTTTGGTTAGGAAGTAGGAAAGCTGTGTTTTGCAAAAATGCCGGGATTTAATAGAAGATTTCATAGGATGTTTCTCTCCATTTAATAGAAGAGGTTTTTTTAGGGATTTGACTAAACTGTGACTTAATACATAAAAAGTCTACTCTACACAAGAACAAGATGCTAATCTGAAAGTAATTTCTATCTTTTTCTACGATTACTAGGGGAATATAGATTAAAAATAACATACAGCATTCCCAAAGTTGAATTTTACTGCAGCTAAATGGAACCCAAACCTCGGAATATCTGAGCTTTGTTTTAAATCTGTAACCCATGAAATTTGGCAAGGTTGAAAAATACCAAAAGTAAACTCTTCCAATCCTCCTTTCAGGTCCTTTCCAAAGTATGTATAATGTACTTTGGCATTTTTAAACTGTAAGTCTGCTTTAGAGGGGTGATGAGACCTGTCTTAAAATGTACATTTATCTTAACCAGGCATAACTACCTTTATTCAGCACTAGTGGGAGTTTTTAAGGGTGCTGATGCTTTGTAAATGTGGACTATATAACTGGATTTATGAAAAAGTTAAATTTTGCATTCAAACTCTTCTTGGTATGAAAGCCTATTATGAAGCATACATGACGTTTTTAAAAGTCTGTGGAAGTATTTAGCTTCTCTACCTGTTAACACTAAAAATGTGAGTTTTTCTTCTTAAACGTAGGAATAGCAGCAAAGCACACAAAATGCTATAAAGAAATATTTAGCCAGTCTTGAAGCAAGCAAACTTTTTAATGTTTTATTTGTCTGACAAACAGGTACATACCAAGTTCCACTGCAGGCAAGCCCATGCCCCTGGCACTGACACTTCATGCCTGACGTTTTCCTATGATGGTACCGCCCTTGCCAGCCGGGGAGGTAGGTGATTAAAAGAGTTCTTTGATGTGTTGAATGCAAAACAATCTTAACTTTTACTAACGTAAATGGTTCAGTAAACAAACTATTTAAATCATATCATCACTAAATGTACTTGTTCTTGGTGGTGGTAAGATTGTGAAATAAGGTATTAGTGACTTAAACCTGAAGTGTTTCTCAAATTACAATTTCTGTTATGATACTCCATTCAGTACTATGCTCATGAAGGGCCATTTTTACAGCAGTTAAGTAAAAATTTTAAGAGAACTGTGCTGTTTATATTATATAGTTCTTGATCTGTTTTCTTGTCTAGCATTAATAATCCACCACAAAGGAAATTATTAGCTTAATTAAAAATAAAAGACGACAAATTTCATTATTTAGTTCTTTAGTTCTTAGAAGGTTATTGTCTCTCAATATGAGTATCTCTTTTCTGGAGTTATTGTTACTAATTCCTCAAGCTGCTTCTTTATGCAATGTGCTTTTCTGTTGTAACTTGAATTTTTATTTAATTTATATTACAAGCACTATCAGGTGATGACTTGAAGTGAGTGGCCAAAATATACTAGAATGGAAAAAAAATTGACATGTCCACAGAACAGGAAAAAAAACCCCTTGTTTTATTAACTTCAGATAAAACTTTTTGCTAAGAGTCTTAGAGAACAGTAAAAGTTTAGAGAGAGCAAAGACCTGTTTGAAGACTCATTCACTGCAGCATTAGATAGGATTGAATAGGATGGTGTGTGTTCAAGATAACTTTTAATCCAGAGGTTTGTCTACCCAGTATTTTGCAGGCAGGTGCAAGCATGCAATTCAAGCTGTCTGGATGGAAACCAGCTGTAACCAGAAGCTATGTGTATGCATTAGCATGGCCCCAAGGCCAAATAAACAGGCCTAGTGAGAGGCAGTATATGTTAATGCAGGCTCAGTGTTGTGCCTAACATATGTACATGACATCTGGTCAGTTTGGTGTGTGGACAAAATGAGATTACATCTACCAAATACCACAGTAGAAGTATTCATAGCCTACAAACTCTCTGAAGCAGGAGCAGTGCCTGCACTTGTTTGTGTCTTTCCCCTCACCCCGTTGCCGAGGATCAGAGTGACACTTGTGGCTTTTACGGCCAGATGCGCCTCCTTTGGGATGCCCTCTACCTGAGTTCCTTGTTTTCCTGCCCTGTTTCAAACATTATGTTCCTCAGATCACAGCTCTGAGGTGAGGATGGTGGTCTCCTTGTCCTTGACAGCCCTAGGCTTACTGGGCACTTGGCTTGTTTGTAAACTGCTCCTGTTTGTTCAGGCTCCTGGATCCACGGCTAGGTGAATGGGCCCTACCTCAGTGGTTGAGCTCAGTACCCTCAACCTTGCTGGTCCTTACTGAACTGAACACTTCCTATATGAGAATATTCTCCTCTTTGGAAAGTAGGCAAACCATCCATCTTTCTGTTCTGGGCTAAGTAAAATGAAGCGCCTGTCTCCCAGTGGTGTTGCCCCCAGAAAATCCACACAGACATACCTTTTATGATTGAAGGGAAATCTCTCTGTGTCTTTAAATATAAGCAACAAAAAATAAAACAGAACCCCCTGATGTGGGGGATATTCAGTAGTGCTGTCTTGAACCCTCCATTTATGTAAGTTCTGTCATGTTTGAGTTTATGAATATAGATCACATAAATGACCTTTTCTTATTTTAGTTGCATGTGGCACTTTTTCTTGCGAGCTCTTCCTCCTCTTAACTATTTCCAGATTTTCTGTTGTGTTAAACAGACTTTAACTTATTTACAGCCTAACTACGTGTTTTTTCTAAGCTGTGTAAAATCTTGATTGATTGTTTGCAGAATGTAAGATTGTACAGAAATTTGGCCCCTCAATATGGTTAAAAATGCTACTTTTGTCGAGCATATTTGATTGCATTAAAAAATCTGTATGTATCCTGTGCTAAAGAATGAGGATTCATACCTTTTTTTGTCTTTTTTGGTTAGTGCTCTAATATGAGTATTGCTTTGGATCTGTGCCAATAAAAGCAGATGTGGATCCAGCATTCATAGATGAACACACCTGCCAAGTGCTGAGGATCAAAGAGAGGATAGTTGTTTGGGGAATGGGGACTTTCGCTGAAAGCCTGCTTGACTCTCCTGCATCTGATGTAGATTCTGTGTCGCATATGAGAGAGATGAGGCAGGGCTCAGATGCAAGCACAAGGGAAAATGAAAAGCTAAGGAGTTGCTTATGAGAGTTCCCAGTCTTATTCTTGTTGGGTATTAGGTAGTAACTTGACAGAAACTTAAGAAAGTGATATTTTTACACACTAGTGACCATGAAAGTTATTTTTTCTAAATGCAGTGAAGATAATACTTGGGAAACGTTTTCTTTGTTCGGCAGTGAGGAGGTAAGGAAGGACTTGGGGTCTTGTTATAAAAAAAATTATTTTTTTCCTCTGGATATATACAGAATTTATGGAGTTAGTTTTTGTTGTTGTAATATGAAACCATTAATTTATTAATTCCATGAATCTCATCAAAGCCATTCGTTTAATTTATTTTCTTTGATAGAAAATGTGCAGACTTAGTGCCATCTTAATCAGTTAATTTACTTAGGAAATCAGTTCATCGTAGTTAAATTCAGTGAAAACTATTTACCTCTAAACCTCTCAAATAACTTTAGCAGATGCATGTTTTCTTTAGGGCTGAAAATGAAGTTTTTCTGTTTGTTTTTTTTCCTTTCTGTTTTTTACGTTTTGGATGAATTTCTCTTTTCAAAATATTCTCATGGAAAAAGAAAACATTTCATCGTAAAGTTAGTTTTAAAAGTAGAAACATCTTGAGTATAGTGTCCTGAATGTTCAGGGATTGTGCAGCAGCATATGTAGTGAGTTCCTGTTTTACGAAGAGCAATATATATTGCTCTTTATGGTAAATACAAATATTAGCACTTTAAAAATCCAGTGGTTTTAAATCAACTGCTCCTCAGTAGGCAAAACCAAATTTCATTTCAATCAAATACTAAAAATGCATTAATGAGCATTAATGGGTATAATCAACTGTTTGTACTACTTGGAGTTCAAATGGCCTTCTCACAGTGTTCCAGTATTCTTCATTTCCATATGTATAGAGAGAAGGGATATACTTAAGTATTTGGCCAAGCTGGTGTATCTGTCCAGTGGGTAAAGTTTGGTGGGATAAGGTGATCCTGAGAGCTATTCCAAGTATAAATGCTGAACTCCTGATTAGTGACACCCCCTCCCCAAGCCAGTTGCTGTCATTCAGCACGTGGCTCGGGGTGAGCATGATCCTGGCTTGGGGCACCTCATGCAGAAGTTCTTACATTGCAGCTCCTGTTGCTGAACCAGTGCAGAATGCAAGAAGGATGTACCTTGCTCTGTCAGGTGCCTCTCATTGCATATAGTTTAGGCCTTCACAGAAAGGCTTTGGGTTTGTAAACACGCAGTGTTCTGATGCTCTCTTTCTCTTTAGCCTTGTTGTGCTATGCCTTTCCTTTGCTGTATTAAAAAAAAAAATCTCATTTCCTATATTTCTTTGTTTTCTGCAATGATCTTTGTGAGTGTCAGTCCTTGAGCTTTGCTTTCAACACAAGACTTCCTCTTAAAATAAGAGCTCCTTGAAGGTTGTTGCTGACTTTGGACATCATGAGTTTCTGGCAGCATTTTACTTTGGCAGCGCTTTCACTTCGTTTGGGGCCATCTGCATTCATTTACTTGTCTTCCTGGTCCAGTATTTACCATAAAGAAAAAAATCAGACAAAGTCCTTGTAGTCTCAGTGCACTGGCCTTATTTTGACTAAAAGCCATTTACGAAATATCTATCCTGGCTCACCAAAGATTGTTTTTCTAGTAGGTTGTTCTTGCCTCTTGATAAATCCAATGCTCAGTCCTGTTGGGAGAACAGTGTCTGACCTGATCATATCAGGCTAGAGTCTGATTATTGGTATGCTTCTTACTAAAATGGTGAAGAACAGCATTGGAAATGTTGTTTGAAATGCTGTAGAAAAAAATTCAGCCAGCCTCTGGGAGAAGTCTGCCATCAGGACAAATATTGAATGATCCAAAAGTGGACAAATTTGAATGTTTCATGCTGAACTGCACAACTTCTGACTTTGTGTCTTTCTTTAAAAGTAACCATTTTAACCATGTGTGGAGTAGTTAAAAATAGATCAGTACTGCTACAGCATCTTGTAAAGAAGCATTCAGCATACAAGGATGCTATTGAGAAATCCTTGGTGTTGTGGAATATTAATACTCTGTTTTCTTAGAGACACTGATTTCAATTCCTAATGCAAATTAGATTTGAACAAGAATGTCTGATTTGGAACACACCAAATTTTAATTAGAAGATGACTTTGGGCAAATCTTACATTATTTTTAAAGATGATAAAAGTTTCACAGTATTGGCCAAGTCATTCTACTAGCATTTCTCCCTTTCCAAATACTTACAAACCATTTTTGCACTGTGGAAGAGAGTGTTGATTTGAAATCAACCACAGTTTCTAGAGTCTTTCTGGCTTTATCTGATTTTTTTAAACCAACACAGTACACCTTCTTGTTAGCAGGAGAGCTGTATCTAAATGTCTGACTGCATCTCTCCTGCTAAAGCCTGGCAGGACTACAGCTTGAAGATCATGTCAAGGCTCATTCTACTGGGAACAGCACAGCCTTGGCTGCTAGCCTTAGATCTGTCCCTACCCAGATTTGCAGAGCAGCCAAATGGTATCCTTTGCATACATTTATAAAGTGCTGGTGCTTTAGATATAACATCTAGATGATAAGTGTTTTTTTGGGGGTGGGGGGGGTGGGAAAGGAAAGGGAGGGTTCGTATTACAAGTACAAATGCTTTGAAGTGTTTGGGATGGAGTCTACTATGAAACAATAAGAAAACAGATATTCCCAAAATAGGGACTCAACATTTTTCTTTCTTGTCATTTTTCAGCTTCCCAGCGAACAGAAATATACTCTGCTCTAGACATCATTTATTTAAGTTGTCCACTTCTTAAAAATATTTTGTAGTAAGGAGTTATCCTAGTCTTTAATATAAACATACATGATGTACGAGGCCACACGTAACTGCTTTCCCTGTAAAGGGTACTGCTGGCCTTGATTTCTTTTGTTACAGCATGTTACAATTTTTTTTTTTTTTTTTACTTTTTACATTTTATTTCCAAGGCCTCCTTTGAGCACTTAATCTCAAAGACTGGAAGTCTACAGAATGCTTTTAGACAACAGAAAATTACTTCCTGCAAGGTCTGGGCTTTGGAGGGAAGTGGGTCTGTAGATTACCAGTCACTTGCCTGCCTCTTGTCCTAGGTCGGGAAGACTTTGTAACTTTTTGTCTAAAATTGACCTCCTGATATTTTTTAAGTGAAATCCCTTTTTTCACCCTTGAAAGCACTGCGGCACTGATTTTGAATGCAAAGGAATGTCTAGGTGCCTGAGTGAGATGCCTCAGGGCTCAAAATTCTGTAACTCATCTCATGCTAGAAGTATGTATGCCAGAGGGATGGTCAACAGAGATGTAGATCTCTCAGAGAATAAGTAACTAATCTCTCTCTCTTTTTTTTTTTTCGTTCTCACTTTTTTAATATGTCATAACTTTTGAAAAGGGAATAAACAGCCTGACTTTTACTGGCCTACAGTTGCACCATGTTTATCAAACACAGATGAGAATTGCTATAAATGTCTTACTCTAACCTTGATTTTGGCTTTTATGGCCAAAGGTGTTCTGGAAGGGTGTGAAAAGGTTTCATTACAGCAAATGTGGGTTCAGTTGCTTCCCTTCTCTGCCCTCCCCAAGGAATTCTGCCTGATTTCAGGGCCTGTTCTCCATACTGAGATTATAATTTGTTCCTGTTTGCCCACTAAAGAAACAGAAGGCCTTCATGTGCTTTTCATTCTTCCTGGTCATTTTTCCAGGGCAGGTACAAACCAGCCACATAAAACTTGTTCAACTTTTTAGCTAACCCATCCATAGTAACATTGTAATTTCTGTTAATGTCTTTAGCAAAATTTTAAAATTACCACTACTAATAATGCACCAAACCTCACAAACACAGAGTAAGTTAGTGATAAGTTAGTGTTTGAGAAATTTGATTCTGATGTGGATAGTTGTTGTTGGTAAGAGATTGCTGTGATGGAGTTGAGCTCTTGAGAATTTCCTAGTCTGCTGGGGTGCATCAGGTGGGAAGTTTCATCCTTGTACTTTTACAGCCATTTAGAGACAAATGACTTCCACTCCCATCCCCATTTTGAATGTTTCTTCCCTTATCATTCTCTTCCTTTTCCTATGTCTTTTCATTTCTGAGTTAGAGGATGAAATTTTCTGCAAATGTCTAAGTTCGTGACTTTAATTCTTTATTGCTAACTTTTGTGTCTCTTGTTTCACAGGAGATGATACTTTAAAGATATGGGATATTAGACAGTTTAAAAAGCCTCTTAATTCAGCCGAAAGGCTGTCCAGCTTCTTTCCAATGTAAGTACACTGATTTATTCCAGCTAGTAGAAACAGCAGTAGTTAGGCTGAGCAGGAGGGAGTATACGGGAGTTCTCCTTCTCAGTTCTCACTAGATCCAGAGCAGAGCAAGAAGGACTCCTTATCCTTAGCTATTTTAGGACTTAATGCTGTTTTCAAATATCTCTTATGTTCTATGATAATTCATAGCTAGCTGTCTTTGTTATATGCAATTTTTTGTCTCATACCTCTCCAGTCTAATTCGATTATAAACTTTTCAGAAAGAGGCCAGTTCACTGCCATACGTATGTGTAATGAGACACATAAACGAGCCTCATTCCTTTTTGATCTATGATTAATATTAAAAAAGTAGAGCTGGATTGAAAAGTAGACATAGCATAAAGGTGCAAGGTATGAGTTCAAGTTATGATGAAGTGCTGGTGACTGAGTTCTATAGGAACTAAATATTATGCTTTACTATATAATGCAGAAGGACTATATTTTGTATTTTTATTGGTATTACCTGCATTTCTATAGCTGTAGCACAGCCAAATCCAACTCTAAGGACAATTTATACTTTTGAAATAAGATCTTGAGGAGGAAGGTCAGGGACAGATCAATCTTGAAGTGACAACCACTGTATTTTGTAGCATAGACAGACGGAGGAAAAGTAAACAGACAAATATTTTTGGCCACTATATAAACACACTGCTGTGCAGCACTGAAGAATATATCATTAGTGAAAACAGATTTCATGATGGTTTTATTTGCTTACTGAATGATGTTAACCAGATTTTGAAAATACTTTTTTTGTTTGTTTCCAATGCTGAAAAGTGTACAAGACTTTCGAGAGGGGGAGGATTTTGCAGGGTGGGGCTATTGTTTTTGTCAGTTTTGCTTGTTCTGTGCACAGCTGTCATTGTAAATGTTAACCGATGTCTGATAAAAGATTTTTAAAATCTTAAAATCTTAACTTAAAAAATCTTAAAAATCTTAAAATTATTAACAAATGAAAAGGATTATTTTTAGAGAGAGTGATTTATAAATATGTTCCCTACATATTAATAATCGGTTTGGTCAGTATGATGGTTTATTTTCTTCTGCAGGACAGATTGCTGTTTCAGCCCTGATGATAAAATACTTGTCACAGGCACCTCCGTTAAGAAAGGTGGTGGCAGTGGGAAGCTTGCTTTCTTCGATCGGGAGACATTCCAGAAGTTGTATGAGATAGATGTTACAAATGCAGTATGTATTTTATTTTAGTTTTCTTTATTCCACTATTCAAAATATGAATGAAATCATATTCATATGCTTTATTTTCTCTATGCAAGTAATGACCTGTTAACACTACTGTAATTTTTCTACTCTGTTTTTAAGAGCAAGTATGTCTAGAGGTAGAATGCCCTGGATAAGTGCTATTGTCCTTTCAATTAAAACAAAATAAAAGAAAGGAAAAAAAGTCTTGGGACAAGGTGTTTAAGCACTAGGAGATCCCTGCTTTGGTGTTACTATTTGTCAAGATTTTTCTGACCCTTCCAGAGCTGTAAAATGAGGCATAAACCCTAAAATTCTCACACACAGATTTATGCTATTTAGTCCACCGGTTCTCATAGTAAAATGCCATATTGTGACAGAACCCCAACTTGTCCCTGAAGCCAGACTTGTGCTTACTTATAGAATATATTTCAGTGGACCCTAGCTTATGTAAATGCAACAATTTTGTGGCAAAATAAAAGGCAATACTAGGAAACCATTTATCAGAAAATTCTGTTCTTAATAGAAATATAAAATGCTAAAATTGTGAATGTGTAATACAGAAGAGTCTGTGCATTACTTGAACAGCTTATCTGTTTCCTTGTGCTGAAGGAAAAGCTTAATATCATATTTGAAAAAAGGTCCTTTCACCTTTATGGTGCACATAAGCAGGCATATAGATTATGATAATCAAAGCTGGGGGAAATTCAAACAGATTTGCGATTGCTTAAGTATCAGGAGTTGTTCGAGTCTATCACAAGCCAGTTCTTTGTCACAGTGTAGCGATTCAGGATATTGCTTTCTCCTTTGGCACTTTTCTTAACCGACCTGTTACGGTGCAGTGGTCTTTATTACAGAGCACACCAAAACTGCTTCTGCTGGAGTTCATTTACACCGGATTTATGTTTATATTTACTTTTCTTTTCAAATCCCATTTTCTCTTCTAAATTCATCTTGCAAAATCTGCTTATGGCTGAATGTTATATCACTCATTTCTTTGGCAGCAGAGTTGCAAATCAAAAACACAGAAGTCATGGTAAAGCAGAAAGAATGAGACTTGCTGAAGGGGGGAAAAATGTATTTTTATTTTGAACAGATACACTCTAAATATATTTTTTTTATACTACATTGGAATTTTTATTTAGTACTAAAGAATTTCTCTAAAGATAACCTAAATTGTATTAATTGTATTTTCAGTTTTCCTCCTGTGGAACCAGGCCAAAACGTTAACTTAGCTCTTAAGGACTTCTGGTGGATTTTTTTTTTTTCTCCTCTGATACAAGTATTATAACCTTTTTTGGAGACAAAATATGAATGCCTCAGTATCCCCTCTGAAATTTCATGACAGATCAAAGGCAACTAACTGCATCAGTTAAAGTGTGGGAGGTAGATTCTCATAGGAGCTCTTCTGGGACACAGGAAATAAAATAGCTAAGCAATTACGTTCACAATGAACATGGACTCCTTAGAGCTAAGTGTCTGGACTTGGTCATGTTGGCATCTTCATTTTGTGGTGGAGGTCAGTAATAGTGTATGGAAACTTCCCTTTAGCTTTAAGACCTCAGGAATTAGAAGCTTGTCAATGATGGTGCCTGTCAGCCTGCATCTGTGAAAGAAATTAAATGGTAAGAATTACTGCTTATCAACCTCTCTGCTCTGTGTTCAAAGGGAATATAATTTTCAATGGCTGACATTATCTCTCAAAAAAACATTTTTTTTAATTTCTCTGAAATAGAGAGTCTGTTTACCTGCTCAGGTAGGTAATGCAATGGGAGAGTCCAGAAGAGATTTTTTTACTATAAGTTATTCTCAGAATTGGGAACTGAAGTTCTGTTAATTCAAAAGGCAGAAGAAATAAGGAGCTGAGAACCAACAGTGGGGAATTTGATGGAAAAACAAAATTAAGTGTCAGTAATTGGCTTCACTGGGTCCACTCATGCACTATAAATTTAAGTATGTGGACAAATCTCAGCAGGTTCAGAATTTTACACTATAAATGTATATAGGTGCTGATACTTATATAGTACTTTTTAAGACTAGTTAATTGCTTCTATCGAGTTTTAGTGCTCTTGTCTTTCTTCATTTGTTGTTATAAAATTTAAGACTGTTTTTTACCTGGTTTGCATGTAATGGATCAAATGAAACAATACTGGAAATAGTGGATGAAGAATTAAGACTTATAAATGCTGTTCTTATGACACAATTTTCAGTGAGCCAGCATTAATCATACCTCTGAAATCAGTTTGTCTAGCTTCCAACTTCAGCACTACACATCTAAGAAAAACAGTTAAACATATGAACTTCAGTCTAAAAGAAGGAAAATTACTATGTGGTGTTTTAAAATAAAAGCAGCATATTTTTTCAAGATATTTCTATTGTATCCTTCAGCTTTTTCAGTAGTTTTCTTCTTCGTGCTTTTCTCAAATTGCAGTGTTAGATGAACTATAAACACATAACGCATGCTACAAACCAAATGAATTTTAAAGATGCAGGTGATTGTTTAATAAGTGGTACATGTTGCTTGTTGGAAAGATTGTTGGCCTATAAATTGATAGGTTAGTATCTTCTGTGTGGTTTACCAAAGCATCTTTTAGTAGTTCAGTAATTAATTACTTGCATTCTGACTACTTTCCTGGTTGCCATTTTTTCCCTTACAGTCCCTCAAGTGTGCCAACAGAGCAGTAAGTGCAGCTGAAGATAAAAATAGTGTTATCTAAGACTTCAGTTTCTCTTCTGTAACTAGTTATTCTACTTCTTTACCTTTGTATATAATCTAGTGCTTAAGTATGTAATTAAAATGTTGTATTTTAGATTTTTTTAAGCATCACATATATGTAGTTACTCTATGCTAATGTGTAGTAAAAGAGCACAAGTACACCAGTATCTGTGATAGCAAAGAGCTAGATCTGCTCCTCACCTTCATGAAAATAATTTCAGTAATGTCAGATGGGTTTAGTCCAAACTGTTGAAGAAAACAAGTATCATTAGCCATTTATTTCAATTATGAGATGAAAATAATAAGAGTTTTTGAGGGTAATTATATTCCATCTTAGTGGTACGAGGTATATAATGGGAATAACAAAAAGTCTACTGTGAAGGGAAAGCATAAACTATAAAGGTGGTGCAATTTTTATTTTTATTTCCTTTGTTTTCACAAGGATTTTTTTTAAAGGAAACTCCAGTAAGTTTAGAAAATTGAAGAACACTAAAGAACAGTAAACATTATCTTAAACCTCCTTTGTAAATAGCCAGTGCAATTGGCCTGTGAATGAACCTAGGGGGTAATGGGAAAATACTTAATGGGAATGTTTGACCAAAGCAGCGTCTGACATTCCTTTCCATCATACCACGCAAACCTTTTTTCACCTTTTCTTTCAAGTTTTCATGGGAAAGCCCATTACTGCTTCAAAGCTGCTGGAGTGAAACCGTGTGGTTTTACTAATGGACTAGCAGCCTGATTAGTCTCTGTTGTTGTGACTGGCTATAGAGTATTAATTTGCTTTTTGTTTTGTGTATTAGTCTTTTATTTTTATTCGCAGTCTGTGGCTAAGCTCGTGACTAAACTGTTGTGTCTGCTCTTGTATGCCATCCCACCATGTAGGCACTGGGACTTCTTTAGAGCTCAAGCTTGTCACATAAATGGTAATACTTTCTGAAGAAAAACTACATACTGATAAATATATGTAAGAACTGGTAGAGACCACGGGCTTTGTCTCTGGCCAGTAGCAGTGTGCCTGCAGAAGAATACGTGAACAGGGCAAATACACAGTGACGCTTCTCTGGATATACTCTTCTGCCTCTGTCATCTGTGACTTAGAGATATCTTGATGCAGATATAGGGATTTTACATTTAATAGCACTCAGTGGATTTTTCTTCTGTGATTTTGTCAAAGAGTGAAGCACCTGTGTTGCAGGATAAGGACAGCCTCATTTACTTATTGCAGATGAAACCAGAACTCAGGGGCTGAAATGCCAACCTCTGCCCTCTCATAAGGAGGCTGGTGTCATGTGTGCAGTGCTGCAGCCCAACTCAGGCGCAGGGTCTGCAGGTGTGATTGAAAACGGTGAGGGCTTTATACTGTGGCCGTAGTTACGTATGCTAAACTGTACAGAATCCTTCTCTTGTTAGCAAGAGCTGAGCTTTATGAAACAAGACTTCATCCTGCTGTGCTTGTGCAACTTTTTTTTTTTTTTTTTTTTTTTAGCTGTTTTATCTGTCTGTCTATCTTGGCAGAATAATCTAAGAACCGTTCTTTTGCCCTCACCCCAGGTATGTTCAGGAAAACAATTAGATTAAACTGTCTCAGTTTGAACATTTGAGGCTTATTCTGTGTGAAAGATTTCCAATTTGGTGCAAAATATCTTTTCACTCCATTTACATGGATGAGGAACGTTAAACAGATCTTGGGAATTATAACTGCTGTAAGAGGGGTACAAAGCATGTGCATGGAAACTCAGAGGCCTTTTCCCTTTGCCTTCCTCAGGTAGTGTGGGAGAAAGGAAGACCTGCCGCATTTCTGGGCTGAGGGCTCATCTTCTGGGGTGTCTGTAACTGGATTCTCTTCTTGGAATGGAAGGGAGGTTTCATAGTCAAATGCATGTCAAAGGGGATTTATTCCTAATTCTTGGTTTGGCTATGAGAGTATGAGTTCTTCATGGGAAGCAGTTATAAATACCTAGTGTATGGGAAACAGAGTTGGGTACACAACGTTTCCCCCAATGTTAGATTATTAGATTAATAGAAAATAGCTGTGGACAGCCACTTGAATCGCTCTCACATGTCTATCACTTGTTTGTCTGGGTCAGATAGATCAACCAATAGTTATCCTTATTACAGACAAGATTGATTTTGGCAGCAGTGGAACAGTCATTTTCCCCATATGGAAATGAGATGAAGTATACCCTGTTATTGCCAGGTAAAGATGGGCACTAAAGAAAAGTTGTACAATTTAGAGAAATTGCTATTTTTAAATCAAAATGTAAATAATAATTTAATTTAAAAATGAGAACAGATGATGAGATTATGTGCATTAGAAAAGGAAATGTGTAAGAATTTAAAATATCCCACAGGTTTCTGTAGATAAGCAACAGTCCGAAAACATTGACTTACAGTTGTTTTGGGAAACTTATTTCTGTTAAGAAAATTCTTCAGTATTTTCTTAGTTTCTCAAATATAAGCAAAAGTTAAATTATTAAATACTTCTGAAAATATCTCTAAGGGATGTTTCAGGAAGGTCTTCTGAGACAAGCTATAAATAAAACTTCTTTTTAGCTTAAAGAGTGAGAAGGAAAGAAGGAATAAGGAATATGAAACTCCTAGCATCCT
This sequence comes from Dromaius novaehollandiae, assembly GCF_036370855.1. NCBI lineage: Eukaryota > Metazoa > Chordata > Aves > Casuariiformes > Dromaiidae > Dromaius > Dromaius novaehollandiae. The sequence continues at coordinate 70,157,293 of NC_088132.1, read as the reverse complement.
TTATGCACAGCTGATATAGTATTGCAGTATTTCTTTCCTTGACCCCAAACAATAGCATTTGCTATTTATAAGGTGCAGTAATATGGTAAAGGGCTTTTCCACTGTGGCTTGTTTCACTAAGATTTAAAGCTTTTTGAATACAGGAAAAATGAATTCTTTTGACTTCTGGAAGAGATCAGCATGCTACTTTTGTTTTTTAAACCATTTCTTTTGTTTGAGAGGAGAATCCAACAAGGAAACACATAAAATATTCAAGGTCTGGTAAATCTTCATACTAATTAAAATACAAAATGCTTAGCATAAAATGTGAATGACAGCAAAGTACTTTCTTTTAGAATGAGGTAACTTGTCACTTTCTGTTCTCCGCTTTCATAAATGTAAAGGCAACATGGTCTGTCCCTTCTTACATCGTGCAGCAGCACTTTGTTTTAGGAGAGTTGTCTCTAGAGTTTTGCAGTGTGCAAGATAAACTCTGCAACTTTCCTCGCTGTAACAAGCAGGGATTTTATGTGGGAGTTGTATGCCTTAGTTTTGCTATGTATATTGTTGAAAATGTGGCTGCAATTCTAACAGAGCAGGTGCTTGAGAATGCCCTGCCTTGCAATTACGAGGAAAACAGTTTGCCACCTAGATTAAAAGTCTCTTTTTGTCTTCATCAAGTAAATAAAAAGTATTGTTCACTGGTTCAACTCAATTTTCTCAATGTGCTTTATAACTGTACCTTGAAAGATATGTGATTCAGCATTGCCATCTATATATTTTATACTGAGATCCTGCTTTAAATTATTGGTCTCTGAAAATGTTTTTAGGATATTTCTGGTTTCTACATAGAAAATTGTAAATTTTATCTTATCCATTTCAGGTCCTTCTTCTGTTGAATGTTTCCACACATTTTCTAAATCACATTTCACAAGGGAAAAACATTATTGTTGCTTCCTTTACTACTGTATTCTCAGGAGTATTTTAAATCTAATGATAGCAGGTCACTACACTCTAGATATTCCCAAACCTCTCACAATATTTATTATATTTGGCTCTTTTCCTTGGATGACCTCCAGAGGAATCTCAAATCTGAAGATTTTTGCAATTGGGGCTTAAAGCAGATTTTTAATATAATATTAGCGTATTTTTACTGTATGCAGACTTTTCTTTCTGGATCAGAGCATACATAGTATCCGTGTATAAATGTATAAACAATCTTTTTGCTCCAAAGAAGAAATAAGGTGGAAGCAGAATGGTAGTCTTTGTTGTTCAACTTTAGAGACATTTAAAATGATTTAATTCTAAATCTATTATTTAACCTTATTTTTGTTGTTGTTAATGCGTTATACTTTGGATAGATAAGCCTATTTACTACATAAGGGAAGGAGCAAGCTAATTAAAGATACAGCAGTTTTCTAAAAGCTGTTCAGACTACGTTTTTTCCCTCCTCTGATCTGCGAGTGTAGCCAGGAGGCAGAGCAGCTCTTCTCAGATACAACAGCACGGCAAGCCAAGCTGCTGGCTTCTGGGTCACCACTGTGCGGTAAGACACCAGTGTAAAGAGATTACAGAGTGTGCAGTGGGAATTAATGTTGCCTCAGAGCAGCAGTATCTTTCTGTGTTTCTTAAGACAGAACTTCTGTTGTTCTTGGAAGTGAGCAGACAGTCAGTGTAGCTGATGGGCCATGCAGATGATCTGCAGAGAAAGCAAGGTGACTACAGAAGGAGGAGGAGAAACCTATCCATATGCAAGCCTTTCTTTATGATGCTAACTTTACTGGTAGATTTTACTTTCCACTGTGCATGTCAATTATCATTATTAGTGATCCTAGATTATTAGGCAGAAGTATTGGTATTTCTGCGGATAAGATTGACTTTAGCTTGAGATGAGAATACTGATTTTCTGAATAGTTTCTTGAATTTTTCCCTGTAATTTCAGTTGCATAAAATCACAGAGTAAGTGTGTCCTTGTACACTTGGGGACAAGTGCACTGAACTATTTGTTTAAAACTCTCTTAGACCTATTTTTGACCTTTGTTGAATATGAGGCCATGAGAGGGAGGAAATAATGCTGTTTCCTTTTGAAGCTTTCAGATCCTGAAGACAGGCAGGAATCGCTCTGCTGCCTTTAGGTTAGAATGCTTGCAGGCCTTTCCTGCAGCCCAGCATGATGAGATTTTAGTATATTCTGAGACATTTTCCCTCTCTTTTTTTAACAAGTAGTGATATGCATTCTTACTGGGATGCATTTCATAAGCACTAGCAGAGAAGTTTTCAACCTTTGTCTGTGAAATTTGTGGGCTACTTCAACATGTCTGTGAAGGATAACTAGATTTGTATGCTTTATACAGCAGTCTCTATACATGTATACATATTGAAAGTTTCTAAATGGATCATACCTTCATTATAAAATGGAGAAGTTTGAAAGCTGCTGCTGTATTACCTTTCCTAATTGTAGAGGTTGTTTAAAAATGACAAGTAGCCCACATCCATGGGATGGGAAACAACTGTTGAAGGATTTTGGGGTAGTGAGAAACTGGCTTCAGCTGTTAGTGTCCAGACATTTTAATGTTTTTTTTTTTTTTTTAAGGACATAGAAATCTTGTGAAAGAAGTATGGTTTTCCTGAAATAACTTTGTATGTCTCCCTTCATTTCTGGGAAGACCTATTACTAAAGTCAGCGAGACTTTCATTGTGCAAGTTCCAGAACTACAGAAGACTAGGCTGGAAGGCGCACCTGAGATTTGATCCTTCACTCCAGCACAGGCTTGAAATTGCTTACCCCTTTTAAAATATAAAGATAGTTTAATATAGCTATAAGCTATCTGGTAATGTTAATTTGAAAGGAATTATTGTTTCATAAAAAATACTAATAAGCCAGTAAAGCTTCCTAAGCAGTAGGAATTAATTATGTTTTAAACTTGTACATGTTTCAAAGATAATGCACTGCATAAACAGTTCCTTGCCATGAATATGTAATTCATTATAGGAGCAGAGACAGAATGGATGTGCTAAGTAAACTAGTTGCGCATATACTTACACTGATTTTGACAGACTGGGATTCTTTCATCAGTGTCAGAACTTATGAAAATTACAGTACAGACAAATACTCAGTTCAGTCAGAAAAGCCCCATTTGGGCACCGCTGTAGTGACCTGTACTTAGAGAGTCCATGACCGCCGTCAGCACGTCCTTTCACACATTGAGTATCTTCCCTGCTGACATGCCGCTTATCTGGGCAGCCAAGTGCAGCAAATCAGAACCACGCTGTTCAAACAGAGCCCATCACATACCGTCATGGTCACTGAAGCAAAGCTGCCACTTAGGAAAGAGAGAGAGTTTGTTTAAGTTTTTCTTTTCCTAACTGAAAATATTTTCTTAGATCAGCAGCTCTTCCTGTGACTTTTTTATTGTATAGATTCAGAACAGACTCTGAAGCTGAATTATGTTTTCATAGGACAGAAAAGGGGGAAGAAGTGAGGGAGAGCATAAGGCTTTGTTTTTGTTTCTATTTCAGTTTTTCGGTACCTTCAGAGCTACACCTGATCTTTCAAAACTAAGATTCTAAAGATTTGTTGGATGATTTTAGGAATTTGTATGTGATGTATTCTTTCTGCACTAGGAGTATTTAATTTGGCCTCCAGAATCCTTTTCCCTGAGGAACTGGAGAGTTTTATAAAAGTAGCACAACATGCTGTAACACAGATCCTCCTCGTGTTGCTCCATTTAGTTTTCTGCTTTTCTTCTATAGTTATTTTGGCCATTGTAGGCTATAGGGATTCACCTGACCAAATATAGATGTCTACAACCGATTCAGTCACCCTAGGCTCCCTTTCTAATCATCAGAGAGAAATAAACACATCCAGACTCTGATTTATCTCATCCTAAAATAGATATCTAAACTAGGTTAGATGAAGACCACTGTAAAAATGCTTATTTCTCTGCATTGATTATAAAGGGAGGTGAGTGGTTTTAGACATTTAAAGAGTCAACTTCTAAAGATTAGAGGTGTAGACATCTTAGGTTTGGTGAGGTAAATCCCACCTAAGATCTTCACGTCCCTCCATTGATACTGATTCTCTTGTGCTAAAGCATTGGAACATTTCATCTGTCTTGCTCTGACCTTGCCAATAGCAAAGTAGGAGACAATCGGTTTCTTTTGTACTCATTTCTATTGATTTATAACTATGCAATTTACAGTAGCACAGCAGAAAAGCATGCCCTCTCAATAAAAGGACTGTGCTAGCTGAGAGAGAGTCAAGCGTAAGCTTTCTCACTTACACCTGAGATCCCAACGTAACTGTCCAAACATCAGCAACTTCACCTTAAGACTACAGAACGCTATCTAAATATGAACAAACTTTTTTTTTTTTAATCAGTGGAAACATCACGTCAAGGAAACATCAAAAATTGTACAGTTTTGCTTCAACAGGTGGATATGTGTGAAAGTCTAGGATTTGTGTGTTCCTTTTCCATTTTCAGTATTAATTTTTAATTAGCAGTATTTTTTCTAGTGGTAAATTATCATCATATGGCAAATAACTTCCAGGGAAATCACTTTTGTTCTTTCCAGTTTACAGGTGGGATGTTGGCTGCACACTTGCCACAGGAGATGGTACAAAAATAATCTATTTGTTGTCATCCTTCAGTAGAGATTTCCGTGCTCTGACAGTAGTTTTCCGTAGGTGTGAATATTCCCCATGTACGCGTTTTGTTTGTACATTCTTTTAAATAAACAGCTTTCTTTCAGGGCATAGCGAGTAGCCATGCAGGCAGTCATGAATTTCGTGAACTTCTCAGCCTAAAAGTCTGATAGCTGCAGTCTGAATAATCAGTTCTGAAATTCTGGAGGAACTGTATAAGAAGGATGAGAGTCTATCTGTGAAGAATGAGAGGCTGTACCCGAAGAGAAATAAAAATTGAAAAGGTTTATTCCAACAGCACATGACTCAAGTGGAAGCATGTTTTTCTTCCTCTGTCGTATATGGCAAGGGAAGCTTTACTTGTGAACTTTGAAAAGCTCATACGTTATCATGTATTATCAGAAAACACACTTCATATGAAGTGTTCATTTTCAAAGACAAATGTATGGGATTTAACCTTAAAACTTAGCTGTCTTTGGGGAGAAGAGGTTGATTCCAAAGAAAACAGTGCCTGATTAAGTTGAGAAGGAGTAAGACCTCCTGAAGGAGGGAAAAGAAAGTAAAGCATAATTGTAAAATATGACCCCCATCTAATTTGCTTTTTGTTTTACAGTAGCAAGGAAAGACTGTTAGCCCCACTGAGCTAAGCACTGCAGAAATGTATGGTGATTCCTCTTTATGCTAAAAATATCAGTCCTTGGAATTTCTCAGAAAATGGAGAAACTTGGTATCATGCCAGTCTTGCAACAAATGATGATCTCCATATTGCATTAGATTAGCATGTGCGTACCCCCCATCATGTATGCATGTGTGTATAATAACATTTTGCTAGTAACAAAAGATTAATTGTTTTCTTGGATGTTTGTATACATCTAAAAGAAGTTACATTCTGTTGGATCCTGGTCAAGCTTTCAACTGAAATGCAAAAAATAAGAAATGAATACTTCAGCTTACAGACAGATAAAATGTTAATAATAGGAATAACAGAAGAGAGCAATGGAGGGAAACCTTATTTTTTCCCTAGCTCTCTGGCAGAACAGAGTGAGAGAGGGTAGAGATGAATAATACTTCAGGGAAGTAGAAGATATTGCAAGAGTCTTGTAATGAACTAATACCTTTTTTAAAAAGTGTTAGGAATCTATAGATTGAATCATAACTTTAAAACTATGAATATTTTGGTTACTTTTTGTGTATCATGTACTGCAATATTGCTTTGTATACAAGATACAAGAAATGTTGCTTTATATGCTTGTAACCGTGTATAGTTTCTACTAGTCTTTGAGCCTTTAAAAATGGCTAATTCTCTCTAAAGCTGCATCAGTTACTATTGAAATTTTTAGGGGGAGATTTCCTAAAACAGCCGAGCCAATGTTGCAGCTTGCAGTCACTGAACGTGGAGTCCTCGTCCCCTCCTTTGCCTCTATGTTCTCCCTTGTTGGCTTGTATATCTCTGTCTCTGACTTTTGCTATCCCACAGTGAAAAGCTGCCACCAAAAAGCTGCCTCAGAAAGTTAAGAAACGGAACAAAATGAAACAAACTTTTTCTACTGGTTCGGCACGCTGAATCAGCTGCCCCCACTCAGACAGGTTCCTTGCCTGGTTGGGACTGGACTGTGCAGAAGGGGAGAAGAGGGAGTGAGCTGTTAACTTTGGCTTTGCCATCACAGGAAGCCTTGCCGTTCTGCGCTGATAGACCCCCGCAGTGAATCTTTTTCCTGTAGGGTGAGCACTTAGTGCCGCCAGCTGTTTGCTGCACCCCACAGTCAGAGGTTTGCCAGGAGGACAGAAGGGTTGTCTGCCCCAAGTGCCTCCGCTGCTGCTTTGAGTGGCTCCAAGAGCAGAAAGCCCTGACCTCTAGGGGAGCCTCTTCACTCCCTTGGTAAGGAGCAGACCTCAGTCTCTTCCAGCAGCCGAGGTTAGAGGATGGATGTTGTTTCTGAGCATGGAAGGGAACTGCCCAGCAGAGGAGGCAGCAGGGGATAGGGTACTGTGACAGGTGTGGGGAGATCTGCAGTGCCAGAAGAGAGCAGAGTAGGAGGTGGACAGTCTGCAAGGGGAGCAGGCTGGTGCAGAAGAGAGAGAGACCCTACTGGCATCCCCTGGGAAGCTTCTTGCAACACCCACAGACCCCTGCCAGTCCCTCTTCCCCATCTGACACTTCCTCATCCCTCTTGTTGAGGGAAGTTTCTTAACCTTTTGTAGCCTTCTTCCCCCCAAACCTGCACTGACCCCTCTAAAACTGCTCTTCATGTCCTGAATTTTAAGCTGAAGCATGGGCCAGAAAGCTGAATTTTGCCTACACTGCTGCAGTCTTTGTAACCAAAGATCCAGTAGAATTCTTGCAGTGCTTGACATCAGAATTTGTAGTTTTACAACCTTACCAGTTTTGTGGTTTCATCTTAGGGGTAAATTTTCCATTTCTATCCAACAAATCATTTTAATCTTTTCTTGCTAACCTTGTAAAATGCCCTCTCTGCATTGTTTTCTTCTCTAGGGGTGTTAGCCCAAGTGTTCTGGACAGTTTCAGTTGAGGTAATTAGCTTTTGCTTGCAGAGAAATCTATTTCAGTTGTTCTTCACTTTGCCTATTAAACGCAAGAGTATATTTCTAGAGCAGAATAAATGTTCCATTCTGTGTTGCAGAGAAGTCTGATTCAGGCTTCAGTTTCACATTCAGAAGCACTGCTGTTCAATGCTGTTGGAGCACAGCCATTATTGAGTGGCGGTCTAGCGAGCTAAATAAGAGAATTAACTTTGGTAGAAAAAAAATTAACAGGAAAAAATTACTTGGTGTAGTTTGCTGCTTACCTGCACCAACAGCTCAGCTTATGTGATGCAGAGGGCTATTTAAGAAGCATCCCAGAATTGCACATGAACAGGGACTGCGCGTATCTCAGAACTGAAGAAATGCAGGTAGAAGTGCACCTCAGAGAGAAAAGATGTAATCGCCTATCATCTTTCTATGTGTTTGTGAGCTTTCTGGTTGAAGTTTACGACATACTTTTAAGTTTTTCTAAGGTATTGCAGATAAAATTTTGTAAAACTGGAGTTTATTTTAAAAGATTCAGGAGTCTGAAGTGACTACAGTGCTTCATTTAAAAACAAAGGAGAAGGTGTATGTTTGTCTGGTAACCCATTTTTTCTGTTTAAAATAATGGTGTAGCTACTTTAGAAAAAGATATAGCTAGTTTCAGGAACAATCGGTAATCTGTTTGTATTTTATTAGGTGTTTGTTTAGGAAGATAAACATTTTCATCCAGATTACAGCAAAGATGTCTTTAAAAGTGTGTAATTTTGTTGTTGTTTTATTTCACTCTAAGTCAGTATTCCAAGAATAATCTATTATCTGAAAATCTTGACAAAGGCCTGCTGTGAATGACATGCAATGAATTTTTCCTAAGTTCCTTTGTAGTGACACTAAAGAAGGTGAACTTGGACTGTTTCTCTTTTTGTTAGCATTTTTAACATTCTTCCTGCCTAACTTCACAAAAATATTTTCCCAATCTTTTCCCAGTATTTCCCAATACCATCTATTGCATTTGTGTATGCAGTAGACCCTAGCAAAGTCTTTTCAGCTTGACTGCATTTGAAGAAATTAATGACATTAAGTAATACAAAATAAGAACAAAAGTACCAAACAGCTTTTAAAACATTACTAGTAATTGTCCTTTGTAAGTGCTGTTTTTATAAGTACTGTTATTTTAAGATAGGTTAATCTTACTGTCACAAAGCTGGGCAAAATAATCTCTTCTGGCCAAGATGAAATTATTTTTATGACAGTCTTCCAGAACTTCGTGTTCTGAAGATGTGCTGTCCCATACATTGAGCCATTATTAGAATCTTTTTTTTAAGGTTTTGAAGATGTTTGCATGATGATACATTCTGCATGTTATCATTCTTATTTATTATAATACATTATTTTTCTTTGCAAAGCTGAGAGAGGACCTGAAATTTTATGGATTTCAGAATCTACCTCACTTTGTCTTTGTTTCAGCTTTAATTGTTATGAGAAACTGTTTAAGTCTTTCTATGTTGAATGTTTGAATCTAAAATTAGTTAATTGAAGTTTTTCATTATTGCTCTAGTGTTCATATTTTCTGAGCCTTGAAGCTAGCATCCACTGAATTTCCATACAGCCAGTACTAATGGTTAATCCAGTCCTTTGTGCTAAGTTTCCATAAAGCACTGTCAAGCTAATTCCTTTCTCCTGTTTTACTTCTCTGATAAAGCATGAAATCACCTTGTTAAGTGCAGTGAGAGATTGTAGTTTGCTTTTAGTTCCTGTGGTTATTACTTCCAGCCTGAACTCTTGTCACAGGGGGCAGTTAAAACTTAAGTACCATCTGGTTCATTCTGGGTTCCACTGCAAGACCCCATCTTAAAATGAAAATAGTTATTAAAAAAATCATTGTGTATTTTGGAATCAGGATTCAAGGCAAATCCGGTTTCCATCTGAGAGAAACAGAAAGCAGCAGCCAGAGGTGTTTGTATCAGACAAAAGAGCATTGCCGGCAGGTCGAGGGAGGTGGTTACTGCCTTCTACTCAGGAGTGCTAGGTCCAGTTCTGGGCTTCTCGGTACACGAGAGGCATGGACGTACTGGAGCGAGTCCAGCAAAGGGCCACTAAGACGATTAAGGGACTGGAGCATTTGACATACGAGGAGAGGCTGAGAGCATTGGGGCTGTTTAGCCTGGAAAAGAGAAAGCTCCAGGAGGATCTTATCAATGTTTATAAATATCCGATGGGAAGAAGTAAAGAAGACAGAGCCAGACTCTTCTCAGTGGTGCTCAGTGACAGGACAAGAGGCAATAGGCACAAAGTGAAACACAGGAAGTTCTATTTAAACATAAGAAGAAACTTTTTTTACAGTGAGGATGGTCAGACATTGCAACAGGTTGCCCAGAGAGGTTCTGGAATTGCCTTCCTTGGAGGCGAGTAGTCTAAACCAGACTGGACAATCTCCTGGGCAACCTCAGTAGTTACAGGTAGTTGACCCTGCTTTCAGCAGGGAGTTGGACTAGGTATCTCCAGAGGTGCCCTCCAACCTCAGCCCTTCTATGATTCTGTAAAATCTTGTATCAGTAGGTAGGTGTCTATCTATGTGCATGGGTAGGTCAGGCTGGGGAAACACTTCTCCTGCCAGGAGCACTCTATTCCCCTGGAGAGCTGGGGGGCAGGACATTCTGTGACCAGAGTTTCGTTGTTTTGCATTTCTGATGGTGAAGATATCTACCTGATTTATTTGAAGTGTAAACAGTAGGAAAGTTAGAGTTATTGGCGCAAGGCTGCTGTGTTTAGGAATTAACTATTTTTGCATGATAAAGATCCCTCGTCCGCTGCCTCCTTCCAGTGTTAAGACCTAGTCTCCACTGATCCCTCTGCTGTATAGTTGTTTAAAATGTTTACTACTTTGGGATTATCTGACTGAGAAGGACTTTTAGGATTTACTTCAGGATTTCAATATTTTTCTCTTTTTTAAGGTATTGTCCAATTCTAAAACAATCTGAAAATCCACCTTACTAGTTTTTATTATTTCTTATAAAGTAGGTTCATATGCTAGTGGCTTAATAAAATTAATTACTTGCATGTTCAGACCTTGTATTTGTTTAGTTTTTAACAAGTTATGTTCTGGAGACATTTTACAGTGTCAGAAGATTTATAGTGCTGCATTTTATGGCAGTTTCTTCTGCCTCCTCTGGAGCACGTGCCATGGTGGTTTTAAGTGTGCTGTGCATGTTTGACAAGTTAGAAACTTAGCAATCCCCATCAGCGCTGAGCCACACTGTCTCAGGCTTTGTTTTTGTTGGCTGGTATCCAGTACCATGCTATAAAATACATTTACTTGACAGTAGAAAGTGGAGAACCACATTAACTACGAAGTTTAAAAAGGCTGGCTAAACACATGCAATAAATATTAATAAAAGAAAAGGCCACCCACCTTTGACCTTCAATATTTGTTACTAGCTTTGTGGGTTCTAGAATTACCGTAGCATCTGAGTAATAGGATTACATAACAGTATGTAGGAATCTTTATTTAAACCAAACAACTTATTAATAACCCTGTATTGATTATTTTGGTAACATGTAGCAGGGATTATGGAGATAATGAATTACAAGAACTTTATTTTGTACTTCCTATTTATCTCTAAAAAGATCATAGTACTTTAGTTGTCTCAAAATAAATAAATCATGTTTATTTGTACCTGTGAGTAGCATGCTGTTGGATGCATATGTATGTAGTGGGCATGATGCTTTATGGATATAGCTTGTAAAGAGTGATCAGCTGATTCTTGTAAGCTCATCTCTCAATTTTTTTTATTTTTTTCGCAAGAACACCAAGCAGATGAACAATAACTTTTCTCTGAGATGTTTATCTTGCCGACAAATGAATGTCTAATTCACAATGGCTGAATGGGTTTCAGAATCATAGTTTTAATTCTGTATGCCTCGTAACATTGAAAAAAACGGGATATAGACCAAACCAGAGAGAGAGAGAAAAATGAAACGGGGAAAGCGATTCAGCAGTCAACAGAGTTGATAAAGAACCATTCACTTCTAAATCACATGGTTCTCATCTCCCAAGTTATAGGGCTATATTTCACTTGCACTCCGAATTATATTCTAACTTAGTTGAATTTTTCCCTTGTTGAGACATTAGTGGTTCCCATTTTGTGACTATTATGTGATGTATTATGTAACAAAATGTATGGATTGTTTCTTGGTAGATGAAAGTGGTTGTATATTGAATTATTAATTCACTTTGAGAGGCATCTATACCTGTTTTTTGAGAAAGGAGAAGTGGTAAGCTTGGGGAAAAAAGGATGGAAAAATGATTGAACATTATTCAGTGAAATAATAGGATGAAGATACATCCTGCTATCTTTGGGTACATTTATTACAAAGTTAACACAAACACTGTCAAGACCTCAGTCTTCACTCTTGGAGAGTATCCCTTTAAAAAGTTACTACCTCTCAAGAGCAGGGTTTTTTTCCTGTTAGTCAGATGCAGAAATGTTTTTCATAGTAAGATGTTTTGTCCTGCATGGCAAATTATGCGCACTCCTTTGGCTCTCTTGAGTCAGATGCCTTGATAGTCTTACAGAGTTTCTGTTTTGGTCTGGTGATTCAGATTGAGTACAGCCATCAGTCATGCAGAAGACCATGCTATGGGTATAACAGAACAATGCTCTTAATGTCTGAAAATTGGTTTCTGTGCTGACCAGAAGGGTGACAGAGCTGTGAGACATTGCCTTCAAATACCAAGTTCTTCAGGGCATTCTAGGGAAGAAAGAACCAAGAGTGAAGATCAGCTACTCTTCATTTCTGCAGTCAGTGAGTGAAAGGTCAGCTCTGTGTGAAAGTTTTAGTCTAAGAGGAAGGGAAAAATAGTTAAAGTAAGGAACAGGGTGGAATAATTAAGAGTTTAAAAAGGAAAATGCAAAAGTCATGAAGGTCCATGTTACTAAATCTGAAGCACCTCATCGTTCTCTTTTGAATCTGCTTTCAACTTTCTATTTGCATCATACCCATGAAGATCCTGGAATAGTTAGCCTGCGGAGATCTATGGTTATCATGCTGCCACCCATTTTTACTTCCTTATCTGCCTATGTCCATATGTTGTCACTCCTTCTAGATTGTTTCCAGCTTAGGAGAGGAACTTTTATTCATTCATGTGTTCACATATTCATCCACGTGTTCAAGCTTGTTCCTTGTACAGTGTGACTTTGAGCCGTTATTTGACAATATGAATATTAATGAATAATAATGAATATTAATTCTAAGATCTAGATGAATGACCAACTATCAATATTTTCTTTGTTGCAGAGTGTTGTGCGTTGCCTTTGGCATCCCAAGCTGAATCAGATCATGGTTGGCACAGCAAATGGATTGGCAAAAGTGTACTATGATCCTGTCAAAAGCCAGAGGTAATTTTAGTGGTTAATTATTAAGAACATTATTTTTCCTCAACCTTAGGCTAATTCTGTGATTTTCTGATTGTAAGAGATGGGAAAAAATGGTTTAGGATTGATTGTTTTGCAGAGTTTTGCCTATTTAATTACTGTAAAAAATTTAAAAAAAAAAAAAGGTTTTTGAAAAGCAGTGCATTTTCCTCTGAGCTTTTCATGGTGCTGTATGCTGACATTTGCACATGCTTTCATTATTGAATTGTACAAAAGCTGCAGTAAGAATAACCAGCCCTTCAGCAGTAAGAATAACCAGCCTCTGAAGGACTGCATGAGATGGTGTTTTTGAAGTATATTTATTTAATGTAGTCATATTTTTGATCTGGCATCTCTTTTTTTTTTTCTGAAGTAAAAAATTTTGTTTAGAAACATTAGCTTAAACTTCAGTGACTGTGAAGTTGTGCTTGAGGGCCAAATTTGAGAGGGGGCAATACAAGAAAGCACACTCCCATCTTTCCGCCTGGTTCTCTACCCTCCCTCCCCGCCATGTCACCTGTGCTTTTGCCTGCACATCTAATGGAAAGGTGTTCGTCCATCGGGAGGCAACTGTTAGCCTAGGATGGAAAGACTTAACCTGCAGCCTAGGATGGAAAGACTTAACCTGCAGCCTAGGATGGAAAGACTTAACCTGCAGCCTAGGATGGAAAGACTTAACCTGCAGCCTAGGATGGAAAGACTTAACCTGCAGCCTAGGATGGAAAGACTTAACCTGCAGCCTAGGATGGAAAGACTTAACCTGCAGCCTAGGATGGAAAGACTTAACCTGCAGCCTAGGATGGAAAGACTTAACCTGCAGCCTAGGATGGAAAGACTTAACCTGCAGCCTAGGATGGAAAGACTTAACCTGCAGCCTAGGATGGAAAGACTTAACCTGCAGCCTAGGATGGAAAGACTTAACCTGCAGCCTAGGATGGAAAGACTTAACCTGCAGCCTAGGATGGAAAGACTTAACCTGCAGCCTAGGATGGAAAGACTTAACCTGCAGCCTAGGATGGAAAGACTTAACCTGCAGCCTAGGATGGAAAGACTTAACCTGCAGCCTAGGATGGAAAGACTTAACCTGCAGCCTAGGATGGAAAGACTTAACCTGCAGCCTAGGATGGAAAGACTTAACTTAGTCTATAAGTATTTCTTCTGCAGCTGACTTCCTTTTACCCTATGGATTAGCTGGAGACCTGGGGCATGCTTCTTTCAGCAGAGGGGGAAACATATTTGATATATTGAGTTGCATGAATAAGATGTTCTCTCCTTATAGCCCCCTTGTCTTTGTTTCACTGGCATCCGAAAACATACTGTGTTACAAGTCACAGTTTCTGGATGCCTACTGTGACCTGGACACTTGAATATGTGGATAAACTCTGGTTCATAAAATAGTCAGAAATAACTTTAGTTTGTCAGTTTGGAGACCAAGAGAGCAGCCAGTCATCATTGCTTGGACCCCTCTCCAGAGATAAACTACTGTTTGTTTTTATTGTCAGTGCATAGAGTAGACACTCTGTAAAGGTAAAATCTTCCTTCCATACTCAAAAGATGCTAACAGTGCAGAGCTGTCATAGTGTGGTTAAGTATCAAGCAGATGTGTGAGTGCAAAGTGAGTGCAGCCCCGAGTCTCTAACACAGATCATGGAGCCCTAGCTTGGTTTGGTACCTGGATTGTTTCCTGGTGCTTATCATAAGGAGGAGTAATACCACCTGTTTAAATCAGTCTTAGTGCCAACTGGGCTTATGCAAGCTTCCCCAATGCTGTGTTACAGACACTTCTGATTAGGTAACTACCACCCTTGCTGCTGAGTAGGAGAGGTAGAAGCAAATCATTGCCCCCATTTGGAGAGGTGCATTTTCTGTGCGCGTGCTAGACATACTGTGGACAAACGAAATGTGAAATGAAACTTCCAACCTTATTTCCACAAGTCATAAAAAGCTGCAGTATAACAGATATCCTAATCTTTTTATCTTCCTTCACATGTGCGTGGACATGCAAAGATACACACATTCATGAATGTTTAATGTGCTATATAGCTTAGTTGAGAATATTTGTCTTGAATAAAAAATGGTTTCTATTTCTGCTATAAAAAGACCAACTAAACTGCTGTATGCTTCCTCCTAGGGGAGCAAAATTGTGTGTGGTCAAAACAAAACGAAAAGAGAGACAAGCAGAGACTCTTACGCAAGATTACATTATAACACGTAAGGAACTCAAACATATCTTTAAAGAACATCCTTAGCTCTTTCTCAGGTTTTATATCCTTTGCAGAACATTTAGTTTTATATTCTCCCCTCTAAAAGTTACAATCATTCATGAAGTATTGAGCATTGCTATGAGATGTTAGTGCTTCATATGATTTTATTCAGTATGTCCTGTAAAGTTGTTAATCATGGTTGTTTCCTAGATTCTAGTGCAAGTTTCATGCAGTAGAAGCCTGAAAGGACAGCTGTTTGTATTCAGTTGGGATGTCCTTTCAGTGTATTTTGTTGAAGAAGGGGGGTTAAAAAAAAAAAAGCTAGATAAAGCAAAAAAGCCCAGGATAGCTTCCCTCCCAAATTCTCACCTAGATGGGTCTAGGAAGCTTTTTGTCACTTGGGAGCATTAATAGTATGAGTGGCAAAATCAAAGACATGAAGAATAGGTCTTGAACAAATTCCAAGTGATTTTTCAAAATTTAGAACTTGCCCGGAGATACATGAGTTTTTAAATAGTTAAAATATCTCTCCAACATCAGGATTGTTCTTGTATAAAAGCTCATGTTACTATTAAGACTTGCTGATACATAAGAAATTGTTATTATTGTTACTGTAAAATGTTGGCTTTTCCTAAGGGCAGATGTAACGAGGATGATGGGCTCAGCTGAGATCCAGCCCTCCCAATTAGCCCTGCCCTATGTAGTGCTACCTCATGTGAACTGACAGCAATCACAGGGTTGTGCTGTCTTGTTTCTTTTCTTCCTTTCCTCCTGGTTCCACAGTGTTGGATCCAGCCCTGTTTTCCAGTAATCTCATTCTTAGAAATAACATTTCATTTTTATTGAACATACAAATTGTTTGGCAGCATAATAAACAAAAAGAAGGTTTAGAATGAGAAAGCCTGGCCAGTGTTAGTAACCAGGCCCATATCAAGGCACTTTGGTTCTGGGGACGCCTTTTGGGTACTTTCCAGCCGCAGCTGTCTCCTACTCACCCTGCTGCTGCAGATGTGCAGTTCCCATTCCTGGGTAGCAGCGGGTAAAGTAGCAGCTGGCAAAGATCAGGAATATTTATCTTGTCTGGGTGCCCTTCTCACCCCATCCTTACTACAGCCCTGACTATATCATCACACAGCCTATTATCTAAATACTTTGTGTGTGCCGTTGTTAATGTTTACACTGTAAAGAGTTTTTGTGATTTTTGAAAAACTTTCCGCTTAAAATCCAATGGAACTTGTGTATCCAAGTGTATCCAATGGCATTTATAAATGCCATTCAAAGGTACGCAAATTTAGATTTATTTAGGTGCAATTTTTGCAAAGCTTTGGAACTTTGTCATTGAGTTTTAGCCGTTTAATTATTCTTTGTACATCATTTTGAAACTAAATAAGGGTACTTCCATATAAAGTAATGCAGTAAAAACATTTGAGAGCTGGTAGTGAAGTAGTTGTAAGGATTTGCTTTACGATTTTTTCAGTTTGCATATTTTGGAAACTTTTCAGAGGTTGCATTTCTTCCTTTTAAGCTTACAGATAGAACTGGACAGAACTGAAGATCTCAGAAGTCCTTTCCCAAGTGAACCAACATTTTTTTTTTCGTTGACTTTTTCTGGACTTTTTTGTACTACTTTTTTTTTTTTTTTTTTTTTTTGCTTTTTTTACTTTTTTAGTCTACACTCAGAATTGCCTATAGTAGCTGCTTAAAATGCAGGAAAGTCACTTGAGGGATTAGGTGTTACTTTTAAAACACAGGAATACTCAGCTTGGGTTTCTCTTGGACAACCTTGACTCCACATATGGCAAAAGCTTGGATCTGTGCAGAAGTCACCTCAGATGCTCTATGCAAACCAATCAAGCTTAGTGCTTGCCAGCAAATTGTCCTAGGCATTTCATGCTTCATGAAATCTGTAAAAATAAAATTTAAACGTTTATTCCCAAAGATCTACTTCTATGTCACGTGGCTATGACTTCGCTTAGTCTAATAAATTTAGTAGGCTTCCAGAAATAACCTGGAAAATTAAGCCAGTAGATCCCTAGATATCCCATCCTTTTTTATTCAGTAAGGAGCTGGTGCCCCTACACTTGAGATTATGGTGCTTTGCGGGTTTTGTATTTTGGGTGTCTCCCCTGCCCCCAGAGTTTTCCACATTTGGAGAAACAGCAGCAATCAGCACACATGGGTGTGAGGGCTAAACCTCACCCTGAGAAAACTATGTCCCTGAACATGGTGCTTCTGTGCGGCTGACAAAAGCATCTCTGGGCGGGTGTGTGTTGAAACAATACACAGATAAATTGCTGTGATTGAAGATACTGTAGTAGTTTTATGAGGAAACAAGAGTGTTAAATCCTGATAATTTAGACAAATTCTGTCTCAGTTACAGCTTTAACCAACCTCAATTAATCTCATAATTTAAAAAAATGTGATTATGACCTTATATGAAGAAACATCATGTCTTGGATCATAGAGGGAGATTTATCCTCTCTCTGTCTCAGATCCAAGACTGCATCTAGAGTTTTGTCACACTGTTAGAACAGAGTAATAGAAAACTGTAGAAAGATGGAAAGTTTGGAAAAGAGCAACCAGTTGTCACAGTGGTAATGCTAAGAACCGAATGAGAGGAATAAGTTAAATACAAGTAAACTATCCAAACAGTGTTACAGTTGAAAGACTGCTGCCTAAAGGAACAGTAGAAATCTGGCTGCTTTTATCTTTTAAAAATTTAGCAGGAAGAAACCCTCTAAAATATACCACTGCTTAGATACAGAAGAATTGGAGGCTGTTTCTGCCACCTTTCCTATTGCATGGACCAATTGCAGTCTTAGCCCTTGGAATTAAAACTTTAAAAAAGTTAATGGAATTTCTAACACTTTTTTCTCTAAACTGTGACTTTTCTCTTCAGCCCATGCGCTTCCAATGTTCCGTGAACCACGACAGCGAAGCACCAGGAAACAGCTAGAAAAGGATAGACTGGATCCCCTGAAATCTCACAAACCTGAACCTCCAGTAGCAGGACCAGGTAATCTAGGCACAATCATTGCCTGTCTGCCTGACTGTCATATACCAAAGGGACCATCATGCCCGGGTTCCATGCTTGTTTGGATTTGCGTTTGAACATTTTTGGGTGGGGACTCTGTGTGAGCAGTGCCCAGCACTGTAAGACATTGGTCTTTGATTGCGGTGGTTGCCAAAAATAAATTAATAATTGCAATGACTCGCTTCTAGTTACTTAATCAGTAAAACACTTGTGTGAATGCAGCTCTGAATTAGGCTTTTTCTGTAACATTATATAGCTTCCTTAGATCAAGGTTACAGACATAACACAACATTTTGCTTCTCTGTTTATTTGTTAAATTTCTCTAAAATACTCATTTCGTTTTTTGCTGCAGGCCGTGGTGGCCGTGTTGGAACTCATGGAGGGACCTTGTCGTCGTACATAGTCAAGAACATTGCACTGGATAAGACAGATGATAGCAACCCTCGAGAGGCTATTTTACGTCACGCAAAGGAAGCGGAGGAGAATCCATACTGGGTTGCTCCAGCATATGCTAAGTAAGAAAACAATTAAAAATACAAGCAATATTTTTGGAGGCCAGTGGGTGTTTGTTAAAAACGGAAGACACATTTTTAACAGTATTCTTTGCCTTTTCTGGATTGTTGCTATGAATATGCAAACCAAGAATATGTCATGCTCTCATATGAAGATTGAGCTTCCAGTAGATTAAACTGTTAAAATTTGACATTTCCATTTTAAAAATATATCTGTCAGTGCTAGAAAATTCTTTTAAAGCTTTCTAAATTTATTAGTCTTCCCCAAACCAGTCTTTGAAATTGTAACATACCTATTAAGATGCTGTTCCATTGGCAGACTGGGGTCGCAAGTTTGGCCGGTGTTAGATGCACCCTCTAGTTCTGACTGATTCTGAGGTGAAACCTGCAAAATACTTACTTGGTATTCTGACAGCATATTTTAGATGATTTCTTGAAATACTAAAGCTTTTATTTGAATTTTTTCATACCTCAGCACCGAAGTACCTTCTTAAATTGGTCTTACAGGTACACGAATACTAAAAATAGCACTGATAAACTTCTACCAAAACTTCAATGTAAATAAATATATAATCAAATATATAATCAACTGTTGTTACATAACTTAAACAGCCATCTCAAATTTATGCTAGTGGAATCATGGTAATCCCACAGATGGTAACTTACTCAGTTTAAATTGTATGTGTAAGTGTGGTATCTCTGTGTGTGTGTGTGTGTTACCTCTGTGTATGAAAACTGGAATATTCTTCTTTAATACCTTTAAGTAAGATTCAAATCATTAAATAAATAAATTCACAATAGTACTAAAATACATACTAAATACTAAATGAATGCATTTCATAGTAATGAACAGAAACATTCACACTACTGCTTTAAAAATTACTAAACTTTTTCCATTTTATTATTGTTATTCATGTTTTTGTTACAGAAAATAACCTATTCGGTATAACTGGTGGTTTCAAAATGTGTAAGGTAAAGGTTGTGAAGACGTGAAATGGCCTTCACAGAACAGGCAGAGCTAGTAAGAGGCTGTGTTTCTTACTTGCAGCCCAGTGCTGTATCTCCTAGACTATACTTTCTCTAGTAGTTTTTATTTCTGTTGTGAAAAAAAAATCACCACTTTCCAGAAACTGAAAATATGTTAATAATCATGGTTGTTTCTAGTTGGTGCCACTTGTTTTTTGACTTGGCCCACATCTTCACGAAGATCACAGAATAGCTGTTCTCAGGCAAGCTGAGAGCATTAGTGACCCAGCCTGGCTTCGATTGGGTAATTAATAAGTATGGCATTGTTGTAAAGTACATCAAATGAATGCATCGTACAATGTCACCCTTGTTACCGAGTCAGAAGTAGAAATATTTAAAAGCATGCTCTTGTAATAATTGCTATAATGAAGATGCTAAATACAGATTTTTAATTATTTAGGGAGTTCGTGTTTGCTACACATGAATGTGCATGTACCTGTTCTTATTTAAACGGGTTTATTTAAAATGTACAACTCTCCATTCTCAGAAGTAAATATGATCACACATTCCATCAGATAGATACTTTGGTATATTTTTGGCTCAACAACTTCATTGATTGTATATTAGGTTTCATCCCTGACACCTGCAATGTAATAGACATGAAAGTTTTAAAACATAGCTGTATTACAGAAGGCTTACTGTGTCAGGTGGGTAGATCTCATTACGGTTTCTTGTTAAAAGATGTAGCTGCAGGGAAAGAAGAGAGCTGGCTGAGAAGTGGGGAGGGTGCAAGTCCAGACTGCTATTAGCTTACACACCAGACGGTGCTATGTATGTGGGGGAGTTGGAGTGCAGCCAGCAGCACGCTGCCTTGACAGCTTTGTCAGTTGATAAATTTTGTGCCAGTGAAACTGCTGTTATCCTTGCTTTAGAAACTTGACTTTAAGAAGTGCCCTATGCAAAAAGCATCTTAAAGGTTTTTTATTATTATAGTTCATTCAAGCTAACACTGAAATGTAGAAACTTTCTTTATAATTGTGTTATGTCCTTGATTTTCAGAAATGGAGGTCTGCATTAACAGGCATGGACCAAAGGCAGGTCCATAGCTGCTCAGGCCTCATTAGCTGCTTGTCTGCACACATATATAGTATAGAAAGCGGTAATAATTATATATCTGATATCTAACTTTGCTGGGCATATACGTTTACCTTATATATACAGCATCTTACAGACATTCTTCCAAATACGTGCTCAGTAAAATAGGCAAAGTACAAGTAATTGATCTAAATTATCACATATTATCATATTGTAGTAGTGTCCCCCGTGGCCCTGTTGAAATCAGGAGTTCAAAATACTGAACAGTATACAAACCTAGGGAAATCATGTCCTTTTAGTTATAGCATAAAATACACTACAGATTTAGGAAAGGTTATATTCTAAATACATTTAGAATTCTTTAAAATTATATACTGTCTTGAAACCTAGAAAACATACAACCAGTATGTTTCCTTTTATTAAACAGTGTTTATTTTTACTACTTTTTTTATTTTTCTGTTATCAGTTCTTCCACATTTCCTGCATGGTAACTTTTTATTTACATATGGTATAAAAGTATCCACTTGATATATCCTCTTGTTTGACAAGACTTTTTCTGTGTGTGTGTGTTGTCTAATGGATGGTTATTCTTTTATAATTTTCCATTTTCCTCCCTAAGAAAATGCATGTTAACCAAAGGAAAAACATTATAGATACTAAATTTTTTTCATAACGATTGAGTTAACAGGTATGTCAGATTATCAAGTTATGCCTGTCATAGACATTGCACCTTGAACTTTATAATGAACAGTGATCCAGGGCCAAATAATTTCTGGTTTACCCTCACATACATAGTCACAAGTAATACTGATTTTCCCTCAGTCATACCATTTGCCTGAAGCCAATTTTATTCTTTTGTGAATGAATCCTATCATATGAGTAATAATCATGTAAAAGAATTTGACCTACAAACTTCAGTGAAAACATCTGGGCTGATATTTTTGTCTAAAGCAGTAAAAGAAAATGAATGTACTTTAACCTCCTTGTCCTATAGTCTGAGGGAAATCCTTACAAAAGACTATGTAGACTGATCGTTTTGGCATTTTACAATTCTTAGAACAGTAAGATTGTTTCTGAAAGGATTGGAAAAATGTTAATTAGTTACTTTTAATGTAAAAATCTCTGACTAAAAATAGTTGAAGAGGAGAAAGGCTATTTTCTGCAGCTGCTTAAATACAGCAGTTTGAGAAAAAATATTTTAAATTCTCTATGTTTCCTTTTCTGTAGATTTGAAGCATCTTATGAAGTATGCCATGATAAAATCTACAGTTTGTTGTACTTAGTTTCTGTCAAAAAGATTAAATAAAATTGGAAATGTAATAGATGGTCATATTTTTAGGAAGTGAGATGGTCATATTAACAAGAAAACTCTGCATACTCTTTTGCTGGAGTGAAAGAAGAAACACAACTGTCAGGTTAAAAGATTTTAAATGATTTTTTTGTTGTGGTGATTGTTATGCCAGAATAGTATAAACTTTTTACAACTAAGGGAATTTCAAAACCATTTCTTGGAATGCTGCTTTGCTCTTTAAAAAGCCATATTTAAGAATAAGCGTTAGGAACAAGACTTAGTACAGAGTTTCGCTTTTTTTTTTTTTTTTTTAACGCAGAAATCAATGCAAAACTGTAGTAAGCAGTTGTAAAACTGTTATCCTGCATACAGGAGTGAGCAAGATCAGAGTTTTCAGACTAAGGTGTTTACAAGAGATAATAATGCAAAAATATTTCTTCCAAAAAACCCTCTTCCTAACTCTCCACAAGCTTAGGAGCAGGAAAAAGCCACAGGTATTTTGTTCTAAATCAGGTAACTGATTTCATGCTTTTATAATTGTATTTTCTTGTTTTGTAATTCTTATAAGTACCTGTGGCATGACTAGTACTGTTAGTTTATAGGTTGTACATAAAAATATTTCCTTTTTGTTGGATTTAAAGGTGCCTAATTTATTCTGGAAGCCAAATGGTCATTTCCATTATTTATCACTTGAAATTTTTTTCAAGCTTGTTATCATTAGCATGACCTTTCTGTTTCTCCTATAATTTGAGCCAGAAAAGGAGGGGAAAGTATGTAAGTGGCAAAAGGATGAGTGAAAAAACAGATGCTGCTGAAAAGGATACTGAGGAATGATAAGAAATACATGCTGAAGCTGGAGATGACATATCGCAGAAGCCCAATGTGAATGAAGTCTCCAAAAAGCAGTGATCAGTGCAGCAGAGAAGTTATAATGGATGAACATAAAGAAAAGACCTTGAGATTTTTCAGGAAAAAGCTTGTTAGAGACCTTGGCAAAAGTAGTTCCAGTGGAGTGAAAGGAAAGGAAGGACAGATTGAAGATTTCAAGTAAAGAACTACAGGAAAGGAACTTGAGGCATCAGTTGTAAATGTTTGAAAATTACATTCTTTGTGAGCTGTTTGTTTTAACACAGCTGTACAGAGATACTATAATGACTTCAGATGTCCCTCTGAAGGATCAGCAGGAATTACTAAGCGTTGAAG
The DNA here is from genome assembly GCF_036370855.1 of Dromaius novaehollandiae. Taxonomy (NCBI): domain Eukaryota; kingdom Metazoa; phylum Chordata; class Aves; order Casuariiformes; family Dromaiidae; genus Dromaius; species Dromaius novaehollandiae. Next base: position 70,134,424 of record NC_088132.1, on the reverse strand, counting down.
CTGAGGGCCTAATCACGCCCAGATGTAGCTCTGGCCTGTGCTGTAAGGAAGGTGAGGGTGAAATTTCCCTCCTCATCGGGATAGACCAGGGGTCTTTGAACATATCTTCCATTTCATTGACAGTGCCCCTGTTTTGCCATCTTTGTTGTCACTGTTACTGGCGAAAGAAAGTGACTTGAAGCAACAACCTGTAGCTGCACTGTGTGTTCACTCCTCTTTTTCTTAGTAGCAGTACTCATGTGTGAAGCGTTACTTATATGTGGCTCAAGTACCTTTAATTTAAGAAGCAGGCCTGAGCAGAATGTTTTATAACTGATTTTGTTGACACATGCTGATATATTTAAGCTTAATCTTTTTTGGAAAGCTGTTAATTTTGAGAGGAACGTCTCTGAGATTCAGAAAAGAGACAGGCTGGTTGATACACTAATGAATAGAAGGGGACCTGATGCTTAAAATCTGAAGTTTTCAATCTGGGAGTAGCCTTTTTGACACTATTCTGGTTTCTAAGCATTCTTGAAAGTGTTCTTTTTTCTTTGTTTGTGCAAAATAAACATAAATTTCAGAAGTTACTGTGACATGAGTCACATGCTGTGATACAGAATTGCCCTCTCCAGCTGGTTTAGTTATAGCAGTATTTTTCTTAACTGCTAGTCTATGAATCTCGGATGTCAATGGGATACTTTTACTAGATCCATGAAAGGTAACTAAGAAAAACAAGCCAGAATTAGAAGGATTAAGTTGGCTCTAGAGCAGTCTGCCTGGCCACTGCAAATTTTTTAAGAGTCTGCATATCTGAATAGTTTGAAAACCACTGAACTAAAGAGAAGCTTGCAGAAAAGCATACAAACAAATCTAGTAAGAACAAAAAAATTTTCACTTTTTTTTTTAATTTACAGCCTTTTATTGTAAGTACAATAGGAATGTATTTTTCAGTGTATGAGATACTGGTTTCAGCAAACAATCATTCGAAATTACAGAATCATAGAATAATCTGGGTGGGAGGGGACCTCCGGAGGTCTTCCAGTCCAACCTCCTGTTCAAGGCTGGTCCAGTCAGATTAAGTTACTTAGGTCCAATTAGGTCAGGTTGTTCAGGGACTTGTGCAGTCAAGTTTGAATATCCCCAAAAATGGAGATTCCACAAGCTCTCTGGACAACCTGTTGCAGTGTTTGACTATCCTCTCAGTAAAGAAAAAATTTCCTTATGTTACCTAACTGGAGCTTCCCATCTTCCAAATTGTGTCTGTTGTCACTTGTCTTATAGCTGTGCACCTCCGAGAAGAGTCTGGCTCCATCTTTTGTGTGTCTCATTAGGTAGTTGTAGATCCCTCTTCAGCCTTCTCAAGGTGAAGAAACCCAGTTCTCTCAGCCTCTCCCCATACATCATGTTCTCCAGCCCCCTAACCATCTCGATGGCAGCTCTTCACTGTCCTCTAACCAGCTGACAGCTCTTCTCTGGACTTGCTCCAGTATGCCAATGCCTTTCTTGTACTGGAAAGCTCAGAGGTGGCCATAGTACTCCAGATGATATCTCACAAGTGCTGTAAAGAGGGGGATTTCACCACACAAAGCAATCAGGCTGGTCAGGCACAATACACCCCTACTAAATCCTTGCTGGCTGTTCCCAATCACCTTCTTGTCCTTAATGTGCCAGGAAATGGCTTCCATGATTTGTTCCAGGGACCGAGGTTATGATGACCGTCCTGTAGTTTCCCTCCTCTTGCCGTTCCTGAAGCTGAGTATGATGTTTGCCTTTTCCAGTCAACAAGACTGGATCACTGTGACCTCTCAAAGACGATAGGCTGCCCTTGAAATGACATTGGCCAGCTGCCTCAGTACCTTTAGATGTATCCCATCTGATTCCATGGATCTGTATATGTCCAACTGGCTATGTGCTCCCTGTGTGCTTCATCTACCTCTACTTTTGGTAATGCTCCATTCCCTGCCACAGACTCTACTGGAAGGCCTGAGGACAGACCTTCTCAGTGAAAACTGAGCCAAAGAACAGCACTGAGTACCTTGGCCTTTTCCATATCCTGTTTTGATAGGTTCCCTGCCCCACTGAACACATTTTCCTTGGCATTTCTTTTGTTGTCAGTGTAGTTGTAGACAGCTTTAGTGATACCGCTTGCATCCTTTTCTAGTTTCAATTCCAGCTGAGCTTTGGCTTTCCTGTCTCCATTCCCACATGTTCAGGCAGTGCCTCTATTCCTCTTGAGTAGCCTGTCTGCACTTCTGCGTACTTTTTGGGTTTTGGAGCTTGGGGTTTGCTCTTAGTCAAGAGTTGTCTGTTCATCTATGCTGGCCTTCTGCCATGCTTGCTTGACCTTCTGCACATCAGATGGAATGTGTTTTGAGAAGGTTGTCCTTGAAGATCAACGAGCTCTTCTGACCCCCTACGCTGTGCATGGCAGACTCCCATTGGTCCTGCCAAGCAGATCCCTAACAAGCTGAAATCAACTCTCCTGAAGTCAAGGATTAATAAAATACATGAGAGACTTGATAGAAAAAAGAACACAGCCTCCATGTATCGTGTTTAGCCCTCGGAAATGAAAATATTTTGAAGTAGTAAACCTGTTTTGATAATTTTTCTATAAATATTAATCATACAGAGGACTCCTACTGCACTAGCAATCTCTATTGCAGTTACTAAGCAGAACAATTTTTATTTAAATTAAATGATCACTACTGAAAATACTGTAATGAAAACAGTGATTTCTGTGTTTGTCTTTAAAATGGTCAGACATATGAATAACCGTAGATGTTCTGATTACCGCTATATATCTTGTGGAGGTGGAACAGTTTATATTTCAGCTGAGCTGAGGCCATAACCATTTCACGCTGATTTTAAAAAAGGAGATAGCAAGCAGGCTCGATTTCCTCTATATACTTCCTCTTGAGCTGGTTACTGCTAGATTATGCTACAGTCTCTCTCTTTTTATTTTTTTTTTCACTTTACTGAACTCTGAATAACTTACTTATATTAGCTGAAGTCTATAACTTTTCATATATTGCTGTGCCACTCCTATTCTGGAAAATATTCATGTTCCATTACTTATATCAGAAATAAAGTCATTCTTTCTGGATGGAAGTTTCTGAGTAAAATTATGACACTTGCTGGTTTTTTGGTCAGAAATGATAGGTTTACACTCTGTCAGTTGTGCTATACTAACAGACATCTCAGTACTGACCTGGTGTGATCCCACATGGCATTTAGATAACTTTTTTGTATGTGTCGTGATACAATGAAGGTTGACTGTTAAAACTACATAAACTTCCATCAACAGGTTTTGAAAGGAGAGAAGATTCCATACATTCCACTTCTTCAGCAGCCAACAAAATTCAGTATTTCAGCCAATAGAGCCTTCATCCCTAGTGGCTGTGTTGGCTCAAATACTGATTATTTTTATCTTCCTTCAGTGACTGGATAAGTAGAGTTTATGTAGCTATCTTCAGATGATTTTTTTCTTTAATTTGGAGAATGTTAATTTTTTTACTCTTAATTCTGCTTTCCATGCAGTGACTTATCTAACTTCCAATAGCTTAGGTCCCCAGCTATGTCCACAGTCTGCTTAGTTGTAATGAGACACACAGCCTAGATCCTGCACTTGAGGTTTGGGGACCGTGTGCCAATAGAGTCCCACAGCAGGAGCTCCTTTCTGACCATCTGTGGAACATCTTGGTGTACTCCTCACCTCCAAGGCAAACTTGGAGGAGGAAGGAGAAGGCAGGCCAATGGAAAGATCCTCTATACAAGGGAAGTTGTCTTTGACTACTTTCGGTGACTTAAAATCTGTTTTGTGCCACATATTTTACAACTGGAGAATCCTGCTCTTTGACTTTAGTGACTGAGGGCTCTCTACTATTCTTTGAAGTCAGTGGCAACATTGAATTATGCCTACTGTGTTAAGTAAGGCAGACACAATTTTGTTAAGGTTTATGTATTTTTTAGAGTCTGCCAAATAACAGTTGTTACAATAATAGTTAGCGCTTCACATCCTCTGACGGCTGTAAAAACATTAGTTAATACCCTAATGAGACGACGACTGTCTTGGCTGCTTTTTATACTTGGATGTGCCTTTGTTGTAATGAGGAGTCTAGTAGAGCCAACTTCAGAAATCTAGTAGTTTCAGCTCTGCAATGATTATGCTAAGAATTAGATTGGAAAAAAAAGGACCAGGCAGTGATTAAAGTGTAAAACAGGAGAACTGAATGTCTAAACAGTTTGTTGAAATGCTACTTGATACCGTGTTCGTTTAGAAAGTAATCAATAATTATTTTTATAAAGTTTAAGTGTTATTTAAAATACAAGTAAACAGTGGAGGAATAGATACTATCAAGCTTGACTGTGGGATACACTCTGTTCTCATATGAAGATCATTAGTTTTATTATGTTACAGTAGTGCTGGATGAAGCCTCTGGAGGAGAAGCTGTTTTTTTCATGCATAGGCTAAGCCAGAAACCATGCTGTTCTGTTTTCATTTACTGGCTGCTGTCTTACTAGAACATATCAAAATGGAAGCTTTTTTTGGTCATGAAATGAGAAGACCTGTAGCCCCGTTTTTCTAACATTATATTAAAATCCATTTGTTCCATTCTTCTATCTTAATTTTATTCATGGAATACACATGTAAGGGTTGCAAGCTGATGAGGAAACAATACTTGTAAGAGATGCGTGTTTATTTGCTATGCTTCTCTTCCTACTTTTGTTCTTTGCTTGAGCACTGCAAGTTTCTTGAATTTTTAGACTGTTACCTGATAGTTTTTTGTTGAAAATGAAAGAGTCAAGTATAAAATACTCTTCTCTGTTCTTAAGTACAGAAAGGATGTCATTTGTGTCTACTGTGTGTCTTACATATTTTCTGATGAAGAACTATAATCTGACCATTATTGTAATCTTTTTAATATTTTCTAGAACACAGCCAAAAACAGTTTTTGCAGAAGTGGAACAAGAAGATGATGAAACAGACAAGCCAGAGTGGAAAAAACGTAAAATTTGAAGAATTTGGTTTAAAGAACAATTTAAGAGCATTTGAAACAAAGTGCAGCATGTATTTCTTTATTTTGGGTAACAGATCAAAGTCTTTGAAAGCATAAATTATTTTGATGCATAAACCTTCCTACAGTTGGAAAAGGATTGTTGTATTACAGTGGACTGTAATTCTACATCTGAATTTTGTAATAAGGAATGAATTCTATTGTGCAAAGGAAAACTCCTCCCTGTGTCAGTTACTTAACTTCGTGATTTAAATGAAAAATATTTGTGCTTATAATTTTTAACAGAATTCTGGTGAATTCAAGATATTGCTGAATGTTCTTTTTTTATTACTGCCAACTTTACCAATGCTGTGTCATGACAATGTTAAAGGATTTTAAGTATCAGAATAAAATAATACAGATTCTCAAACTTCTTCTCATTTTTTCTTATACCATATAACAAGTTACCCCCAAATAAATAAGGTTTACACTTTTATTCAGATTTATTAATATGGAATAATCCAGTTCAGTTAGTTTTCATGTGAATTTTAGAAAACATATTTTCTAGTGTGCATCCTTATGTGAATGATGATGTTTGTTAATGTGCGTAGTATCTCACAGTAATATTTTATACAAATTTTATTTTTCAGCCATGTGAAATGGGAACAGACAATTATATATTTTGTTTTAATAAAACCAACATATGTTTATTTCCTAGTTGATAAAGAATTTTATTCAGGCCTCCTAACACTATTAGTTTGTACTGATTAGTGTTAACACAGAGCAGAATTGTATATTTATAGCAAGTCTTTGTATATATTGACTTTGTTGTATGCCTGAATTGTGTATTTCTTGACTCTTGCTCTCTGAAGACTGATAGCAGTTATTTAAGTATTGACAGGTCTCAGTGTTTAATGCAGAATTGCAATGCTAATTGTCATAAACTGAAGGACAGAGAGATTTAAAATTAATATCCTTTGTGGAAGCAGAAAGGAATCTAGATTAGTTGTAGACATTTATATTGTGATTATAATAGTATACAATATGGTAAGTATTGTGATTATAATCATATATAATAAGGCAAGCACTCTGCATTTCCACTAAGAGAACAAAAGACGACATAAACAATCAAGCTTTATTAATTATGAATAGATTTTGAAGGCATCTGTTAAGGCTATATTTAGCAAAGTGTTTAATCACCTTCCTAACCTCAAGCATGTGTCCTGACAGAGTCAATAGAGCTTAAATTTTTTCTCAAATGTTTTCTGCATCATGATTTAATTGCGTGACTTCCTTGTCCATGCTTATCTTTTTTCATTATCACTTCTATACATTAGGGAGAAGTAAGCCTGTTCTCAAAAGGTGGCATGAGATTTGTCTAACATTCCAACAATAAAACACTTCCACTGCTTTGACTCAGCGTTGTCTTCTGATCAGAGTGGAACCTCACTAAATAATCCACAACTTGTCTTTTTGCCTTTTAGAAAATGTTTTAGTATGTGCTTATTTAGAACAGCGAAGAAATGTATGGTTTGCAATTACTGCTGTCATATGTAATATGAAGGACCTAATACCTAGGTAGGCAGGAAAAGGAGGAGAAAAGAAAGTACCAGGTGAGGAGCAGCAATTGTTAATAGGACCTGCTAAAGAAATCTATGGAATGTTTCCTTCAGCTAGTTAATGTTAAATGACCGTTGTTTCACTAAAGACTATTTTTCATTTTGCTTCATCCAAATAATGCACTGCAAAATAAAGCATTTTCAAACAGATTTCCATAAAATATTGGTGAGTTTTTAAAAGATTTAATAGGTCCGTGGTTATAGGTGAAATATAAACAATTTATGATTTCTATTGTTAGAAGTTGTTCACTGAGGCAGCGTGGCTTAGTGGAGAGCAGAGCTGGAGGGAAAGGCAGATGAGGGAAAAATGCAGGAACTGCTCTCTGAGCTTGAGAGGAATAAAAAGTAAGTAGGCAAAACTTCTCCTTTTATGTTATTTATTCTGAGCAGCTAGATCTTGTTTTCTGATTTTTATTTTATTGCAAGTGAACCCTGTTAGAATTTCTTTCTCTATTTTAAGAGCTCAAGTCATTATCCACAATGTTTAATTTCCCAATCATCTTAAATGGCTGTTTTATCAGCCTAAAATGTAAAATAATGTCCGTGCAAAAAATACTAAAAAAGAAAATAAAGCTAACTTAAATTACATTTATACTTATACTTAGCTCTTGCTGTTTGCTGTAATCCTAGACAGTGGATTTTCAGGCAGCATGTTCACCAACAAGGCAAACTTCAACACATTTTTAAAAGCAGTTTCTAATATTGGACAGCTCAATAGTAAGAGTTAATCCAGTCAGGACGGAGATATGAAGAATCTGCTTGGCCATACTTGGGATGGCAGACTCTGACTCACCACTTTGAATGGTCTGGGGAAAAATACTGACATGAATAAATACTTGGCATGAAAGGTCCAGCTCTATGTGCAAATGGAATATTAGAAACAATATTTGTATTAATTGTATATGAATGTAATTTTCTTTTAGACTTTCACCTAGGGCCTCCCTTTCTAGTTTTAGTCATTGCCAAGTTTTCATCTTAGTTTTCCATATGCTACATATTTGGCCAGAGTCTAGGTGGACTTTTGTTTTGGTATTTCTGGAACAAGGTGGGGTTTTTGTTTGCTGGCTGGTTTCATTGAAAGACCCATTTATAGAGGTGTCACAGTCATCCCTAGCATTTTGGCATGCAGAGTGGCTTCCCCACTGCCTTCTCCACGGCTGGATTTTTCTCAGTGTTCTGTGCAGCTTCTACATGTTTCTGTATAGCAATTTATGCTCTTTTATCCTTTGTACTAAAGTTCAGTGACTTGTTAAGGCCAGTTATTCAGTGCTACATGCCTGTCCATAGGGCCAAGACTTTTCCTGCTAGATGGTTGCAGCCTACCAGCTGGTAGGCAACTTAGTTTCCTTTTCCTTGTTTGTGTCATTGCTGTTGGTATAAAGGTCTTGTTTTCACTCTGCAGTCATTTGTCTTGCTTATGACTTATTTTTTTAAAAGTCTTCTACAACAGGCTTAGTTGAGTGCTAATGTTGTCTTGAGTCCTGGCACTTTTCCTCCGGGTGTTTGTAACTGTTTTACAGTTGTTTAAGTTCATCTCTGCACAGGTACTTCCTATGCCCTGTAATTTACTGGAGACGGTACTTCTGCCATTTTTTGGTGATTATTAGCGAGAACTGTGCATTTGTGCCCATAGGCCTCTGGTCTTCGGCTCCTTGGCTGTAATTGCATGCCTCGCTTGGTTTTCTTTGTCTTGCCTGCCTTTTCGCTGTTGGACTGTAGAATATTTCTTATGGGAAGAGAAACCATGAGTTTTTATCCTATCAGTTTAATCTCTGCTGAACCCTGTAGAGTGTTTTGCAATGAGCTGGCATTGCTGAGTGGAGGTGCCATTCTCTTGGTTGGGTCTTTGCCCGTTAGTCTCCTTGGCTGTCTTTATGACCTCTGATGCCTTTGTGGGCATCCAGCTTGAGACATCTGTAGCTCACACCCTCATTTAATACTGAATCATCTGAATTTTGATGTCTTTTATTGTGGCCAGTTAGTCACAGTAGTGCTGTGTGGCATATGTTATATTGCAAAATCTGTCTTCTATTTCCTGATCATGTTATACGCCTGTGTGTCCACCTAGCCTACCTCTCAGCAATGGGAATGTACCAAAAGCCCCATAGTTACCATCATTAAAAATCAGCAAACTAGTTCTGGCTTCTTACCACAGCTGATTTCATGAGGCTCTGTCCCCTCTTCCTGATCCTGGGCTCTTTTCCTGTGTTGCACTGTTTCGTGCGTACATGTGAATGAAGAGTTGGATAGCTGACCAGTAGGTATATCCTTATGTTTGCCTGGATTTGAAGCGTGGACTCATCTCATTACATCAGTTTTAAAATCTGCTAGGATTTTTGGCTAATCCCATTTAAACACAGTTTTGTAAAAGATGTGCACTTCATCCGTCCTCCAGGAATCCAGCATCTAATTGCTTCCTGCAGTCTGGATAGCTCTGAAACACAAGATATTTCTGTCTGTAGCACATTATCCTGGTTGAAGTTCGCTCTGGTTGCCAAAGCTTCCCATTTTAGATGCAAAGGTATTGTGGCATGCTGACAGTCTGTCCCGTTTACCACTTGGGCAGCAGTTTTTTTCTCAGATTAGCATGTTGGAATCTTGGTGACCTGTGTGTTGCTTGCCTTGCCAGTGCTTTTTTATGATATTTTCTAATGCCTGATGATCAGACAGCATGTTCATCTTATACTCTAAGAGATGACTCAAAAGAGGCCTGATTCAGAAAGCATAGGAAATAAGTCCTTTTCTACCTTAGCTTTCATGTTGTGTTTCTAAACTGTTCTGTAGGACTGTAGAACTTCAGGGCTACTTAAGGCAGGCTTTTTCTTATTTTTTCAAATACATGTTCCTTTGGGCTTCCTTGTTGTATCATGAAACAATAGAGCAGCAGATGAATGCAGTCAGTAGGTAACCACTCGAGGACCCATCTATTTCAGTTGATGTAGTCCATTCTTGACCCAAATTATAGCTATACCTGAACTAGTTCTGACATACTTATTGAATCGGCTCTTAAAAACCTCCCGTGGTAGAGATTTCACAGTCTTCCTAAACAATCGGTTCCAATGCTTCACTCTTACCAGTAGAAAGTTTTTCATATTCTCTAAGAAAAGTAGTTCTTGCAACAATTTAAGCCCACTGTTTCCTACTCTATTCCCAGCTGCCAAGGAAGTTAGTTTATGGGCTTCTCCTTTGCAGCAGCTTCTTGATATTTCATGTTTGTTATCTTCTCCTCATACCTCTTCTTTTTTTTCCAGTTTTCCCTTACGGTTTATGTTTTCTGACATACTGACTTTTTTTTTGCTCTTTTCTGCCTTGTTCTGCTTGTCCACATGTTTTGTGAAATGTGCTCCCCACAAATGTATTCAGTATTCCAGATGAAGCTACTTTTTTAGCACTACTTAGTAAACGTGAAAAATGTTTGCATGTCTCATCACAGTCACTTTTTTCTCTGCAGTGTGGCATTACTGATTTGCGTTCACTTCCTAACCCCCCACAAACTCCAGAACCTCTTTGCAGAGTTGCTGCCCAGCCAATTCCCTGCCCAGTGTTTATGTATTATTCTTAAATATTGCATTTTGTCCTTTGTCCTCACTGAATTTCATTACAGTTTCTCAGAACCTACGTCCATTTTAAGATCATTTTGAATTTTCTCTTGACCCAAAAGCACCTGCAGCTTTTTACAGCTTCCTGTCGTCAGTGGATGTTAAGAGTGTATTCTCTGTTCATTCAGCTAAGCCACTAATGAAAATGTTGGTTAGTGGCAGATCTGTAAGATTATGTATGTATGTATGGGAAAGCAATGTTTTACACAGTATTAATTTTCTTAAGGGTCCATAGACTTCTAGGTAATGTACTCAGAAATTTTTGGAAAAATAGTTGACTTACACCTAGAAATTGCTGCATTCCCTTCATGTCCTTTGGTTTCAGGATTCCTCTGTCTCTTTGTGTCCAGCAGGAATCCTTCTGACATTAACAATGTTTGGTGTGGGAGACCTCGGGACCTCTTTGTGTTCAGCTTTTCAATAGTCGACATTCTGGATGTATTTTCAGCCTGTCCCCGTTAGGGATTTTGATCCTGGATTCTCACTTCCTTTAATTCTCCTTCTATAATAAAAAATATTATCTGCTATAATCTTCTGTAGGTTAGCAGTAGCATGTCTCTAGGGCCAGCCACACACCAGTAGGCATACATCTGGCTCTTGATGCGATTTACTGTAGGACTGGGTTAGTACCTTCACCCCTGTAAAAAGCTGTAATACAGCAGTGAGGTCTGTGGTTGTCTTGCCTGTGGCAATTGCCTTGCCTGCAGCGTAGTGGAAGCAGCAATGTTTCTTGTTCTGTGGCTTTCCTGTTCACCATCTGCTCTTGCACTGGCATCAGGAGGGTTTTACTGTATACCATCATATTTTGGCCTTATTTTTGTAGTCTGTTGCTAACACTTCTCAAGATCACTGGAGCTGCGTTGCAGCTGACTTTGCAGTCCATTTAGGATGAAATAAATTCATTTAAGAACGCAGGTGTGTAGGTGACACTTAGCTTGCAGGTTTCTGTAGTTTCAGTCACTACAAGCTCTTCTTTTTATTCGTTGGATGCCACTGAACACCCTGTGTCTCTGCTCCTCACACCCTTAGAGGCACCGTCATTCCTAGGCTGGAAATTTTCTCTCACCACTTCTTGCTGATTCCCATGGCACATGCACCCAACCTGCAGGCTCCATCCGTCCTGTGTTATTTAGCTGGATTCTCTGCATCTGTTGGGCAGTCTCGTAGGCCTGTTAATGTGGTGTTGCCATTGCTAGTAACCGGCCAAAGGCTTTGTGTTAAGCTAACAGCCCTCAGGACTTGTCTGGTTTTGTATGAGCTCGTCTTGGCCTTCCTGGAGCTTTGTCTTAGCTGCAACAACAGTTGTCTAACAGCCAGGTTGACCACTGCTTAATTTAAGGTTTTGCTTAGCTTTGTGCAATTGTGAGGAAATGCCTATTATGATGCATAGCTTTGTAATTAATAGACAGTAATTACACATGGTGATGACTACTTATGACCCTAGAATTAAAATGCAGCATAGAGTACAGACATGTGATAGTGGAGGTTTTGAAGGTACGGACACAGGATTATACCTGCAACCCTGGGGTTGTAAGCAACTCTCCAGTGGTCAGTTTCTGATCATTCAAGGCATACAACTTTGAGAGCTGGGTAAAGCTGTTTTTTGGGATAGCAAAGAGGACAAAAGTCAAGTATCTAACTTGATATAAATCACGCCATATATAGTAAATCTGGCCCTAACATGGAACTGCAGGCCAGTGAAGAAAGAGCAAGGAAGTAGTGCATTTTACAAAAAGTATAAAAATAACCCCATGCAGATGATTGGGTGAAGAACAAGAACACCCTACATCAGCATCCTCCTCCTAGCAAAGAACTAGGGATACTAACAACTTGCTGCAACACCCCATATTCCTCATCACCCCCCAGACTGGAGCCATCAGCTTAGGACCCAGAGGGACAGTGGACAGGTGACTGCAAGATCAGAGAGGAAGGGTAGATACTGGGAATTGCGTGTACAACAATTTTAACTGTATTGTTATTGAGACTACTTCTGTAATAGTATTTTTTTATTATTATTTTACTGTAATGATTAGATCTGGACTAGAATATTTCTTTGATCAGTTAAGGTTTTGATTAGCCTTGCAAATTCTTGGTGTTCTATGTAGGTATGTTTCTTGGCCCACATAAATTACAAAAGTTGTATTGCAGCCATTCTTTGTCAGTTGGTTTTATCCTTTTTCTGCACTATTAGTTTCCCTTATTACTTGGTGATATCGCTCTAGTTTAGTGAAATTCAAGTTTACAGAAGTTACGCAAGCAAAGGACTGTTTGACAATAGGCATAAAACTTAGGAGTTCACATGCGATTCTAATAAAAGACATCTCCTGTAGCATTGGCAAGGGGGTCACTCTGTGATGAAACTGGTGTGTAGTTTGCAAATGGCTCTTCATCTTAAATTACCTAAGCAGAAAAGATTAACATGAGGAGGCTTCCAAATACAAAGGTCAGCATCTTCAAATTAGGCTTTGTGAGCAACTCTATAAACAACTGCTTGAAGTCGTTCTGGCGTTTTCCAGTCAGATCTGCCAATAAGCATTAGCTAATAAGATCTGATTATTCATAGTAAATTCCAATGTATCTTGATATATTTATTTTAAATAAGTGTCTGGATTATTTAGTAAAATATATATATATATATATATATATATATATAAAAATATTTGGGGGAGAATATAAAGTTTCCCATTTGTTATGGTAATACACATCACTGTATTAATTTTTGTATATTATCCAGCAAATCTGTAATAATAGTGCCTATAGCTGTGTCCCCATAGCTTGGTAGCATCACAGGATTGGAGCAAAACCGTGCTATTCTACAAAAAATGTATTGTAATGGTTCAGGCAAATTTAATTCAACCTCAATATAATCATGTAGCAGTTAGAGGAAAACCAGAAAGCAGTCCCAGACTGATAGCAGTCCCGTGTTACCCAGTCCCAGAGCAGTACCCAGTTGGTAAGAAACTAAGGCACAGTGATTCAGGAATTTTCACCTGGGAATGAAATGGCTTATGAACACAGTGTGAAGACTTGCAGAAGACTGTAAGAAATGGATCATGTTAAATAGTAGGGTACTGAGATGAGTGGGAGGTGATTGGTGGGATGCTGCAGGAATAGGAAGTTTATGTCCGGTTTTATATAACATCAGTTTAAACTACCCCCTTCAAGATCATTAAATAGGATGTTAATGAAATTAACAGATGATGCAGACAAATACTGCAAGCACCATTGAAAAGAGAGAAGCCGGAAATAACAAAAGGAGTCACCCTGACAAATGCAAGATAATACATCTGGAAAACAATAATTCAAAATGCAGATTATTTTTTTCCTCTGTGGTAGGAGGACTCTCTGCTAGATGAGACTTGGTTGGCAATTCACATTTCTGTATTCCTGCAGACATGGCAGCCAAAAAATACGTGGAGTTTTTGCCAAAAGGATTGGTCGCAACTGAGCAGCTTAAGTGAGACCTGGACCGGGAACATTGCACGCTCTGTCTGTCGGCCACTGCAGAATATGGAAGTAGTTGCGGTGACTCTAGTCTGAAAATTGACTTTGTAAATACAGCATGGAGAGGTCTCTTTTTATTAGAACCAGATGCTGATGTCATATGTACTACAAGTTAAAAGTGCTCCTTTCTATATGCTGCCTTGCAAATTTAGCTGGCTCTCTGAAAGTCAAACTCTTGTCTCCTACCAGCTTAAAAAATCCGCTTTCTCCACCTTACTCTTTAATTGCAGCGCTCTGAACGTTATCCTTAAAAGCCTGTAACTTTCAAGCTGCAGGAAGGTAGCAGACTTTTCAGTATATTTAAAAGATTCATTCCCTCTCTAGTTTGGAAATCTTCACATTGAAACCTCCTCTGCAATTTCTTCCCAATCAGGTTGTTACTCATAAGGCTGTGCTTCAGGTGCTCTGTTTTAGAGTTTCTCATGAGTGTTGAATTTTTCAAACTGACTTTCTTCCCTTGTAAAAACAACCTTGAACTGTTTGGGTTTTGATATCTTTTTCTGTGTGTAAATAGTTAAATGGAGATTTCAAGGAAATAGATGATAATAAAAAATAAGTCTGATTTGGACTTGCTGGTCCATTAAACACTACCCATGTATCCATATGTAGTAAGAGGGAAAATGCTTCTTGGTTTGTTAATTTATAAAACAGCCCATGCCTAACTTTTGGATCCATGAGCCATGTAAAATGAAGTGTTTAGACAGTGCCAGCGCAGAGGACTCCTGATTCACAGGAGGCCCTCACTGATCCTACAGTAACACAAATACCATTGAGGGACACGAGGCAGAATATTCTTGAATGCTGAGGGCGGCCTGGAAAATTGTTCCAAAAGGAACATTCTCCTGCATTACATTGCCAAAAGCATGTCAAAGCCCAGCAGTTCAACTTATCTTTTTCTTACAGATTAATGTGTCACATGCTGAAGTAACTGAGATTGATTTTTGTCTTTAATATGTGATAAACATTTGTACACACATATATGCGTACCTATATTGTTTCTTTTGTTGATGGGGACAAGGTATTTAGCAAATTTTGCTTGAGAAGTAACATGTTACATATCTCAAGGAGCTTCAGTACATTATCTGTCTGGATGAGCAGTCCTCTTGGGGGGATATTTACTCTGTCTTATTTAGGCAGTATTTTAGGTGTAGTGGAGAGGACAAGAGAAAGAATCACAGTTGACCACGTAGCAGTGAGAGAGACAGCTGACAAACGAGGAAGTGGAAGAACCTACAGTAAATAGTTTAAAGTAAATGGCATAACTCTCCCTCACCCCACTCGTGATCCAGTTAGGCAAAACACTGATATTAACCCTTTGCAGAATGGAACGATGCACCAGGTTTCCCAGAGTCACAAAATGGAAAAAGAAAAAAAGATTTTTTTCTCATTTGAATACAGGCAGTACTACAGATGTAGGCTGACATAGTGCTAAAAATGATCTTGGTGAGATATTCCCCAGTGCCAAGGTGCCCCTTTTTAGTCAGCCTCAGCTCAGAAGTTCAGGCCTGCAGGATCCCATTGCGATGACCCTTTGTTGGGAAGCCATTGCTGGCGTGGTGGGGCTGGCCGATGGTGACCTCAGTCTGCTTGTAGGAGGACGATAGGGATGAAGGTGGGTGTCTAGTCGACCCACCTATTCATCACAGCCCATGATCATAAAGAGATTAATGAATGAATGTTCAAAGTTTTCGTGATGTTTTCTAAACAGGCAGTAATTTCATCATGTAAAGTAAGAAAGGTTACAGATGAAGAATGTTTTAATGAAGAAGACTGTATACCAGGCTGTTGCATTCCCAAATGTTGTGAGAGATTTTGCTGCTCAGAAGCTGATAATCTCTTTGGTTGAGACTCCATAAAATGTCCATTTGTAGGAGTCTTTTGTTAATTTTTACTACCTTTTAACTCATGTTTACAGACACAAAAAAAGTAAAAGTGAAGCTTTAGTTCTGTAAATGAGATAAGGATCACAATAGTATATATTCTTTCTCTTTCTTTTAACCACTTGCTTTACTATCTAGCATACTGTCCTACTGCCTAGGATACAACTGAGTTTTAAGCAGTTCTGGAAGAACTTTCTTTGGATAAAAAAATAATCTAATCAAATCCTACCAAGTATCTCAGTATTGCTTCCTGCCTTGCCTTTTTGCTGTACGACAAGAATCCCTGTTTAAGTTCAGATTCTTATTCTGTTCGGCAGTTTTCAAACTTATCGTCAGAGATGGTTTCTTCTCTAAGAATCAAAGTAGGAAAAATAACTACAGGACTGAAGAGGCAGAAGGATAAGATGAGAGGAGAGTTAATCAAAATCAGATTAGTGGCAGATCTAGGAATATAGCTCAGCTATCTCAATATCCCTTTGGTACTCTTTTCCAGGATCTCTCAGCTGCTGGGAAGTCTGTAAGACATATTTCTGAATCAGGGTAGTTCTCTTATCTTATGGTTGTAATCTAACTTTTGTGGTTTTGTGCCTGCAGTTGAATTACAAACAGAGCTGTGTAACTGCTTTATCAGCCATTTGATTGCCATGGGAAACTAAATACTTCAATGTGCAGGTATACTGCACCGGCAATTAAAGTTGAAATTGCTCCTTAGGAAATTTCCCCTGAATGACATGTCACTTAATTCTGCTTTGTGCCATAGCTTCATTATATTCTTTAGTTCATTCTGGCACTTAGTTCCCTGCATACAATCTAGAAAAAAAAATCATTTTCTTTGAGATATGGAGATGCTGCTCTGCCTCTCCACATCTCAGTCTCAGTGTTGATATTCTTTATTAGTGAATAATGCTGCACAGGGAGCCTTTTTTCTTTTTCTTTTTTTCTTTTTTTCTTTTTTAATTAAAAATGGCTGTTACCTAAAACGTAGGGCCTTCTGCCTGCAAGAATGAATGCGAGGGTTACACACCTACAGTGTCCTGTGCAGAATCAAATCTTACAATTTAGCTTACTCTGTTTCATAAATGCCTAGGAAGAAGATAGGACCTCAGTGGTGTATCTAGATTGTCTTCCTTGCCCCAGAGCATGACCAGCATTCCCATTTGTTTCAGTCAGCCATCCTGAATGGGGATCCTGCCCCAGTCTGCTTTGAAGGCAGGGATGAAATCTTTTGCAGATTATGTGATTTTATTCAGAGTCAGAACATCACCACCTGCGAGGAGGTAGCCAGACTCAGGGAGTGCTAGCACAAGTGTGAATTTTAATAGGCTTCATTTTCATTTTTAATCTGTAGATTAATATGTGATTAGTGATGTGATTACAGAGAAACCATGAGGAGAATTTTTATTGTTAATTGCCATGATATCAGTAGACATAAAGTAGATGCTGAGGGGAAAAAGCTTTAGATAGCTAGTCGCCCTCCTTAGCACAAAAATTCAGCTCCCAACATTAACCTGATTTGCTTGCCCCTTACTAACAACAATCAAAAATATTGTGCCAGATGCATAGAGGGAAACGGAGTGCAAGAGCCAGCACCTCTGCTAATGGAAATGAGTGCTAAGGAGCCACATTTACTTAAGCCAACGGAGGATGTTGCCTTGGGTTTTAGCATGTTCATTTTTCCAGAAATTGTCACAAAGACACTGGTTTTGTTTTAAGTAGATGGAAAGCTGGGCCAGAGTTCAGCCTGCAGTTTGTAGTGCTGCGGAGTGGAAGAAGTGAGCCGGCGCCAGCACAACGTGAGCATATCTCCGAGGTGAGCTAGCTGATTACACAAGGGAGTGGGACAGATCGCCAGCACTCCCGGCTGGAGAGCAGCTCTGGGCTGCAGCAAGCGAGAGGGTGCAGGGAAAGGGAGTCAATTACACGGTATGGGGATCAGAAGGGTTAGCAGAACTGTGGTGCTGGGGATCATAAAACACAAGTCGGCTTTTAAATGTAATCATTGCTTTTACATGCTCTTTAATAAAGTACCTTGGTACGAGCAGCATAAGATGGTCTTGGGTTTTTTCTTTTCTGCAGTGCAAAGAAATCCAGCAACCTTTTGGCAATGTGTTTCTACAGGCACAGGAGGTTTTGAGTAATGTATAGAGATGCCTCAAGTTATATAGATGAAAGACAACAGAAATAGAAGATATTTAAAGCTGAGATTCTTACTGTTAGGGCAATCTTAAGTAAAAATAACAGACAAAAAGCTTAAGAAAGGTTAATTGGGTTCATTAAATTGTTTTTGTATATGGTGCATTCTGTGGAGCTTGTATGTGCTGTGTGTGTAATACGTGACTGACTTGGAAGGCATGTACAGCGCCTGTGTGAAAATCACACATAAGATTCCTCAAATGAAAGCCCTGCTTTTCTACTTCTCTTTCAAATATGGGACATCCATCTGAGGGATTTCCAACATGACGCTACAGCTAGCACATGTAAGTGATAGAATTTGTGTCTGGAGTTTGTACCTATAAATGACATCAAATGTGCATGTGTCTGTTGTTAATTGATGGCAGGGAATAGGGCCTGCAGATGCTTTTGTAGTAGCACATAGCAAAAAGAAGTCCTTGCCCAAAAAAGTTTCTGGTTAAAAAGGATACTTGTAGGTATTTTATGAAAGTGTGAGAAATAGCTGCTTTTAGCAAACCAGGTGCCTTCAGCTGAGCATGCGTGTCTGGTGTTTGAATTAAGTCTTGTATCCCTTCACTGTTTTCTTAGTACTGTTCTTTCTGACAGACATAAGATCATGAGGTCCTGTGCTGTATATGAGTACCATGAGCAATACTATAACTGTGATGACCAGCTAACAATGTGTGAAGATGATCAGGAGAAGCAAAAGCCTCTAATGCGTTTGAAGAGAACATTTGCTCAAGGGAAAACACCACCTTGAGATCTGCCTAGGGAAATCATTTTAAACCAGGGAAGTAAAGTAACCTTGAGAAAAGCATCTGGATATCTGACAGTTATTCAGAGCTCATAATACACTGTGTTACTGTATGTTGTTCA
Organism: Dromaius novaehollandiae; assembly: GCF_036370855.1. Taxonomy (NCBI): domain Eukaryota; kingdom Metazoa; phylum Chordata; class Aves; order Casuariiformes; family Dromaiidae; genus Dromaius; species Dromaius novaehollandiae. The sequence goes on along the minus strand of NC_088132.1, from coordinate 70,115,798 downwards.
CTCAGGATCTAAAATTAGGTGATTATGTAAGGAGACTAGAGCGTACATCTGAATAGCTACTGTATTGGGTTAATGATGTCACACATCTTTACTGAGTCTTTAGCTATTCTATGGCTTAGCCAGGGGCAGTGCGAATTCAGTAGTCATGAAATCATAGCCAAGTTAAACTTTAGTGAAGTAAACAAAAACAGAGGTTTTACAAGGAAAAGCAGAACAGCTCCCAACTAATGCTCTCCCATCCTGACTAGATCCAGGTGCCGTTGCTGCCAACTGTTATTCCGTGTAATGTTTCAGAAAACCACGATTATGATTTTTAAACTATTAATAATGGAAGTGATACAATGAATCTCTCAGTTTGTGATTTCCTGAAGAGATCAGATTAGCTATTGATATTCACATTTTGTATGTTAATTATGAGAGTGATTACATTTGCATTGAGGTCCTATAGTCAAGATAATTTATGAACTCCTTTGTACTGTATACACTGTTGGTGTGTATAAATAAATAAATATATGCCAAAGGCAAAATGAGAATTAAATTTTATCCACAAATTATGATATGTCTCAGCTTTCACACCAGATACGATCCAAATCTGAACAGTAAGACCTATCAAATTTTTCAGAAAAGGGTTTTAGTTGTTCAGTTACATCTCACGCTGGTATCTTTTGCACAGTTAGCAGGGGTATATATGCCATACGTTTCTCCACGTATCTTATTGATTCTTCTTGCATAGCTGCCAACTTTATGTCAGAAAGGGATTGGGGGTGACCTTGAAGTAAAGGCCTGGATGTAGAGACAACCAGATTGGTTTCTTCAAAATTTGCATGGCTACAGGGCTCTGAACGGTGTCAACTGTTAGTTGCTTTCGCAGCTCTCGTGTCTTGATCTGGAACATTGCTGTTTAGACAAACTTTCAGGACTGCCCTGTGAGCATATGCACAGGGCGACTGCTTTAATCTAAACTCTTCCCCATGGGCTTGCTCTTCCGATGGCCTGGAGTAGCAGAATCATAATCTTTGCTAGACAAAGCCTCAAAAATGAAAAAACCTAGAGTAAAATGGAAGGAAAGCCTATTTATTTCTCAGAAGGTGCCCAGACCTGCAGCAATATACCAAGTCACAGGGCTGTTCAGCTTTACGGTACACTAGAAGGAATTGTTTGGGGGATAACTCAGAAATGAGCCATAAAGGTCCATGCAGGGAGCAGCACGTTGCTGCTCGCCCCCATTCGCGGGGCACAGCCCTGGCAGGGCATGTGCAGCAGCACACTGGTCACAGGGGTCTTCTAACTCCGTTCTTCCAGAGCAAAAAGTAAAGGCTGCATTTGGAAACTTGCTCTTTTCTGAGATGTCTACTCACCTCTTTGAAGTAACAGTTCCCATGCGTTTCCTGCCGGGAGTCCCCCAGGCCCCCGCACTCTTTTCACTTGGTTCTTTTTTTCTCCGGAAGGCTGTTTGTTTCAGGCAAGTTTGCCTGGTATTGCACTGTGCCCGTTTGTTTGCAATGAATGGGAAGCATTTTTCATTTTCTCTGAATTATTGTTGCCAGATATTGTGTGTACACATGTTACAGGACATCTTGCAGAGGGAGCTGGCAGATCTGCAAAGCTGATGCGCATGGATTCAGCAACTGAAGTGGGCTCCCCTCAGCCAGAACCCTGCTGAGGCCAGGAAACACATATTTATTGCTCTCTGTAAGACCACAGATTTCAAAAACATGGTTTTCTTTAGTTCGATTGAGATACTAATACTGTACCCCAGCCTCTACGCTGAGCATGCCTGATGCCTTTCTGCTTTCTCATTGTGTTCTCCTTTTTCTCATTTGCAGGGCCATCTGCTGCAATATTCAGCAGCAAAGAGAGGCTAGAATGAGAGTTAGGTTTGGGGGGAACCAAATTACACGTTTCCTTGTAAACACTTTCAAAGTGCACTGGGAATGAGATTAAAACTCTGGGATTTAACACAGAATTCTCACTTCATTTTCAAATTATATTGCTCCACTTAAACTGACCATGTATAGATTATTATCTTCTGTTATCTTCAGTAGGACTCTTCTGTAATGGTTTGCTGTCTATCTGCTTTGGTTTTTTTGCTTCTACTTTGACCCAGACGATGTGAATATGCATGTCCTGATTAGTGTCTGATTAGTTTGTTGATCACAGGATTTGTCAGGATGGAAACAACCTGCTTACAGACCAGTACTGGACTTTAAAATTGCATTTTTTATTAATACATGTGATTCCAAACAATTTTTGTGTTAAACCATTTCTTCAGAAAATGAATTACTGTGGCCAGAGATCTTGTTGCTCTCTGTTCCCATGAAGTTGCAGGTGGTTGTGTGCACTATTAATTTGATTAAATGTTAACTTGGTGGAACAGGGCTTTGGTCTGAAGGTGTCCATGTAGTAAAGATGATGCAGTCTGGATTTGCTAAATGAAATTGGTGTCCTTAGTGAGATATTTCACTGATATTCTGTGCTGGAGAGTCCCAGGCTGGTTGTAATAATCTGGTGGGAAAAGGGCCCCGCAAAGCCTGACCTGGTGGCTCAGGGCTGCTGCTTTGTGATGGCCCACGGGGGTGAGAAGAAACTCAGCCTGCCACATGGGGCAAGGGGGGCTGTGCGGGCCAAGAAAATGAAGTGACAGGAGGGAATAGCTGAGGATTTCTTCTAAACCTGGTGAGATATTTCATTTCTAACATCAGAGCATTTTGTTTCGGCTTTGTCGTTTAGACTGACATGCTCTATGAAATCCATGGGGAGAGGTGAGCTGAAATTCCCTTTATCAGTTGCCATAGAAAATGTTGGCTGAATGGATGAGTTCTCACAAAAAGTTTCTGTTTTGCTAAGTCGTCATTTTCTGATGGAGAAACACTGCTGCTTTTGAAATAGTGTTGCAAAAACAGTCAACCCTTTCTATTCTTTTAAAAATATTTGTATGGGGAAACCTATAGAAGGCTCAGAAGCAGATTACATGCCTGCTTCCCATTGCTAGACAGCTGTCTGTGTGAATCTCTTTAGGTCTAAATGAGGCCGGTAACTACTGAAGCAGTATCTCTTCCTGCCTAATCCCCCCTTAATCCTTGTACTATTCTTTGGATGAGGCTCAGAGGACTAGGTACAGGTGCAGACGGTCTTAGGATATCTGCAAGGCACGTGCACGGTGAGGGTCACTGCACAGTTAAATACAAATTTACAGTGTCGTGCTACTGGTAGCTTCTGTCATGGTCCTGTGAAAAGCCAGTTTCTGTCAAATGTGAATGCCAGTCAACATGTATATTTTTCTGTTGCATTGGCCGTATTATCCATGTTCGCCCTGTCCCTGCTCAGGGAGAGAGGGCAGAAGCTGGAGGAGCACCCCGTGCCTGGTCCTCCCGCAGCGAGGAGCGCGCCAGCCGCTCACTGGATGACGTGCTGCTTCTGCGTCCCTGTTACCCAGCAGAGCAGGAAAGCGATTTTCCATGCAGCCTCCTGAAGCAAGGCAAAATCAGCACATACAGTGAGTTTCCACTGCTGCTTATGGCCCTTGGATGAGGATGGGTATAGAGATAACACATCAGCTGGGCCATTTCTAGCGTGTGAGAAATTATTGAGCCAAAGCACTAAAAAGTGAAAAAGAGGCCCTGTTTTAAAAATATGCTATTTCTTGAGGGAAAAACAGCCATAAATGTCATCAACAGCCTAGAGGAAAAAAAGGCAATAGCACCAAATGATGAGTGGGACTGGGGGGGATGTGTGTTACAGAAAGCAGGTCTCTCTTTCATAAGGAACAACGTCTGACAGTTTGAGAAGAGCTGACAATAAAACACATGATTAAATGAGCACCAGAGAGCAGACTCAGCCATAAAACTATACATTTAGTGGCTGTCCTAGCTAAGCCGTAGCAGTATTTATTGAGTTATAACACTGGAAGAGATGAATAAACATGACTGAGACCATGCGGACTCAGAGGGATTACCTTTGTTTTTAAGAGAGGCTTTACCATATTTGCTCAAAAATCTTCACACAGAGTAATTTTAAAGTACACTTCTGAGTCTATAGTTAGACAGTGTCAAAGAAGATGGAGGGGATTTATGACTGATCATGAGTTGCGGAAATTAAACCAAAATACACAACTTTCTAATGAACTTTCTTGTCCTAACCGCAATAGCATCATGGTGGCCTCTGATTCTGGGTATTCCTTCTGTTTTGTTTATCCAAAGGCTGAGGACATTGAAACAATTTGAGGCTGTACATTATTTCCCCCTGCAAAAAAAGTGTCATGTAAGGAAAATCTGTGAGGGATTTTTGTACGTAAAATGTAGCCAATATCACTTCTATTCCAAAAGAATAGGCCACAATGTAATAGGATCAGCTGGGATAAAACCATCTCCCCAGAGAGCTAGCTGGAATGATATCATGATGCAGAGCTGCTTCATTGGTTCGTACTAGCACATAATATACAGACTCGTAGTCAGATGGAAATCAAAGTCTACTATTGAGATTGACTTGCCTTGTCATATAATAATTGTGTGTTACTGACACTAAGAAATCAGCCTAAGGTATTATCAAGCCTTTCTTAATAGATTAATGAAACAGATTACAAGTTTTCTGGAGTAATTTTTAACTACGCAAGTCCAGTACCAGCCCAAATTTTTGTTCCGCCAATTGTCAGAATCAGAAAGGGAGTTTTTTTGCATTCCTGCAAAATGCCCTCTTATCACTTATTTGCTTTTTTTTTTGTTTTTTTTTCTAAGTGTGATTCCCTCGTGTAGCTGAAATGAAACCAGATATCCTTGATACGAAGAGATTTGCTGTTACCAAAATCTGAGCTCTTATAAACATCAGAAAATGTTGCTGTGCAGTATTATCTAGCTCTTCCCAAACATCTGCTCCCTGTGTCATTTTTGTTTCTTCACCATGGCACCCAGTTCATGTGGGAGCCTTCACAGAACTTTCTCTTTTGGGTACCTTTTTGCATCTACCCCCTTGTTTCCCGGCCTGAGAGGAAAGCTTTTCCACAGATCATCACAGCCTGGGGGGATGGCCTGTGCCATGTGTCTGGGTCCCCAAACCTCTCGTTCATCTCAGCAGCAACGCTCAGCCACCGCTGCTGATTCCTGGACTACTGCCATATCACTTTCCTCCATTAAGTGCTGTTTTCAAGAAGGGCCAACACATTGACGACCATCCTTTTGGATACAATGCAGCCCTATGGGTCACTCCCTCAAGACAGGTCCCTTTGATTAAGTTTGTGTGAACAATGAGGCACAAGATCTGTCCCTAAGTCAAATGACTTCCTCAAATCTGGATACTTGGTGTCTTCAGATATTGAAAACTCTGGGACATGAGTGCCTTTATTTCTACTGCACAGAAGAAGTGCAGTACAGCCCTGGACATGGCTGTTCTGGCTCTATAGCTACTGCTCAAAGTCACGTAACCAGAATTATTTTACACCAGGAAGACAAGATCTTATTTCACCTGCCTGAGGCTGTCTCGTGTAGACCAACACAATTTGTGTCAGTCAGGTTCAGACCAGATATTTGGCAAAAAAATTCAGTGTTAAATGAAGGAGGTTCCTGAAGTTGCAACAAGTTGTCTCTAAAATAACGACTCTGATGACTTCCCAGTTCAGGATCTGAAAGGAATCACTGGAAAAAGAACAGAAAAAAGAAAAGAAAATATCGTTGTGCTACCGTGAACACCAGGATTTGCTCCCATCCAGCATCTTGATGGGAGCATCTTCCCCTCAGGAGCAACGTGGTCCAACAGCAAAAGATGAGATGTGAATGGAGGGAGATAGGAGGGCTGAGGGGAGTACGAAGGTGGAGGGGTATTGGTGATTCGTTATTCCTGTGACACAGGAATGAGAGGCTGCTAGATGGTTTTGCACAGAGAGAAGTACTTGCTTGTCTTGCACAGAATTAAATTGCCACAGAACACTGTGGATGCCAAAAGAATAAATTGATAGAAAAAGAACTTAGATGAATTCATAGGGAAAAAAAAAAAAAAAAAAAAAAAAAAAAAAAAGACCTGTGGAGAGCTGTTAAACACAGATTAAAAAAAAAGCCCTCTGGCTTAGGATGTTCCTGAGCTGCAAATTTTTGGAAGCTGGGTGGTTTTACAGGAAAAATATTGCTCTAAATTTGCCTTTTAATTTAATTCTTTCCTTTCGCAGTTGATGGCAACTGACAGAGACTGGATATTGGGTGATTTTCACCATTGCCTTGACTGCATGGCTGCTCTAACCCTTCAAAGGACCTGTCTGTTTCTGTGGGGGGAGGAATTTCTGTATCTTTTCAAATGTTATCAGAGTTATCCAAACTTGATCTCTCTCTAAATTGTGGGTTTTTTTTTTTTAAAGAAATGTTATGTCTCCAGAGTACAATTGCTCTTAAATATAATACCACACTCTAACAAAGAGCACCTGTTGACCCCTGTTTGCATCTCAGAGAGAAATCTTTGAAAAAAGAGAATATTTGGACATGTTTACAGCATCTTTGGTGCCAGAGATTAATGGGGGAGTGACGAGACAGTGAGGGAAGAGAAAACTGTGGGAGGGTAGCAATGGAGAGGGAGAAAAGCTGGGGGAAGGAGTGACATGGGAAGAAGGCAGTGAAAAGCCTTGAAGCTCTGGAGCTTCCAGGACACATGAAGCAAGTTGAGTACACATTAGTAACAGAGACTCAGGAGGAACAGGAAGAAAAAGATTAAAAGGATTGTGAAAGGATCCAATCTTTGTAGTCTTATGTGAATACTGCCAACAAAATCAACAGCTCTGATGCACTTATTTACATTCCTGCAAAACTGGAGTAATTCCATGGTAGCCAATGGAGCAGTTCTGGTGCAGATGTAGGTGGCTCAGGTCTGTCAGGACTGTTTGTAGGATGAGGCTTGCAGCCCTGGGCCAAGGACTGATGTTTGTATTTTTCCTATAGCAGCAGCAAAGGGAGCGTTAACTCACCCAGTGCTCTGGCAGTCAGGAAGCCAAAGGTTTGGGGGGCACTGGGAGGAAACCTGCACCTACATGCTAGGGCCAGGATCACTGTGGGGCATTTCAGAAAAGTTAGAGAAGTTCCCTACAGAAGTTCAGGTCTTCTGCTTCTTACGGTAGTCCTTTCTCAGCCTTCAAACCTCATCGTATTCTTTGCAGTTTCTTCAGCTGCAGAGCAGAAAGGTTTGTACACCGGCAAGAGACTGCTTCTGGGAGAAGTGAATAAAATGCCACAGTTTGAGTCAAAAAGCCAATGGCAAGTTAAAATGTGTCCGTGCTGACCTCAAGTACTGGCACTGTCTGCTAGCGTGCCTGCGTGAGGAAACTTCCCGGCATCAGGCTGAGCCCAGCACCGTGTCCTCTTGCTGGCTGCTGCTGTGGCTCTTCTGAAAGCTAGTGGGATTAATGCTGCTGGAATATATGGTTTGTTTAGCTATTTTTATTGACCCGTGAATATACCTACTGTATAATTTATTGTAACTTTAGTGGTTCAGTCCGGTGATGTTTGCTAGAGAAAATCTTCACTTGAAGCCAGTGGGAAATTTTGCTAGGGTGAGGAGTGCAGGCCTGGCCTCTACTTAGCCTTTTTTCTTTTCCATTGCAACACAATTAACCTTTTCATTAGAAAAGGACTGTTCCAAATAAGCAAACTTCTCAATGTGTATTACTGAGCCATTTCAAGCTGTCTTTTGCTTTGGAACAAAACATCTTTGTTCCAGCCACACATGACATTTGAAGACCTATTTATACAGTGTGTCAGCTCCATTTGTTTTCTTCGTCCTGATATTTTCCTCTGTATTGTTGGGTAGCCATCCAGATTGCAAGGAGCGAGGCTGCTTCTGGTTTCCTCCTGCTCTGTTAAGGACCTCAGCACTGGCTGCCTTTGTCCTTTCTTCCTTTTAGTGGGCAAAGGTGAAAAAACCCAAATTCAAACAAAGTTTTGCCTATTTCATCCGCTCTCCAATGAAACCGACACCACCAGGCAGCTGTGGGACAGAGCTTCCTGAGAGTTTGCAGAAGGACCTGATGAAATCACAAATTTCACTGTAGCCTCCCTGCCTCTCACTGCCCTTTCCTCAGCCAGCCGTGCCTCCGCCTAGCTGCGTCCTTACCTGCATGGTGTAGGCAGCCACAATCCTTTCTGCTGGATGGGACTCTCTGAGAGCCAGTAAAATTTCCAGGTTGCATCAACAAACATGCTCTCCTGCAAAATAGCTGCATTACCCTTCAGCCATTCATAACATATCCCAAGCCTCTAATCATCCGCTCTTGCCTAACAGCACAATGCTAACAGATGCAAAACAACCCGAGGCAAAACAACCCAAAGCGAAACAACAAAAAAGCCCATATCAGAATCTCCAGCAATTGAACTTAGGTCCTCTTGATTTTAGGATCAAATGAGTGTAAATAGTTATGGGGTTTTGGTCCAACCCCTCCCCTGCAAACAATTTACTCAGACTAGATACTGGTCTTCTCTTTCCAGAATGGACCCACAATAACGTTGTCCCTAGTGACATAATGTCTCTCCTGGTGTCAGCAATACCTAGTGACAAATGGGAGTTTGTTAGGTCCTTTGTGTTTCTTTTACGCTTACACAACCTGACAGCTGAACATTTCAAGCTGCTTTAGTGCATGCAGGGTGCTAGAGAAGTATTGCAATCCTTACTCTAACCAGAAAACAAGGCTGCAAGTGCCAGCCCAGCAGTGGCGGGGCCGAGGTTAAAACGACAATCCCCAACTGCTCTATCTGATGTTCTCCTCACCAGGAAGATCAGGGAAAGAGGACAAAACAGCTTCATACAAGCAAACCTACTCCTGCTGCCTATTACACAGCCCACTGTAAGCCTTTGATAAAGCCAAGCAGGACTTCAGCATTGTACTAGTGCTTCCCCCTCCGCACAAGAGGAGCTGGGAGGTTTGGGCTGTAAGATCAGCAATTCATCTTCAGAGCGTCTCACAGTTATGTTTTACACAGACATGCACTGCAGCTCTTTGGAAAGTGCGTGAGCTCTGCTGAATGTGAAGCTGCAGGTCATTTTCGTGCCAAACGCTAATGTGAGCCATATTCAACCAGGGTGCAATCAACAGACTTTCTGCATGGTGGATGGGCTTTTGCTGTGAGGAGCAAAAGCGGTGGCATGCAAGGAGCAATGCCTTGAATACCGTGTGCTTCCAAAGGCAGCCCCAGCAGTCGCTAGCTTTGCTTTGAGTTTGAGTGGCTGGGCTAGAGCTGCGTGCATGGCCTCGCTTGTCACAAATGAAACCAAGGCATCCATATGCTGTGCATTAAGAGAAAGTGTTTGATCTGGAATGAGTCCTTGAAGCCTCCAGCTCGCTAGCTCACTGCTCAGACACTCACTCTTCCTTTCCTTACTAGTTTCTAGGAGTGCACAGAGCCCCAGCATCAAAACCTGTAACTCTGTATGTGTTTTTCGACTCTGTGATGGGAACTGCAGCATTTTACACAAAACAGTTGAGAAATATTACTAGCTACAGCCACAAAACCTATCTTCATCTTTTCCATGATGGTGGAGGAAAAGAAGAGTCTTCAAATGGTATTTCCCTATTTAAAGAAAAAGGGAAAACGACTGCCAAAGTGAATGGAATTTAGTTCAACTGGCGTAACATCTGTTAGAAAAGCAAAAGGCAAATCACCTCCGGCGTGTGGAAATGCAGCTGTGCACAGTCAAGGCCACTGCGTAGCTGCTGAGCCTGGCAGGGGCGAGGGACAGCTCAAGTGACACCAGGGTTCAAGCCTGCCTCTGAGTCTCTTACTGTGCCACCACTTACCATGTACTTCAGAGTCACTTCTCTGCAGTCACATTGCCCATTAATGCGCATTTTGCTAAGGAGCTACAGACAACTCTGATGCACGTTAAAGCAGGGGGTGAGATGGAAGAGGAAAGGTCCACTGTTCCTCCAGCATTATCCCACATGGATTGGCAACAGGTGATGTTACAACTCCAAAGCGGTGGAATGGGGAAGGAGCACAAGCAACAGCCAGGTAACAATAGAAATGAGTTTTATTTTGTAAAAAGTTATAAAATGAATATTGTACAAAAATAAAGTCTGTAGAGAACTTTGGTTGATTAACACAAATGACTGAGACATAAATTGTAGGTGAAGTAAAAAACTCCAGAGAAGCACACTCCTGTTTTCAATAAGGTCTAAAAAAAATCACAAACTTTACCCTTTTGTATTTTGAACGTAGTGATCTGCTATGATTGCAGCCCCTTCAAGCTGCACAGAAAAATGCTTGGGAGCAAGTTTTCAACAACCAGTACTATATTCAGGCAATAAGCAAAAAGCTTATCTCTGACTGCTGCGCTCAACTGATCTGCTCAGCAGTGCAGCTGTGCCCAGGCTTAGCGGGGTTTTACTATGCAAAGTATGCAGATGCTGGTGATACTAGGCTTGCCATGCCCTGTCCCACACAGAGGTTACATGGGACGGTCGCAGTGCTGGATGGGGTGCTCTGCGCCTCGGGGAGGCCCCGGGGCAGGGCTGTGCCCGCGGGCTGGCACTCAGGCTGGCTCGGTGCCACCCACCAGCCCCAGAAAGCAGCGATGGTTGGGGCTGAATTACGTTTCTTACGTGTGGTACATCTTTTTATGTGTGTTGTGAAGTTTCTGGTGACGAGACCTTCCTCTGTGGTGCCTGGAGGGGCTCAGGACAAAGCGAACATGAAGAGCCACTGTGTGCATGGAATAAAAGCTGGGGTCATCATTTTTGTTTTTCAGCAGGAATTTTTTTTCCTATTCTTTTTGCGGGAGTTGATGCTTCACTTCAGTTGTTAGATATGTTTAGTGACCTGCACTGCTGCTGTCCTTCAGGAAAGAAATCTCCAGAACGAGAGCTTGCATTAAGGGTTAGATATTAATGCTTTTGCTGTATAACCTCCCTCATCATAAAGAAACGTTCTAGAGAGAAACTCACTGTTCTTCTGTGTGGGTATGATCCTGTAATGTTTCAGCAAATTATACAAAACACTTTGGTTATTTAACACAATTGTTTACTTGCAGGTTATATTAAATCCAGGACTAACTATAAGAGGGGTTTAACCTTTCCTATATGGAAATATGGAAGGAAAAACTTAAATAAACATAACATAAGAAATTATAAGGCTAAATGTGATTAATTTCCATTCGTCAATATTTATATGAGGTCAGTTGGCAAAACATGTGAAAAGAATGTGGCTACATTTAAAATATGACTAGAATTATTTTTTCTAACAAATTGCTAATGATGAGCCAAGTTCTGCGACCCTCGCTCGGGCGGAGCCCTTTTTGCTCCTGTACATACACGACCGTAGTGATTTTGAAAAGTATTAGTGAACAAGAAGAAGGGCTGCAGACTTTGGTACTACATTTTGTGAACATAACCAGGATTTTGTTTAAAAGAAAAAAAGGTAAAGTAAGTGATTTTTTGCATTCAAGTTAATACTTTCAAAAGCATGGACCGTTGTTCCCAACTTAATTGTCTCTCTGTATCTTCCAAGCACCTTCTACTTTGGCACCTTTGAAAAGAAACTTTAATAAATAAGGAAAGGAGACTCATTACTGACTGTAATAAATAACAATAACTTAATCTCAATAAATATCTTCTGTATATTTATGTCTCTGAACGGATGCATTGCATCAAGTAGTCTCTGCTCACTCACAATGACCAAATATAAATGTAGTTATGTAAGTGACATCAGTCCTTTGTAAACCAAAAGAAACATGTTTTGTGTAGGCCAGGACTTGCTTTTTCTCTTACTTTAGTAGGAAGAAGTGCTTAAAAACTCAACTTCTTTTCATAGGTAGCAGAAGAATGAAATCCTACACTTGATTGTTCTGAAGAAATATGAGATGGAAATAACCAGACTTAACCAGCAAGTGGAACTGTTTTGCTTTCTATTGATACTGGCCCTAGAGACCTTGAGCCTATGAATTTTGATATTTGCCTGATACCACCTTACTTTTGAGATTAATCTTACTATAATTTAAAAGTTGTCCTAAGTGCTTAGGAGCTGCCCTCCAATGAGCAATAGCGAAGCTGATGGCACAGCTGACAGGTAAGCTTGCTCCTCGGGCAAGCTCCCTGGGACGGATGGTGAAAGCTACAACACAACACGGCAGTGAAGGGTTGTGTTTTTAAGCACGTTCCTCATGGATCCAAGTCTCACCGATGGCAGACTGTGTCAAACAGGAAAGAGAGCGCACACGCCATCCAACCGTCGGGAACGCCACCTGAGCTTTTATTTACTTTCCCATCGGACTTAAAGAGCCTCCGTTTTTCTACACTGCCTCATGCCCCACTGGGCTCCCATGACCACTTGTTCTGCGTTCTTGGTCCTCTTTTCTCCGTTCCGAGCAGATGTTTCCTTGGGAACCTTGGTCCCTCTCTTCGCATTGTAGCAGGAATGCAATACTGGAGCAATCTCCAAAGCACAATAGTCAGACGCATCCACACCTTTTTGCGGAATGTTTTTTCAGTATATGGTAAACCAAGTTATCGTCCAAAAATGACAGGTCATCGTCAAAGGCTGTGGGTCTGCAACAAGCTTGCCTCACTTTGTCATTGACCAGTTTTTTCTTTTTGGTTAAATTTTTTAAAATTTTGTCATACGTGGTCTCGGCTGCATCACAGGATCCACTGCAATACCGGAAAATGAGCTCTTCTTTGGTTTCATATCCCAAATCCAAGTCAGTCACATTTAAATGTAATTCTGTTAAGACACATCCTCGATTTTTGCCCCTGTGATTCCTCCTTCCCTTTTTGCTGGAATTCTCTATGTTTGTGGCTGCATTTTGCCGATTTCTCTCCCGCCTAGAAAAAATCGGAGTTTGTTTATCTGGAGACCTCCTCAGTCTTTTAATAGTGGCTTGAATAAAGTCCACTACCTCATCAAACTGATCTGGATAATCCTCTGGCATATTAGCTGTTTGGGAAAAAGAGAAAATGTTTTGTCATATGTCAGTTGTCATCAAGGGAAATATGTCAATTTGCGGTTCAAAAACATTAGACACATGCGAGCTACCCTGTCCATTACTTCAGGGAACATACATAGCACACCCAAAAATCAGGGATAACGGAATGGTTCAGATCATAATGGAAACTTATTTAGGAACAAAGTAATGAGATATATATGTATCTGTGTAGGCGTCTCTTGCTTACACTTGATAGCATTCTGGCACATCTTTCAATATTGAATGAGCCCTGCCAAAATTGAGGGAAAGAAAACCATGGGTGGATGAACCAACTGTAGAGAGGTTATACAGGCACTTCCTAGCAAAGCAGCAAGTGAATGAGGTTTCTTTGATACATTTCTCTGCTTCTAATTGCTAATTGTTGTCTCTCTAAACCTGCAGTGGTTACTATTGCTAAAGCTACCTATCAATAAGTTTCTTGGGCAGGGCAAAAGGAGGAGTTTCCTGGGCTGCCACGCTGAGTTATTATTCCATCTGAATGCCTGTTTTTTAGGGAATAATTCCTAGAGCATTTGAAAATTTTCTCATAGAACTTTTGTGTCGTAAGATGCCAATTAGATTGAGTAGAAATAGGTCAGAATAGAAGTATAATGTTAATTTTCACAGGAAATTTATTAATGCATTTTCTTTCTATAAAGTTAAAATATCTATTTCATTTTGTACTTGATACATAGACTACCAGAGATAAATTATTCAACTAAATTAATTGTTAAAGTCAATGAAATGTTTTGACACTGGCAGAATGAAGCTCTTCAAGGAGGATGAAATTGAGCACATTTTCCTGAAATGTTCTGAGATTTCAACTTTTCATCATGATTTGGAATAAAATCACATTTTAAAATCTCAAAACTTCCCACAGACTAAATTCCTCACGTGATCTGCTTTAGTGAATGCAGTGAATTTAATGAAGGATTGGGGTGTCAGGACCCATGTCTATGTGCCTTTTCCAACTCCATGTCACAGTACTTAACTCCTGAGTGCCCACCGGCCTAACAGGCTGTGTCATGCACCCAGCTCTGTACGAGAGGGAGTCTCCGTCTCTAGAAGGACCCCTACAAATGACCCGGGAACTGCAGATATTCATCAGACCTGCAAGGAGAGGAGTGATCCCCAACACTGGGTGCCTACATCTAGCCACACAGCTGTGAAGGCTCATCAGGTTAGGTGCTGAAGTAGGAAGGGCTCCCTGTGGAATGACTCAGGGTCTAGTTTTCCTAACCTCTTTATGAGAACACGGGAGAGGGTAAAAACACCCACTGTCTACCAAAAGCCCCGCAGTAAGGGGCTCTGCAGTCATGCCTTTAGGTTTCCTCCTGGCCACAGCAGGAAGCCAAAGTGAGTGCTCACCTTATACCACTAGTTCAGCCCCTCCCTTGGGAGCTTTCTCCTCAGCCTGGGTGTGAGCAGAGGTGCTTAGAGAGGTGAAAAATACAAGCTCAAGCACCTCCCAGGGTACATATTTACATGTATTTCAGGCTAAACAAAAGTAGGTCAAGGGGATAGTTTGAGAGATCCCATCACTCCATGGTGGCCAACAACTTCGCAGTTAAGTTGCTGACCTAGAGAGTAGAAGCCCTGGTTTCTACTGGAGATGATGGATTTGAACCAAGGTCTTCTGGGTTGCTCTGAGCTCCCAAATAAATACAGTCATTTTAGTATCAAGGCTTGAGTGCGCCCTGGACATACCTGGAGGTTTGGATCCTTCCCCCCACCCTTTCCACCCAGTTTAAGAATATGGCCTTTGAGCATTTGTGTTTTATAGAGGCCTCCGAACAGATGTGTTTCAGGCAGACAGAAGAGCTCTGCGGGCTCTGACTGGCAGAACAGGGGGTGGCCAGACTGGGCTGGTTACAGGTGGCCAAGGGCAGCAAAGCCCCAGACTGGTGGTGCACCAAGCTGGGGAAGAAGTGCTCCCTTAGGGTGTTACTCCTCCTTTTTAGATGAACGTCAACAAGTGTACACCCTGCGCCACAGCTGTGCTCACCGCGGTGTGGGCACTACAACAGACAGGATCCCCTATAAGGGACCAGCTAGCGAACGCCTGCAGCCCAGCTGTGGTGGCATGGGCCCTGTTAACTGGAGAGAGGAAGATACAAGTCTGCCTCTGATTGCCTAGTGAAGGGGCACCCCTATGTCCTCGACAGAAGCACCAAATATGCGGGAGATGGGGTCAGAGGGATGTTAACTCTGTTTGTGGAAAAACTTGCTGAAACACAGTGCATATGTACTCGAGGAGAAGCAAGGAGCCCTCCCTGAAGCAGCCACATCTCAGAGGCCTCTCTCCATGATAAAATAGGGGTGGATCGGAAATAAACAATTTCTCATGGATGGCTCCAGCAAAATAACATACTGTAAAGGAGTGATAAAGGCAGGCTATTTCAAACCTTTGCCTAACAAGGATGATTCATGCAAGAGGGATCCTATAACGTAGAATTTGGGCCAGGGAAAAATGAATTCTGCTTTGTTTTACAGGTAACTAAAGGCAACAATCTCTGAGACCAGTGACTACAAAAAGATACAATGGAGGGACAGCTGCTACCTATACAGCTATATGGGACTGGAATAAGGCAGGACCCTGTGCCAAGCCCCATATTCCTGTGACACCAGTAATAAGGGCAGTCCTCTTCCACTCCTCTGTCATTACTGCTACAGCACATACCAAAATACCCACTATGAGCCTTACTTAGTGGAGGGAGGGTTAGCATGGCTAGATGTGTCCATTGGCTGCGCTGTCTGGCTCTGCTGCAGAGCAGGGTGGACAAGCAAGTCTGCCTACACCATATGAATACTGCCCTATTGCACAAGACCCAGGTGATGGCAGTGGGTGGGCTATGGTCCTTAGAAGCAAGAAGAGCTAGACCCAACCAAGCAAGATGACCCAAGAGGAGCAGCCACAGCCCCCATCACTGAAGTACAAGCTCAGTCCTGGCACAGGCATGGGTGGAGAGTGGACTGGCAAGGAGGCACTTGTTCTTGTTGCTGTAAGACTGGGTAGTTTCTAGGTTTCTCATGTAGAAACCTAGATTTCTTAGCTTATAACCCTGTAGCAGAAGGATGTGGCCCTAAGTAAGATTGTTCTAGCTGTACCATTCCCCCCCTCTTCCCTTCAAATTACCCCATCTGAGCCCTGCCCCGCTCATACTATCATGACTACCCCAGCCCACACCTCTGTTATGCACTCATGGATCCATCTTGTGGCAACAGTGTGATTCAAAAAGATATTGGCTGGGGAGAGCAAAACAACCACTTGGGAAACATACTAGGGTTTAATGAAACCCATGCAGCAGTCAACCACCAGGAAGGGGATGGGAGATTGTTACAGGGAAACTAAACCTATACATGGAGATTCTTGTTTGAACCCTTCAGCCACGTACTCATCCCAGGCCCACCCAGTGCTAGTGCAGTGAGGAAACTAAGCCTCCCCCACCTAAGAATGGAGAAACGAAATTATGGGTTTCCCTAAGAGATAACCCAACTAGACACATACTGCTTACACTGTTTTTGCAATTCAGGTGCAAAAATATTACCCCTACCCACAACAGTGATATGTGCAGGAGTCTGCCCTGGTTACTAACATTAGTTGTAGGGTCCCAGCACTATCCTGCCCAAGCGAATCTGAGTACACCCTGGAGGCTGGATAAAGAGGGGGAGAGGCCTTTTTTGTGGAAGGCGCCCCTGCCCAGAGCCCATGAGGACATCTATCCTGGTTTGTGTGTGATCACTACCCCAGCTGCGCCAAGGGAGCTAAAGTTGCTGAGAGCCTTCTGCTCTGTGAGTGCCTATGATACTTAAGGCCCAGCACATGCCATAAAAGAGTGATGGTGCTAAGGCAGTGTGTGGCTGTCAACATCGAATATGGCAGAAGCAGTAGGGAAAAAAGTAGATCAGATAATGAAGCCAATGGAGTACCTAACTAGAGGAGCCCAACTTACACACACAGACTTGCTGCGACCAGAAGGCAGGGTAATGCGCAGCACAATTGACCCCACTAATCTCTTTGGGACTCTAACATAACCTGTGCAGGAAGCATGCCAAGCTGTAATCTGGGATGAGGTGTGTGCTCAAGTCCAGGTGAGCCTAACCTCACATCTTGCACAGACACGGCATGACCTGAAGAGGAGTAAGTGGCCGACAGGTCTAACTGAGCCGGGGATCCCTGCTCAGCATCAGGCAGCATCAGGCAACTTGGGAGGTTCACTAGGAGGAGTGCCAGCACACTGAGTATGATGAATGCCAACTTTCATTCCCTAAGGCCAAAAAGGGAAAGTCTGGGGGAGTGGGAAAATATCCCACATGGGAATCCATATCTGTCAAAAGCACTCCTGAAGCGACCCCTGTTATTTGCGGACTACATCACTAGAGGAGACACAAGGCACATGAGTGACATTAGGGAATCTGTGAGAACAGTGGGCACAGAGTCCCCGCTCAGTGAAATGTATTGGACCTACTGGCCCTCGCCAGTGTCTGTCCACCTACAACCACATGCGTTGTTATGGGACTAGGCATGTACATGATGTTAACTACAACGGCAGCTGCATTACTAGGCTACCCAGCGAGTCCTTGCATTTTGTTGTAAGCAACCACACCCTCCATCCGTGGAGTCCCAAGCTAGTCATCATCAACACAACGGTGCACTTTTTGGCACCTTCCAGTTGGACTGCACATGTGCTCCAAATTCACTTTTGTAACTTAGCAATACAAGAGGAACCTCCAGCCTCTGCAATCAACCAACCTCTGGCTGGTACAACTCCGAATTGTTACACTATCCCACAAAGCTGAGTTTCAACACACACGCAACATAGTGGCCTGTGCTGCTGGTGCAGCATCAAATGTCGTTCGGACCCAGCAACCACTGAATCCCAGACTCAAGCAGTCGGCCTCATGCTGTTGATGAGATACGGCTTGGTGCTAATCCCTTGCTGCTTAACAAAGTGCAGTTATCAGTGTGACTACGAGCGCATCCACTAAGAGTGGCTTGCAGGGCTTTGAAGGAAACCTTGAGAGCCAGCATTGAATGTGAGTCGATTTAGGAGCTTATACCAGTCTTGCAGCTCAGGGAAGTACAAGATGCCAATCATGACTCAGCAGGGATATTCGGTTGTCCAAAAAGCATGGGTGCAAAGCCTGAGGGACTGAAACAAAATACTGTAAAAAAATGCTGAGGTAGGGCCCTAGGCAACGAAGGATGAGTAAAAATGCCAGAGGCAATGCAAGGTGTGACGGGTTGAAGCAAGACACTAGAGGCGAGTGCTATGAAAGCTACCAACAGAAATCATACATGGATAAGCAATAACCACTGACCATGGACTAAAGACCATGAAAGGCTAACAGACAGCAGGGAAGGTGGAGAAGATTGACAGCGGGACCACCCCAGTCTGACAGACAGTTGGTAGATGTGCTGCTGGGAAGCCGAGAGACATCCCCGCATCGCAGCCACCACCTGATGGGCACTTGCTTGTGGTAAGTAATTGCTGGGATTAAACGGGGTGGTTAGCTAAGCTATGGGCCAGGGAACATCAGTGCACTGATAGGGGCTGCCTTGGCATCAAATCCTCGTATGTAGCCTGAATAAAGCCAACTGATTGAGTGCCACAATCTGTTTTACTTAGGCACATGCTCCTCTCTGTCTCAAACACCATTTAAAACCCATTTTAGTCTCAGAACGAAGGTCAGCAGGCTGGCAGCTTCACTTCTCTAGCACACTGCAGTGTATGAATTGGCACTGACTTTGTGCAGCAGACAGCTTTCTTTGGGACTTTCACACACTAACGAAAAGCACATATTATTATCCCTACTTATAAAAATGCACAGGGGTGTGTGTGTGTGTGTGTGTGTGTGTGTGTGTGTGTGTGTGTTATATTTATACACACATACACACACATGCATACATATATATTTTTATAGATTTTTTTTTTTATATATATATACATACACACATATATTTTTCAAAACAAACTAATTTACTGACAACACTTCTCCTTCTGGTGGAAAAGCTGAGAGAACAAACACATGACAGATTCCAGTGAAGCTGTAAAAATTGCTAGTAGAAAATGCTCAGATACTATAGCAATAAGAGCAGTATTAAAAAAAAACACTGTACTGAGCCATAGTCCCTTGCCCTTGGCTCCAAGGTGTGGAGGAATTAGAAATTAAAAATCTGAAGCCAACAAGGAGAATATAGTATAGTATAGCAGAGCATAGTATAGCCCACAGCACTTGCTCAGTATAGGTTAGTGAAGGCTGGCTCACACATACATGAGTGCAGTACACCTCAAAGTATGCACTCCCCGAGGGAAGGGAGCACGTGCACAAGGAATGTAACATCCTCCTTCAGGAGGCAGAGGGCTTCTGGGCATCTTGCTCACAGTTTCCAGTGCGGGTCCAGCATGGAAAAAGACCTCAAGGACCCCACCATGTGGGGGGGGGGGGGGGGGCTGAGACCTTGAGACAACCCCATCAGCTACAAAATGGTCCCATAAACACTCACAAGAATGGCATAAAGTCATGAGGTTTTATTTGGGTTTTACATCACATTTTTGAAAGTTGTTTCCTTATTTGAGAACTCCCTGGGGAAAAAATCTCCTGAGGGCACACATGTAAGGGGCCTGCATGTGGGTGCATGCACGTTTCAAATAAAAAAGCACTCTGGAGGCTCGCAGTGGGTTAGGAACCAACCTGTTCCTCCCTGTGACAGAGAAGACCCATTTCCATGTCTCCAGAGCAGTCCCTCTCACTCCTGCCATGTTTCTATCCTGGTGAAGTCCTCTCCTCCAAGCATGGATCCCATCCTCACTAATGCTGAGTACGAGCCTGCTGGGCTTCTCCTTCCCATGGTGTTAAACCCCTTGCCCTGCTCTCTTCCCTCGTCTCTGTCTCTTTCCAGGGATACATGTGTTTTTGTGTTACCTCTGCACAGGATCCCTCTGGCAGTGTCCTGGGGCAGGGCAGAGGGGCGCAGCATGCACTGGCTGGAGCTGTGGCAAGGGCACACGTTGGGCTGCTGGTTGTCTCATCTCTCCTGCTCCTCTCGTCTACTCTCCCTCCTCTAGTGCCACTCTAAGCATGTGATGTTTCTAGCACCAGCTAGAAATAGGCAGAGCATTTTCCTCTGGTGACAACCAGAGGATCAGTCCACTTTCTAGCGCTGGGAGTATTGACATCAGGGTCTAAGGATGGAGGCTAGGATGGCTGCCCATGCGCTAGTCTGCCTCTTAGCATCTTCTCTGCCTGCCACTTGCAGCTGAACAGCTCTTGATCTGCCAGGAGTTCCTCACAGGATCAGGAAAGGCATAAGAAAGTAAAGAAGGAAAGAATGAAACGTCACAGGACTGAGGAAAACATGGTAGGAATTCAGAATACTGACCAGACTGGGGACAGAGCTGGTGAACGCCAAATGTCCAAACCTCCACAACTCAAATAAAAAAAGTCACAAGGCATTTAAAAAATAAGAATATTTCTAGCTTCAACTTGCTGTTCTGAACTTTCAGGGCACACTGAGCTCATACTTGTGACCCCAAATTTGGGTTAAGGGCTTCCCTCTTGAATGCAAGATAAGGTTCTCACAGCTTTACTGCTCTCTGCAGTCAGCAGCGTTGACATGCACGTCACAGAGCGCAGTGCCCTGAGCATTGCAAGAGCCACCGACACGTCTGGCCGCACACTTCTGCAGCCAGACAAGGCTGAGTGCTCACCATGGACCTGTGCAGACAGCCACCCAGAGCTCTGCTTCATGGTGCGCAGGGAAACGTGCCTAGTTCTGGGCATGTTCTCCACTGCAACCCCCCTGGAGCCTGCCTTTGCATTTCCAACTAATTAGAGACACCGTGTGCCAGCAGGACCTGGATCTGATGCCTCTGCTTTTTAGAAGAATAAATTATATAGTGTTCATATAGAACTTTTACATAACATAGGTCCAAATGAAGATCCAAACCAAATTTGTCATGTTCTCAAGAAGACAGTTTCCATTAAGGACAAATTTCTGTCTGTTCAAATGTGATCAAAATTACATTTTGTAAAACTAATCCTTTGATGTCACTAGCAACAGATTTTTTTTTAAAGCCAAGTATTCCCCCGCAGTGGCAGCAACCCAGCATGGTAGAGCAAGAAATCCTCAGTTTGAACCTGACCACAAATTGATTTCAGTGGGAACAGATGGATCTTCAGCTTTTGGAAAAAAAAAAACAAAAAACCACAGTCCCTCATTTTGGTGCGTGATTATGGATTTAAAAGGCTAACTGCAGACTCTTTTGACCAGTCTATCATGGTTTACAAGAAAAGCTTAAATCTATTAATTGCAAAACAGTGATTTACGTAAGTGTTTTTTTCTTTTTTTATCTCATAAAACTCAAAATTTTAAGTGATTAGAAACTGTCTGTACTTCGTGGAACAGAATAGCTTTGTATACTGATCCAGGAAAAACGTAATTATTTCACCGCAGTATCATCTTGCATTTTGCATATCCTGAGTTACAGTGATCTCGTAAATGCCACATAAGGTATACTACAAATGATAAAATGAGATTTTTGTTTTATATTGTAGCTTTAAATGCATGCATTTGTGGGACTGTGTAGTTACTACATCAAAATGTCATGCCAAACATTTAATACAATTACCGGGATAATATTTCACTTAAACACAGCTGTCTTTCAATTAGAAAGAATTTCAAACAGCAGCATTCAGACTTTTGTTTAAAATATGATTTCAAAGATCAAGGGGGTTAATCCAGCTCATTATAATGATAAGCACTATTTAGAAAATTCAACTCTAGATCTGTGTTAGGATCAAATGGCCCCTTCTGCAAAATCGGTTCTAGTGTTTTAAGCAGAGCCCTTCATAACTAAAACATTTTTATTTCTTGTTTTCCTGTTATTTTCAAAGTTTCCTCCAAAGTTATAATCACAAAGATGTTTCATCTTAGCTCATTTACTGATGGGAAATATACAATTACTGTGCATTTAATTATGACTGCAGTAAATCAGCCTCATATTTTGCTATTTATGACAATGACTCTGGTATACCATTTATCCATTGATTATTTTTATTTTTAGTCTGCTTTGTAGTAAGTTCCTCAGATACTGATAGTGGACAAGCCATATGCAAGCACAGAATCTATTCACACCACAAAGACATACTCCAGGAAACCCTTGGAGTAACCTGTTTGTGGAAGTGTGACCATAGTGAGCTTAAAATTACTAATGTTCTGATCATTCTGCTTTGTAAAGCAAAGAAGTGTGAACTTAGATAGGGATAAAACATTTATTTTATTGAAAATTTAATACTTTTATTAACAGGCCTTTCATGCATGCTTTGAACCAAAACCTTAGAAGACGCACTTGCCTAGTGGGTCGATGTCAAAACCAGTGAAAACCTGAACCTGAAAAGTTTTCAGGATTTAAACAATTAAAGTAACACTTTTCTGAGGAATGACTTTGCGTTGCATGAAAATCTGTGAGGCTAAGAGTGAAACAGAAACCAGTTGACTGTGTTCATTAGGAAATGGAGTATCAAAGACAGCAGGGTCAACTCATCTTTAAATATTTAATACAGTTCTGGTTCATTACCTCAGTCCCTGACTTGCCAGCTCCCCAGGAAACACTGTGTCCTCCCCTTGGACTTAGAAGGCCCTTAGAAACAGATCCTCTCCCCGGTGTCACTTGTCTTCCACCAAGGTACAGTGTTAAGTAACCTTGAGTATGACTCCTGAGCCATTCACATCAATGTTGGGTACAATAAGCCAATATTGGAAAAATGCGCAGGGTTAAAACTACCTGGTATGCTTATTCCTAATGGAGCAGCCAAGTTTTCTGTTTGCAGCCCACTAGCTAACCCTGGCATTTACCATACATCAGTGACAACGGCAAATCAGCAGGGTACTTCATGTTTTTCATTGCTAAGCTCAGCGTTTCCAGTGTCTGTCTCCCCTTGCATCCTCTGCCTGCTTTCTCACAGCTATGAAACTGAGTCTCCCCAGAAAACCTTGTTCTGTTGGTTCCCACCAGAACAAGGAAAATGAGAAGCAACAGGACCATCGTAATTGCGGGAAGTTGGGGGAATGGCCTGGTAACAGGGGAAAAGCAAGGCCAGGTGAACTGGATGAAGCACAGGAAGCTGCCTTGCAAGCTGACCTGTCAACAAGTGTTTCTTGTTCTCCATCTGGTTCAAGCAGGAGTCGTTCACAAAATCCCGCCTGACTTCAGGAGAACAGGACTGGCACCCAGCGCTGGGCACCTCTTCTGACCTCCCCAGGCTCAGGTGGGCAAAAGGCAGTCAAGCAGCAAAGGAGCAGCAAGGGGATATGATTTCTCCTGGAAATCAGAGCTTTGAAAAACCGGCTCTGAATCGCTGAGGAGCAGACAGCTTTTCAGAGGTCACTACTGCGATTTTGCTACAGCTACTGCAGTAGCTGCCAGGACCCTATCTGCACTAAGACTTTATTGTATGGGGCACGTATGGGATATTCAAACACACAGGAGATAGATAGTCTCTGCATCTGAAAAATTTACAGCATAAACTGTGTAAAAGGGGAGAAATCAAGTGGCCTGCCTGAAGCCAGTGACAGAGCAAGAGTCAATCAAACCTGAGTAAAGCATATCCCTGCCTTATTGCCCACGATGTCTCCTCACTGTGGCCTTGTACCACTCCAAATCCGCACCACACTGAGGTAAGTCTCCAGCTTCCTTAAATGACCTGGGTTTGTGCTTAATGTTTGGTTCTGCCCCATCCTTGCGAGAACCCTGAACGTATTACTGGGACCTGAAATCTGGGTCCTCTGTTCGCAACAAGCCATGTAGCCAGCTAACAGGCACAGAACCGAGACTTTAAGGGAGGAAATAGTGTTGGTGCTACAAGGAAATTCTCCTTAGTATTCCCAGTGAAAAAGCGATCCAGCCCAACCTGCACATGACACCAGTGAAACCCCACATTGGTCACACAGCCCCACTTCAGCACCAGCTCACTTAACATGAGCAGTTAGCAGAAATAACACCAGAAGTGTCACCTCAACGAAAGCTCAAGCTGATCCTAAGCAAGCATTCGCTATGGGGCTACTGAGTACCCACATATACTGGATCTCCCTTTGGATGTGGTGGGGTCCCCAAGGAACAAACATAGGTAGCAAAGCAGCAGAAAGGGACCCTATCACAGTCTGTTCCCTGGGTCAGGAAAGCAGAGCCTTGCTCTATATAAAGCATTTGTGACAAAGCCTTCTGTGACAAGCTTTGCTGCTCTCAGATTTTGATATGACCTATAAATAATACACATTCTTCTATCATCTTTCAGTTCCTGTATTTCAACCTTTTTATAATAGGAACAATATGAAAAGTTTTAACATGCAAGTTTGGAAAATGTTCTCATCATAAAAATCACTCCTTGGCAGTAGGGCAGGTGCTATGTTGCAGGACATCTCATAGCGGGACGTGGGGACCACGATCTGTCAGACAGCACTCAGTGGCTGCTCAGAGATGGCCAGGCTCTGAAGAGCTCTGCCTCTCTCCCAGCTGCTAAGTGGGATTTATACCTCCTAGGCATAAGCTTCCTAAACGAGTAACTGCTGGTTTTGCCAAGAATTCTTATATGCTTGGGATGGGAGCAGAGGTAGTCCAGACATTTTTATACAGTGTTAGTTGGGTGGTGTGTGTGTGTGTGTGTGTGTGTGTGTGTGATGAGTTTGCTTGAAAAAACATTGCTGTTTGAGAAGTTTCAGCATACCCGCTGTAACACAGCTTGGCTCAGATGCACAAAAACAAGTATTTTGATTTCAATATTTATTTCTTTCTAAGCTCGTTCCTATTCAACAATCATTTAAGCATTTGTACAAGTCCCATCGGCTTCGAAGAAGTGTATTTGCTGGTTTCGGTTTAAGTAAGTGTTGTATGGCTAGATACAGACCAAGGCAAAAGGTAAAATATCAGCTAAGTCATACAGTGGGGCTTTATTCCTTAAAAAAGTCCTGATATTTGAAATTTTTGACATTACATAATTCATTTTCTGTCTTTGATCTTAAAAACGGGCATATTGTAATCTATATTTTGTAACTCAATGCTTTGTTTGTACCTGCCTAATATAAACCTATTTATTTTATTTTCCCTCTCTTTTTTAGTAGGACCTGGTTGCCAAGATTCATTGAAACTGTTCCTTTGGTCCCCCTTCCCATATATTACGCATTCCAAAACTGCAGCTGTTTTTGGCTAAAAATGATCATTCTCCAGTGCCAATCATTCTACCAGCACTAATATGTTAGTGGCCTACTTAGATGTCTGATGATTCTGAAGATTGCTATGCCTGGAATATTTAGTATTCCTTATTTATTACTTGTCGTTAACTTATTATTTCAGAAGTAAGAGATTCCTCAACAATTGGAGTTTTGTGGGTTTTGTTCTGCATAAAAGTTTTAAGTTGCAGTTGGTGGTAGCGTGTGCTGGGGATAAGGACAGGACATTTGCACTAGATAGCTATTCCTGATTATCTGTAGTTACAGCGGTTGGGACTCGATGATCCCAGTGGCTACTCTCAGCCTCTGTAACTCTATGTATTTTAAACCTACTCTGTGCAGTCCTAGCCAGGAACAGTATAATTTGCAAAGACTTTGCAACCTATCAATTTGAGGATCCAATTCCAGCAGGGAAATAATGCGTCCCCCGTTCATTCATCAACAGTCATTTACTCAGATGAAATCCTCAGCCTTCCAAGAAGGGGTTTTCAGCTTGTGCCCTGCAGGCCCTTAGCAAGGGGGTTCCTCAATTATACTTAAGAGGCCTCTGAAAGGTGACTAAGAAAAGCATGTTCAGATATATTAACTAGCAACCCACATCTGAAAAACATCAAACAGGATCCCTGCTTCCACTGGAAAATTTTTGAGGTTCCTAAGCTTAGAAGGAGTCAAACACATAACTTTAAACAAAGGCTAGCTTTTGCAATGAGACTAAAACTATATTCTCTTGCATTTCAATCATTTCAGTCTTAGGTCTCAGAACACCCTTCACGGGAGTATATTCAGCAGATATAGGTGAGATTGTGGAGAGAATGGTGTCTAGACAGGGCTACATGCTGTGGATTTCCCCAGATGTGTCCTGTTCTTTTTTTTCTAGATTTTTGTCCATGCAAAAAACCAGGATTTTGAATCTGGGGATCGCTGAATGTCTATAAAACCTGGGCATGCTCATGCAAACAGACTTTATATAGGCTGACACAGTGACATATGCACACGCAGTCTGACAGTGGCTGGATGCACCAGTTTGACTGCATACACACAGATCAAACGATGCAGTGTGGCTCCTGTTCACTATGTTGGATATCTCTAAGAGGCACTGGATTTATTGTGCATGGGCAGGTCACCTCTGTAGCTTATGGCTGTCTTAGACTAAAGTGCATATGCTACACAGTATGTGTTTTGAGGAGGAAAGCCTGGACAGAAATATGAGCGTTCTGGTTCTTAACAGTGAATATGTCTAATAAACACTGTAGAGAAAGAAACACGTTCATATGGAAGTATACTTTAATACTGACTTTGCCTTAAAGAGCACTATAATATAACTGTTTATTCTAGATACTTCCTATACTAACGGAAAATGTTCCAGCTAAAAGCAGTTACTTAACATTGAATAACCCTTTCGCAGGGGTATTAAAAATGTTTACAGAGCTATAATGCATGTATAACATGTCATGCTATGGTATATCATACCAAAGGGGTGCCAGCAACAAACCACGATCCAGTGGCCGTGGAGATCCTCAGCCATTATAATGCAGAAGAACATCTTTCTTTTCCTTCTTTTAGGAGGAAAATGCCCATGGTGAGATTTTTCATTTATTTTTACATGCATACTGCTAGTTCTTACTCAAGATGTCTACTGTTGATCACAAGACTATATATCATGCTCTGCCATCTTATGATACTCTAGTTCTCATATCCCTGTTGATTGCAGTTATACAGGGGCAAGCAGTTACAAAATGTATTTACTGGGGGGCTCATATAAGCCAAACCTAGTGTTTGGCTCCATCTGCACTGTCACACTTTCAAAATTGCTGGCTGAGTTTGGATGTAATGTGACTTGAAATTGTTCTGATTGCGGTTGCTATTACAGCTAAATACATCCTTTCCTCAGTAGACTGTAGCACGAGTAAAACAGAGAAAAGGTTTTCTGATTTTACAAACCCCTACAGCTACTCTTCTTCCTGTGAAATAAGCTGTCCCATGAACACTGTTGCCTGCAACACCTAGAAACAGAGGATTCATCTCAAATGCACTACATTCATGGAGGCTACTGTCACCCGTGTCCATTCCAGTAAAAAATGCAGAAGCCTGCAACTGTCAATACTCTCTTCTATCTCTAATTACTGACCTGAACAACAAAGGTCAACACACTACACCTGATCAGCCGGGGAGGTGAAGACCTTGCCTATAACCTGGAGCGAGGACAGGTTTCAAGCCAATTTGAAGGAGATGGAATAGCATCAGGTGACCTCAGGGCACTTTGGAGAGAAAGCAATCCCATCGAACAAGAACACATGAAAGTGTCCAAGACCTGGGAACACAGGTCTGAGTTCCAGCAACATATTTGGCTGCCCTGAGAAGTTGGACTTGATCTTGCAACCCTACTAACCACCATTCCTGGCAGAATATTAGAAAATTGTGCTAGATGGGAAGAGGCATAGTGCATACCTTAGCATGCACTAGCTGCTCTGCACTCAGCCCATGTGTGGGTCGCTCTAGGGACAGCAGCACACTCGTCTTGGAAAGCATGCAGTACCCAGCACTGCTCCGCACCCACACGCTGCCCTGTGCAGATGAGCTAATGTGGGCTAACTATGATGAAGCTTGACCACTTTGGGAACTGCCACCTGCAAAGGCGCTTGGTGAAGTTGTCAACAATCAGTATACACAGAGAAATTAATACACAGGAGGTCCACTAGCAGACCAATTGACATGCTGTAAGCATGCATGCATGCATGCTCACGGCACATTGCCCTCTGCTTGTAAAAGAAGCCTCTGGGGGGGAGGAGAAGGAGGTCTACATGGCGTAGACATGATGCCTGTTGGGTACATTGTTCTAACTCTCTCCTGCGTTGAAAGGTGTGTGCCACCAAATGGAGAGGAACAGCTATGTCATACGCACTGACTGTGGTTACTTCAGAACAAAGTGCTGCCGCAGCGAGGAAAGCAGCGCCACGGCTAGATATGATCAGCCTTGTAGGCTCTGTGTTTCCAGGATACAGTCCAGACACCACACATTTTAAAATCAACTAAAACAGCGCAAAAGTGCTTTCATACAGCTGCCTTTCTGCAAGTCTCCCCTGACTCATCAGACTTGGCAGTCTAGCTGACAGAGGAGTTTCTAACTTTTGGGCATGGATACGGTACTGCTGTTGTGTAAAGATCACAGAAACTCCATGGGTTTCCATGCATTTCTGTTGTGAAGACAGTACTGCTTATTCTCCCCTTGCAGCCAGACTCATCTATTTGTGATCTACATAGTTAAGAGATCAAGACCAAATCATCAGCTTTTCTTGAAATGACTATCCTAGATGATAACCTATGACCCATCTCTGCTTGGCAGAGACAGGGCTTGTACACTGTAAGTAGAGATTTTTTTTTCTATTGACAGTAGCATAGCCCAGGTAAAACACAGGTTGTCTTTCTTCCCACTTGTTTGCTCAATCCACAAAAAAGGAGGAAACACTGAGATGTTTTTGATGCTAGGAATAGACAAGACTGCTACTGCTACCTGCCTTCTAGATTTGCCACAGAGAAAACAGCTTATGAGGAACCACATCTCCAAAAGTAAGTTTTAAGACAAAAGTGGACATTGTAGAAATACTTCAGCCCTGGAAATAGGGAGCCCTAATGTTCTCTGGCCCTGCCAGCTTTTGCCTGAGCTACAAACTGACTAGTGCTGCTTTCTTCCTAACACTCCCTTCTTCCCACAGAAGTGGTGTTGAACAAGTCTGTGTGAAGGTGACTGGCACAGCTGCCTGAAAAAGCACATCTTTGGGTCTTGTAGGATTGTTCAATGCCCAAGTAGCTACCCCTCCCTGCAGCACATTCTGGAGAGGAAGATCACAGAGTTGTAAAGGCTCTGCAGCACTTGCAGGCTGGGGACCTGGAAGGAAGCTCTTTGGGCCACTATCCCCGTGAGGAGGGGCTGAAAGGATGACAGGGGGTCAGTCACTGAACTGCAGAGACTCAGCTGGCAATAGAGGAGGTGGCACCCAGGAAAAGACTCTGACAGGGGGAAAACGAGAGAGAGAAAAAGAAATACAAGAGACTAAATACAGAAAGTCACAAGATGTGCACTTATGTGTGTGGGGAAAGACGGCAGAGGAGATGAAGGGGGCAGAGCTGACAAAAGAGGAACTGCAACACGGAGATTCTCCCGCATGTCGCCCCTAAGCTGCATCGTTGCCCTGCTAGTCCGGACGAACCAGAGCGGTGCTGCCCCTGGCTGGAGATGTAGCAGCCACATGAAAAGAGCATGCCTCCAGGCAAGGAGATAGAAACAAATCCCGATTACTGGATGCTCTCTGCATGCTACAACAGCTAACCAGAGAGGGCTGAGCAAGGGCAAAAGGAGCAACCTCAGAGCTGCACTTTTGCCTTTGCTAAGTGAACACCTCTACGATTTATGTGAGTATTTGGCACTTATTGAGTCATATTAACTCCTACTTTAAAAAGCCACCAGTGTTAACGTAACAACCACATACCACTGTGAAAATGCTGTATCTGCTATTGTTGGAGACCTATTATTAGAGAGGCATTATTATCTGTCATTTGGATTGTAAGCTGTCTTACTGCGAGCTGGTTCGTGTGGATTTGTCTACATCAGGTTCCTCACCCCTCTCCTGTTATTCTTCTGTAAATTTCCACGCGGACACACTAATTTCAGAATAAGGATTCAAGGAGGGTTTAATGAAACGCAGCACCATGCCAGGATGCGTACAGTGCCTAACACCACGGAGCCCAATCTTGATCAGGACTTCTGCCCTCTACAGACAGTAAATAATTGTATTGGCGAGTCCGAGCATGGAGAGCAGGGTAGGGTGGTGGGGAAGGAGGTTTCTGTGCCTGCATTGCTAGGTGTATGTACCTGACCCTCCTGTCGGCTCCTTAGCATACAATTATATTTCCCATCTTCTGGGTTTTTTCAACCAAAGGGATTTTATGACTGCCTGCAAGGCAGAGCTGGAGGCTGGGGGGGATAGGGGAGGGCACTGCCACTGCAATTGCCAACCCCCCGCTTTGGTGGCTGACTTGACCTGGAGCTGCTGCCTCCAGAGCAGTCAGTGGCCCTGGCTGGGGGAGAAGTGGGGGTGCAAAGGGGGGATCCTGTCCTCACCCGGAGGCCTGGGCAAAGGGGAGCAGGTTTAGCAAGACAGACAGCAGCGGCTACGAAGGGGAATGTTTCTTACAGTCACTGTGCACAGCATAGGGAGGCGGCAGGCTGATGGGGGAGAGATCGTCTTCAGGCCCCTCTACCAGTGAAGGGGGCCCCTCGGGAGGCGTCTTACCGGTGGGCAGGGGCGAGGTGGAGACCGTGTTGAACAGCACCACACAGACAGCCACAACATCCCATAACTTCATCTTAGATCTCCTTCCAACACGGGCCCCTGGCGGAGAGGAGAGGCAGGGTTAGGTCGCGGTTGGCTGGGGGAGCTGGTGCGCTCCCCCCAGTCCTGTCCCCTCCCTGCCAGCCCTGAGACACCCAGGCCAGGCCTGGGGACAGGGCAGAGGGGAAACAACCTTTGCCTTCGCTCATCCCTCCCACCCCAGGCCCTCTGACACCCATTGCCTCCCACAGGTGACGGAGATGGGATTTTCCCAGTGAGAGAGGGAGACAGAGGACCGTGCCCTCTGCAGCCTCCCCAGTTTGGCAGAGGGCCACCAGCCCCCCTGTGCTAGGGCTCGCCGCTCTGGGGGCTAGGGCTGCGGGCCAGCAGGTCCCGGGGGGCTGACTCCCAGGTCAGCTAGGGACCGGCCGTGTCCCCATGCCGGGCAGCCAAGCCACATTGTGCACGTCCTCCCCAAGCACCCAGGCAGCATGCCAAGGTGGGTGCACCCGGGCCGGGTCAGGGCAGGGTGGGCCAGGCTGGCAGGGGGTGCGGGGCCAGGCAGCTCTGCAGTGCTCCAGGCAAACTTTCCCTTTTTCTTTTCATTTCCCTGTCCTCTCGTTCCCCCTCTCCTCTCCTTTTCTTTTCCCTCTCCTCTCCTTTTCCCTTCCCCTCACCTTTTCCCTTTTCCTCACCTTTTCCCTTTTCCTCACCTTTTCCCTTTTCCTCTCCTTTTCCCTTTTCCTCTCCTTTTTCTCACCTCTCCTTTCCCCCTTCCTCTCCTTTTCTCTTTCCCTTTCCTTTTCCTTTTCCCTTTCCTTTTCCCTTTCCTTTTACTTTCCCCTTTCCTCACCTTTTCCCTGTCCCATTTTCTTTCCCCTCCATTTCCCTTTTCCTTTCCTTTTCCCCTTTCTTTCCTCTCCCTTTTCCTTTCCTTTCTCCCTTTCCTTTCCTCTGCTTTTGCCTTTCCGTTTTCCCTTTCTTTTACCTTTCCGTCCTTTCCTTTTCCTTTCCGTCTCCTTTCCTTTATCCTTTCCTTCTCTCTCTCCTTTCACTTCCCTGTTCCCTTTCCCTTTTCCCCTCCTTTCCCTTTCCCTTTCCTTTTTCCTTTCCCTTCGCTTTTCCTTTCATCTCCTCTCCCCGCTCCTCTCCTTGCTTTCCCGGTTCCCCACCCGTGCCTGAGCCGGCGCAGGCACCTCGCCGCCCGCCGCCCGGGGATGACAGCTCCCCCCGGCCCCCCCGGTCCCCCGGCGGCAGAGGGCAGTGTCCGGCGGCCCCGCGGCGGCTGCCGCTGCCCGCCCGGTGCCCGGTGCCCGGTGCCCGGTGCCCGGCCCGGGGGGGCAGAGCGGCGTCCAGCCCGGCTGCCGCGGAGGGGGCGCAGCCCCAGCGCGGGGATGCGCGGCGGCCGCGGCTCTCCCGCGGGGCCCCGCGGCACTTGCTGCCGGTGTCCCGCGGGCCGCGGGGCGGCTGCGGGCGGCCCCGCGGAGGGCGCCTGCCCCGGCCCTCCCGCCCCGGCGCGGCCCCTCGCCCGGCGCGCAGCGCTCGCCCTCACCTCCGAGCTGGTCTCGTCGGACCCGAGACGGACATTAACGCCAGGACGCCGAGCGGCCGGACGGGAGATGCATGTGGGCCAGGTCGGGGGCCGACCGCCGGGACCCTCCTTGCGCGGGGGGGAGGGGGGCGAGTTCGCAAGTCTCGACGGAGGCAGAGGGGAGCCGCCGGCACAAGCCCCGCGGCCTCCCCCGCCGCCGCCGCAGGTGCTGTGGCCGCGGCAGGAGCGACGCCGCGGGGTCTCGCCCCGCTCCGGCGCCGGGGCCGCGCTCAGCAGCGGCGGCAGCAGCAGCCCGAGCCGCGGGGAGCGCCGCCTGGCAGCGAGAGCTGGCTCTGGGTGCTGCTCTTGGGACCCTGCCTGGAAATCTGAGAAAGACACTCCATCGGCAACTGCGGGGAGTCAGATGAAGACATCAGGGCTCCTGCAACGCCAGCTGGTCCAGGCCGAACGGGGAGCCGCGCACCGCTCGGGCACGCACGCCGCGGCGGGGGAAAAGCCCCCGCTGAGAGGGCAGGGAAAAATGGAGTGGCACGAAACAGCCGCCCTCGGCCCGCCGGGAGGGTCGGCGGCCGGCGCTGGGGTGTGCGGGGCCGGAGCGGCGGCGGCGGCGAGGCGTCCTCCGGTCGGGGCTCCCGTCGCGGCGAAGCCTTAGGTCCCAGCGCGGCGGCGGCGGCGGCGGCAGGCCGGGCCGGGCAGCGCCGCTCCTGCGGCCCCGGCTCGGCGTGGGCGCGCCGGCTCCCCGGGCGCCGCCGGGGCTGCGCGGGGCGCGGGGGCGGCGCGGGGCGAGGCGAGGCGCGGGGGGCGCCGCTCCCGCGGGCGGAGGGGAGCGCGCAGCCGGACGCGCGGACGCAGGGGCTTTGCCAGGGCGCCTCTGCGCCGCAGATGGATTTATAGGGCCCTTTGGCAGTGACGCGCCCTCCGCTGATTCGCTTTCAGACCCAAACACACGCTGGCCCCCCGCGCCGGACCCCGCGGAGCCTCCAAATATCTCCCGGCTGAAGTCACCGGCCCGACATACCGTGCGCTGCGCGGCCGGCGGCGCAGGGCGCCGCGGCTCCCGCGGGCCCCCGCGGCGGCGGAGCCGGCCCGGGTAACCCGACACCGCGCCCGGGGGCGGCACGGCCCTCCCCGGCAGCGGCTGCTGCGCGCTCGCATCGCGCCCGGCGCCCGCAGCGGGGCACCGCGGGCCGCCGCTCGGCACGTCGGCTCGGCCGCGGCGGCCGCCCCTCGCTCGCCCCTCGCAGGTGCCGGCGCCGGGAGCGGGGGGTCCGCCGGCCGCCGGGCCGGCCCCGCCGCGGGGGGACGCGAGGGCACCGCCGCGCCGCGCTGCGCGGCCCCTGCGCGCCGGCCGGGCTCTGCGCGCCCTGGGGGGGCGGCGGCTTCGCTCGCCGGAGGCCGCAGCAAAGCCGCTGTAAACAGTCTCGGCTTACAGCCCCGCTCCTTGTATTTATGACTCACCCAGTTGTCCGGAGGTATGAGGTCTTCATGTCGCCGGTGCTATGAAGTTAACGCGAGCGCAGCCCGGGCAGGAGGTCGGGGAAGAGCGCGGGGCTTGTGCGGCGGCCAATAAAGCACTCTGCGCTGCCTTGGGCTTTTTTTTTTTTTTTTTTTTTTTTTTTTTTTTTGGTTGGGGGTATTTGGGCGGGGGGCAGGGATCGGGGATGCAGCCGCGGAACCCGAGGAGAGCGGCTCGCTGCCGGGGATGGCCGTGCCGGGAGGGAGCCGGCCGCGCCGCGCCGGCTACGTGCAGCGCCGAGCGCCGGGGCCCCCCCGCACGCCGGGCTGCCGCGGCGGGGCGAGGCCCCGGCGCTCGGGGCGCGACTGGGCCGGCGGCCGAGCTGCCGCTGAAATGATAACCTGCCCGCGGATTTCCTGCAGCCCCCCGGGGCGTGCGGGTGGCTGCGGTTGCGGCTGTGTACGCGGCGCGTCCTGCTCCCTCGGGGCAGGCGGCAGCCCCGGCTGCCCGGGCCGCCTGGCCGCTGCCGGGTCCGGCCCCCCATGGGGCGGCTGCGGGCTCCTCCTGGCCGCACGGGCACCGGCCCCGCCAGCGGCACCGGGGCTGCCCTTCCCTCGCTTCGCCTCCCCTGGGCCACCTCCTTCGGCCGCATGGCCCTTCCCTTCCCCTTTCCCCGCTCCTTCCCCTTCCCCTTCCCCTTCCCCTTCCCCTTCCCCTTCCCCTTCCCCTTCCCCTTCCCCTTCCCCTTCCCATTCCCATTCCCATTCCCATTCCCATTCCCTCTCCCATTTCCTTCTCCTTTTCCTTCCCTTTCTCCTTCCCATTCCCTTTCTTTTCCCCTTCTCCTTCCCCTCTTCCTTCCCCCCTTTCTCTTTTCCTCTCTGCCCCATCCCTGGGCCTCCTGCAGGACGGGGATGCGGAGAGGCGGTGAGACCCGCTCCCCCTGCCCACCCTGGTGCTGCACAGCCCCTGCACCCCGGCGGTGCCTGGCTGGTGCAGAGGGGCTTTGGGGTGCGGGAAGGAAGAGGGGCGCAGTGCACCCTGCGCGCGGGGGCCAGAGCCTGGTGTGTGGACACCCAGGAGGCTTGCTTGCTTTTTTTGTAAGCGTAAAACATGCAGAGGCACCCAAATATCCGGGTCCGGAAGAGATCTCGGGCCGAAGGGCTGAGGTGACGCACCTCGCTGGGCGTCATGGGACAGGGGTACGCTCCCCGTGCCAGGCCCCGCAGTGTCACCGTGGTGGGAGTGCTGAGGGCTTTTAGGACATGTTTGTCTTCATCTGCAATTCGGAGGGGTCTGCTAACGTCATCTGGACGGGCTGTCAGAGCAAATATTTTCTGCAGGAGGCATCTTCTAAATTTCCATCCGATGACAAGACAGAGAGACGAACACAAACCTCCCCCACGGCGATTCGCTGGGCAGCATGGCTTTTCCATCGCTGCAGTCGTGAGCGTGCTACAGGGAAAATCTCAGAACTGTCTTGCACCAAATGGGGGATTTGATGAAGGGAATGGCATTCCTAGGGCACGTGTGTCCCACTCTACAGGAGCAATGGATTCGCTACTCAGAAATAATGCCTGAATGGATTACTTTACTAGGTTTTTTAAAATTTCAGGCTATATATTTTCATAATTGTGCAGTTTGGGGAAAGATCTATTTGCACAATTGAGATTTCTCATAAAAACAGCAGAGTAAAATACTCCCATAATATAGTATCTCCCATTGTAAGTTTGAAAAAAGTATATGTAAGTATTCACTTAAAAATCATCTTAACTTTTTTCAGTGCAGACAATTCAGTGATAGGCACCTGGAACAAATGTTTCTGAAGTATAGCTTTGTTACGGAAAACAACAAATTGGTGAAACAATGACAAAGAGCTGTTAAAAAGAAATTGTGTATATGGTATCTGTACAGCGAAGACACAGACATCTGATAAATGCATCTGTTTATATACATCTGCATGCCAGAAAGTGGACAGGAGAAGGCGTTACAAAAAGCAGCGGCTGGCTTGGCTCAGGGAGATTGTTCGCTTTGTGCTATCTCCGTGAGGAAGGTTATTTATGTGTAGTTCTGAGGCGAGCGATTGTTTTAAGCGCCGTATACACAAAAAGCCATTCACAGCTCACAACCTGAGCAGGGTAGACAAGGCTAGAAGAAGGGATATTAATGTTATGCCTGTATTAGGGGTAGGGCACTGAGACACATTGAAATTAGTGTCTTGGTTACCCAGTTAACATGGAGCAAGACAGAAGCCGTAGTATTTTCACTAAAAGACTATCCTAACTGAACCTCTACTGCAGATATTGGATGAAGTGAGCTCAGTGCATTTTTTCTTTGCACAGGTTTTATGTCAGTACAAAGCCACTAATTTCCTTACAATAACACGAAGAGATGAAGCTGAGACAGAGATTCTCTGTCTGTAACACTGCGGGAATTTATTTTTCTTCACTATTAAAAATTGCTGAAAGCCCAGTTTTTAATGTATGCATTATTCACATGTCACATGAGCCACAAAAGGAAATGTTATGCAGATGTCTGAGCTGCACTAATAGCATGGTAGAAATAAATTCAGAGTAAACCTGTTACTTCTTAATCACAAAAACAATGTACCTGCCTCTCCCTCCACCACCATGGCGAATCTCTTGGTTAAGGAGGGTTGCTGAAAGCTTTACGTATTGTTACTTTGTGGAAACTAAAGTAGCTGCTGGAAATTTTCCCTGGTTCTATTAAAAGCTAAAAAAAATTATAAAAACCTGAGAATCGATTACATTTTTCTGTAGAGATCATAAATTTTTAAGCACAAGTGTTTAGGAGCTGCTTGAGAGAAAACTTTTTTTGGTGAAGAAGTAAAAAAGGAGAATGGCTGACAGAAAAAAACAGGAAAAGAAAAATGACCGATTCAGACCTAAATAAAGTGTATCTTTACATTGCAAAGGTTGCCTATTTTAAAACAAGCTAAAAAGCTGCTTGACATTATGCAGTATGGTCTCATTTTTTGTTTATACGTGTCAACATGATGTATAGAACCCTTAAGATGTCGAGCGCTCCGAATTGTAATTTCTAAGTTACCTTTGAAATATGAAACATTATTTTCTATTGACAGTCTGATTGTTCATGCAACAGGCAGTCGTTTCTTTGGTATTAGCAGAAGACAAGCTTGCACTGCTGTTGAAGGCAGTTCCTTGGGAAGTCATCTCAGGAAGAGGAAATGTACAGAGCGGTTGTGCGCTTTGGGAAGCAGTTGTTTTTCGGGCTACAGCTGTTCTTCGGGATGCGGTTGCCTGATCCTGTACAATGCCGAATGCCCTTAATCATCTTCGGACCCTGCAGGAACTCCTTGCAGGATGGGGCCGTTGTGATGAAAGTCAGTTTTGAGAATGTATTCCCCCTCTTTCGCTTCAGATGATTAAGGTTTGTATGAGTTCATGTGTTTCTGGGACATGAGTGGTCATTATGGTTTACCACAGAGATTTAATGCCAGACCTGACATTCCTGCATACCACGATACGTGTATCAAGGTGGATCAAACAGCAGGCAAGTAGTGAGACTTTAATTTAGATAAGAATCAGAGTGCAACCATGGCACAGATTTCCACCTGGGGAGTGCAAGTCCGTTGGCGCCCATAAGGATTTATTTGGGTGTCCAGCCTGTGTTGGAGCCCAGACTATCTGCATTGCTTAAGCTATCTAGCTTAAAGCTAGCCCTAATTACTGTGTTTATTAGAATCACTATGGGAGAGTGCCAAGGTCTGTTCTCTAGCCTGGAGGCCAAGTATAACCGTTTGACCACATCCTTGTGGCTGCCTCCCAAAGAGGGTGGCTGCGCGTACACTGCCCTGGGGGGACGAGTCCCGGTCCCTGCAGCTCCCGAGCCTGTGTGGGTATTGCCCAGGACGGTGCAGGCCAGAGCATGCCAAGACCGCTCTCCCAGTGCGCTAGGATCGGTGGCTGTGCCTGGCAGCACCCCTTGGCAGTGTTTGTTTTCCCAGCATGGGTGCAGTTGGCGTGTCTCCACGTGCTTTAGTCAGCCCTCCCAATGCAACGGAAACGAGCCTTAAGCAGGGGCCCTTCTCTTGCTGGGGTACGAGAGGAGAGAGGATGCCCTGTTTCTAGAAATGGACCACTCTGAGATGTGGCAAATGGGGCTTAAATGCAACCTTAGCTTTTTTTTCTCTTTGGCAGCACTTGACCTAGATATTTGCAGAACCTTATCCTAAATAATCGCTTGTAGAGTTTAGCTTATATATTCTTTTATTATTGGGGATGGGGAGCACCATAGGCAAATTGTCTGTGTTTAAAAATTCATCTAGGCAGTGTCTTTTGCCCAGATTCCCCCAGAATTCAGGTTCCTTAGCCTTTGGTAGGTATTTTTTAGGACAATTTTAGGAGATCATGCAAAGCTTTTCTACTAACGCCTTTCATGGGGGTAATTCTATGGCAGCAGCCCGCACAAAGGAGTAAGGGATTGTAGATCCAGGGCCTATTCTAGCTGTGTACCTCAAAGAGGAGCCTGATAACAGAGTGTTTAAAACTTGCTAATTAAAAATCATTGTAAACCGCTGTCGTATGCTGCTACTGTTTTAACTGATATTCATCACCACTGCATCTGTACTATGTTCCCACTGGGATCCTGGTGTGTTTGCTCTAATCTCAGAATGTGTCACCTTCTGAGAGATTAGGAGATCATAAAAGCACGAGGGCAACATATTTGTCAGGGTTGAAGGTCACTAATCTGAGTTGAAAGCAGCCAAGAAGAGCGAGCCATGCAGAGGGACAACTGGAATGAGTGGCAACATTTTGCAAAACCGGTGGGATTTTTGGTCGAGATTCTTCCTTTCTCCCTGCCTTTCTCTCCCCAGGATTCTTTCCAAAGTTCTGAATTTGCATACTACTGCCAGATGTCAGTGTAAGATACAAGGAGGGTCATTCAGAAGTATTCATTAGCTTGTTAAACTTAACTTCTGCCAGGCCAAGTTTGTCAAAAAAATCATCAAATTTTACAAGATACATAACAGAAGCCTGGCTCTTTCAGCTGAACATCCCTTTTAGCCTGTTACTTAAGGCTGGGAAGAAGTATCTCAACAACATGAATGACTGCAAATACATTCAGCAGAGTATTTAGCTGTTTGCTCATGCCAGACTTGCAGCTGTAATTGCATTGTCTTTGCAAACCACTGGAATGTCAGATAGCCATAGTTGTCCCTAGCCAGCACGGTTAGGCAGATGTTCTGAGAGGGTGATCAGAGAGACATAGTAATTGGGAATGGTGACAAGAACAGCTAGGTTGTAAGTCTTTTGCTCCTTGCTTATATGTTCTTAATCATGTAGGGTATGATTAAATGATATTAATTTTCTGTTTGCAAGTATTTGTGAATGTGGAATCTACGAAGAAGATCAGTTATAATATGTGCGTCAAGCTTGTAATGCTTACACATGCTGGTTTACATTTGGAAAACCTCAGTATTACTGGAACTAGAAACATTTCTTTGGTTTTCATGTTCAGCAAGAGGCATTCATGAATATACATTTATAGAGCAGAAGACTTATGACTTGTTCCAAATTCAGAGGAAATAGCTCAGATGCAAAATAGGTGTATCAATGATTAATACGGCTATGAACTTGCCCATCTGAAAATCATCGCGAGAAGTTATGAAAAAAGTTCTGAAGACTCAGGGCTGTAATCTGGGACAAAAATGCAACCTGACACATTTTATTTATATCAGGTTCCTTTTAAAGTGACTTGGTAGGAGCCAGTCACTTCTGCTCTGATTCTTGTGAAATCTTGTGGATCATGCATAGACCTCTATCTCCTTTAGCAGGGAAAAGCGTGGGGTATTGTAACATGTTATTGCGTACATCTTTGAGCTCTGCATAGTTAGTAAGACTGTGAAGTGCAATGATGTATGTGATCTTCAAGGAAGTTCCTCCGAAGATTATGTTTAGCATCTCGATTCAGCAAAGCATTGAAACATTGACTTTGAGCCAGGGACAATTAGCATACTTAGACACATGCAAGCTTCTTGCTGAATCGGTCCCTGGATCTTTAAATGTCTCAGCGTGGAGTTACATTTGTGGTGCTTTGTGCGGGCGAAGGGAAAAAAATAGACAGTATTAATCAGCAAACTGAAATGGAGTGTAGCCATTTAGGAATGCATTGTAGAGGTGAGCAAACGAATATGTGAGAGAACCCCAAATTCACAGGAGTGACGTGATCTGTCATTTCCTTTTAGTCATTTTAGGCTGGAAAGAAATGTCAGATATTTTTCAATTTACAACACAGCTTCTAAAAAAAAATTCAGATTGTATATCTTTGGATTGTATGGCATTACAAGGCTTCACAGATAACTGTGGGTGAACTTGCTACAAAGGTTTCCAAGTATCTGGTGTTAATTGTCTTAGGTCTGTGAAAATCAATACAAAACATATTGGGAACTCTCTCTGCTGTTCTCCAGCAGTATTTCCATTGGCTTCAATGGGACCATTTCCCAAAAGACTGCTTCCTAATGTCAGTGTGGTGCTGCAAGATGAGCGATATTTTCAACAGGCTTATGCAAAAGCCCTTTCCCATGGAGAATTATTGTTGCTGTGGGCCAAGTGAACCTCATTGCCTCTTTTCTTTTCAGATTCTTTCTCAACATCGCTTTTTCCATACGATATCTCACCTTCTATCCTCTTTGAACCACTGTTTCAGATTTTTGAGAACTTTTATTTTTTTATTTTTTGGGGGGGATGGAAGTTAGAATTAGAAACAAGATGAGGTTCTTTGCTTTTGAAAGAAGAAATTCACTCTTGTGCTGGAGTTAAGATTATATCTTTATTAGCTAAGATCACAAGGAATTAACTTTTCTTGAAATAGGTAAAAGGTGAGTTTCTCCACAGTGTTCCTTCATTGTGTTTCCCTTTGCATTTTTCTTGTGGGACACTTAGAAAAAAGCCACGGAAAAACTGGCAGGTCTCCTCAGGAAGAGCATGTGATATCATGGTGGGAGCTGTTAAAGGTCTTTGGTTTAAGGACTCAAAGCCACTATTTTTTTCTTGGTTTATTTAAAGCCAAATTCACATTTTTAGAGGAGGGTGAACCTATATTGTGAGACATTTCCTTTGTCCAGAAAAGAACTCACCGTTCTTTGCTGTAGCAACTGAGGTCAGATGTCAGAACAATACAGCACACGGAGAAAAAGCCAGGGAGGCTTTAATCAAGGTAGTTTTTAACGTGAAATCAGTTCCACCAAAATATCATTGGATTCCTTAATTCACAAGTTAGTTGTCTAGTATGTCTTAGTTCCCAAGATATCAAAATATCTGTTCCTGAAATCAAGGAGTTTTTTACTTTTTGACATCCAAGGACACAGGATCAGGCCCCATTCTGGCCCAGGTCTCGGTCAGAGGCATTTGGCTCCTCTGATATTCCTTCATGCATGTCCAGCAATTCATGCAGCCACGCAATGGCCATAACGGTGCTCTCTGCCTTTCCATACAGAAGCTCTTCCTACTTCCTTCTCTTCCAGGTACTGTGAGCAACACCTCCTGGCTGCTCTTGGTCACTGGCCACCAGGTTTTACCTGCCATTTTCTAGATTCTCCTCTTCAGGCTGTGTCTAAAATCTGCTATTTCACCCTGTGAAAGATCTCAATCAGTTCAGTATGAAATTTACTGAATGCTTAACTTCATTTCTGTTCTCTTCATGGGAATCACAACAGTGATTATCACATCCATCAGTATGTACCATGGTGGGTCCAATTTTTAATGAGACACACAGCCCTTGAGACTGATGTTCTTGGGCCATCTTCTTTGATCTTGCCTTATTTGTGAGGACCCCACTGAAAGAGCTTCAGAGACACATTAGGGGTTAGCTCCCCTCCGCCAAACTTTCTGCTGTCAGCTCTGGTACTCAAGCGAGAAGCCAGTTTCCCACAGGCTTTTTCTATAGTTCATGGAAGGGACAAGCCCCTCCAGAGAGCAGTTTAGCCCACCTAAGATGTGAGCAGCAGCCCTGTGTCTCTGCATTGACATTAGAGGAAACCGGAGGTGACCAGTCACATAAAACATGCATCTCCACAAAATGAGCTTCCCTCCCCAAGCCACTGCTGCCAGGACGGCTTGCTCGCACCCCTCCGCTGTCCACCCTGCTGCATTCCTCAGGCATTTCTACTCTAATCTTTCTCCTCCACTGCCCGTACACAGTACCCTGGGACAAGTGTTCCTCCTGTCCAGCCCTTGCTGTGCACATACGTTGCACACATGTATGCAACATGCAGACATCCCTTCCCCCATAATTTCCAGGAGCACAACAGACATAGGGGTCTTCTTTGTCCTGTTTCTTCTGGCCTGGATTCTGCCAGCTTTCCTTGGCAGAAAGTTCCCAGGCAGCTGCTTGCAGAATAAGACACAGCCTAAGGAGAAACGTGGGTCTTGACCTGATGGGTCACTCCCTAGCCCCAGGGGAAATGCAGTACAGGTGCAGGGGAAAATGCAAGTGCACAGGCACTGTGCACAGCAGGAAATGCTGAAGAATCACCAGGTTTAATAAATTCTCGCTAAGCTGATGACACTTTGAAAAGAAAATGCTAGCAGTGGTGTTGTGAGTGTTGCCATCTTAACAAGCTGGTTTCTCTCTCAGGTAAGATTCCCTGGGCTGTCAGCTCCTGACTGACTGGCAATGGGAAAGAGAAGAGCCTTCAGCCTTCAACAGCTGCAGTCCTGATAACTGGCTGCATAACCATCAAAGCTGAAACAAGCTCTGCATAATTTCTCTGTCTACTCTCTGTGTATCTGCTGAAGCTTATGCTGACTAGGAAATGGGAAACACATGGGAGTAGCCTGCCCCCTTGGCTTCATCACAGCTATATCAGTTTTCCTGCAAGACTTAGAGTTAACTTGGCACATGAAATTTTTAGCAAACTTCAATACAATACATGGAAGAGTTTTCTTGCTATTGCTAATGTGTGAAGAAGGAGAATGACTGTAAAGACAATGATGTGCCTGAAATTGCTGATTAGCTTTTGGAGATGATCTGGAAGGTTTGTTTATAGACAATTTTTTTTTTTGTCATCTGCAGTCATTAATGATAATGTTAAATCCTACTGTAAAACATGGTAAGCAGCTGTATTCCTGGTGTTGTTTCTCTTAGGAAGAGATTTAAACCTAGACCTCTACAGGGGGAATCACTCTGTTGCGAATCCTTTGAGATGTGGAAAATGAGAGTCCCTGAGGACTAGTTTTGGACTCTGACAGCCTGAGGTCTGGGGCAGCATTCAGAGGAGCTGGTTGCTATTTGCTGTGAGTGTTATATTTCCCATGGTCTAGAGTTTCCCA
Source organism: Dromaius novaehollandiae (assembly GCF_036370855.1). NCBI lineage: Eukaryota > Metazoa > Chordata > Aves > Casuariiformes > Dromaiidae > Dromaius > Dromaius novaehollandiae. Next base: position 70,072,996 of record NC_088132.1, on the reverse strand, counting down.
CATATCAGGATGGTGGTTGGTATGCTGTTCTGCCTGTGGGGGTCTCTGACAGCCTTGTAGCATCTTGGGTGATTGTCTTCACTCACCTGAGCCCCCTTTATCCACCCCAGGTAGCCCTGAGGGTCTCCTTCAGGGTGTCTCCTCAGTCTATTGTCTCTTCTCTTTGGTTTCTGCTCTTAGATCAGTTCATGCTTCATCCAAGAAAATTTTGTTTGTGTGGTGTTAAATGTTATTCATAAACTCTTGTGTCATCACTTTGTTTTAAAATTCTTGTTCTTTCTCCACGCTGTGTCAAGGACTAGAGAACCTAGAGACTTATCTTTGATTGTATCCCCAGGCAACTGCCTGGGGGATCTGCGGTCCTCCTTTCCTGCCCTACTTGTTCAGTGCTGTTTCTTAAACATCTTTATCATAGAAGTACAGTAAGCAGAAGTAAGATTTAATGTTTGAGTCATCAGTTTTTCCTCGTATGAACTCTTGACTTCAACCTTTTTAGGAATATCATCACTGTATCTCCTGGACCTGTCCGTCTCCCCAGCTGAAACAACTAATTGTGTATTTGTCTTTTCTCAATGCATTGTAATAAACTGAGCTGGCAGAAGCTCCTTACTTACAATGCAAATAGTAAGTTCCTTGATTAGAATAAGAAGGTGTCTTTAAATTATATTCAGTGTCTGATAATCTGTAAAGGCTAAATATGCTCTGCATCTCCTAGCTATCGCATTAGGATATTTAAGTAGCAGTTGTGCCCAAAAGCATCATGATATAATGTAAGCATCCTAGCGGGTAAAATACGATTCAAAGTGAAATTAAAAGGGCTCTCACAGTTGACAACAAAAAGTATCTTTAGACTTTTTAAAGGGGATTTTGCTGAGATTGAAATGAGTTAATGAAAAACTGTTTATTTTTACAGTACACCTTTCTCTGACAACAAGCTATTTTAGTAAAATGTTTCCAATCAATTCTGACTGTGATGCCTCTTATGCTCATTTCCCACATATAAAATTTACCATAATTTCTTGTACACATGCTTCCAGGGCTCCAGCAGCCACTAGCGAATGCTATTCTGGTTCTTTGCTTATACGCAGTTTCAGTATTTCCTTTGAGGTCATTTGCTTTCTGTTGACTCTATAAAGCCCGTCAGGGTTTGAACCTGAGCTCCTCTTCTCTCTGTGTGATCTGATCACACCTTCTTCCCTCCAAAGAGCCAGCTGATAGCAGTCTGCTTGTCTCACCAGTTCATAAATTTAAGCAGACTGGGCAGCTGCTACTTCATCTCTGAAAGTCCCTGCCCAAAGATGCCAGAGATACTCCTGCCATTTCAGTCTTTAAATCAAAACTGAAAGCTTCTTTCCCACAGTGCTCTCATCTGTCAGCTGGATGCTGCATGCTGAGCTATTGTGTTGTGTATCATTTGGAAAGCACCTCTTGGCGAAGATCCTTGGAGGGGCCGAGTGCCCCCGTGTCCATGCTCTCTGGTGCGAGGTGAAATCGCTTTGCAGGGCAGAGCCCTGTGCAAGCTGCAGGCTGCGACTCCCTGCTTTGGCAGCAGTGGCAAGTTTCCCACTGACCTGGAGAGGAGCAGGACTAAACTGTTCTGTTGTGTTCTGCTTAAAAACTAAAGGTCACTTATGATCAGGATGTTTTAAGGAACATATCTATTAAAGGAAAAAAGTGTTTCATTGCTGGGTGCAGGTGACAAGATAAAGCAGTCCAGCAGCTTCATAAAAATAGCTTTTCTATTTTTAAGGGCAATTTCTTTGAAAAGAATGTTTGTCTCCTTTCGTGCAGGCGGTAAAATGCTGAAAACTCTTCAGTATTTCAGTATAGTTTCTGTATAGGAGTTTCAATTTTCTTGATTGTAGGGCAGTAACTATGATGCCTATATGTTTTGAAGCAGCAATGCTTTGAAACAAACTAAGTATATTCATTTGGACAAGATGTATTTTTGAGCACTTAAGCTTTACTCATTAAATTCAAAACCTGATGCAAACTGACCTTTGTAGTTCTCACTCAAATCCAAACTAGTAGAAAATGCAATAGTTAAGTTTCCAGTGACAATGTTAACTGCCTGACTGTTTTATATTTAAGCACTAGAATGACTTTTTTTTCCAATGTGTGCATGTGCACACACACATGTGTACACACACGCATGCGCACAGAGCTGCAGATGAGACTGGCTAATGCAATGGGAGATACAGGATGGATCTTGTTAGGAGGAGAGGTATATGGCTGGTCCCAATCCAGTGAGTTGGTTTATTCATTTGACAATGGGATCAGAATAGTTTTTAGTAATACTGTCAGCACACTACTCCTGTTGACAGCAGGAATAAACACCACCTGAAGGGCATGAGATAAGCTGATGTGCCCTAGCCTTCCTTGAGAGACAGGTTCATTATTGTTTCCACATGCAGGAAGCGAGTAGAAGACCTCATCATGGGCCAGGCTTCCCTTATGCAAGGTGCTATATGAAGACACAGGAAAAAGCTGAGCTAGACAATCTAGCTGGTGTGAGGGTGTATTTAGCATAAAAATAAAGTCTTTGGTGCTTTAAAAGACTTTAAAAGCACTAGTTTTTAGAAGTTGCTTGCCAGACCTTGAATGCTGGCCTTAGAAAGCATGCTGGAGAAATTGCTAACCATAGAGATCTCTGTATTGGCCATGGTGATCAACCGTGGTGATTAACCATTGATTAATCATTGGTTTATACACCCAGGTTTTCCTTCAGGGAAAAAAAAAAATCATTTCAAAAATGTGTAAGCTAAGATTCTTTCCTGAGCAGAAATAGGAGCTTTTAGTGGGTGTGAAATATTACACCATGAGCAATCATACGATACTGTAACCAATCACTTTACAATACTGTGAAAATGAGGAAAAGGGAAGGAGAAACAAAAAATAAAAATGAAGCTCTACTTAAATACCATAGATGTTTGCATCTGCATTTTGATCTGCTCCATATACTTTGAAAGAACCCTTCTGCAGATGACCAGTTACATTTATTAATGACACTAGAGGCTAGAAAGAGCTGTCTTCTGCACACAGAGAAAAATTATTTAATCTGAATGATTAATCTTTTTCCAAGTTTACCAAAAGTCCACTCACCACTCAGTATATGTTAATGTTGAATTGTGAGACCAAAGTTTCAGCCTCACTTGAACAGCTGTTGCACTTTTGGCACATGGATATCTGTGGTCTCAGTTTTGCAGTGAGAAATTTGCACCTTCATTCACTGCTATCTTGAAGAGTAAATCTTTAGCTGCAGCCAAAACTTGAGGTGCTTACATACCCTGACATTTGTGCATATAACGACTTATGCCATTAGTTTGTTCCCCATGAAAGAGGAAGTTGGTTCCTGAAAATTTGTCTCTTAATTGAAAGCAGAGACAACTTGAATTTTGTCTTTTTAAAAATTTCCCTGAGGGGGAGGGGAAGATTTTTTTCCCCCCACTTTCTTCAGTTAAAAGCACAAAAAATTATGAAAGAGATGGCTGTTGAGAGTTTTGTATCGTGGTCCAAACACTGCAGATGGACACAGATAGAGGGAAAAGGGATAATAGGATGTACAGGTGGAGAGAACCACCCCATGGCTGCAAATACCATCTTCCTTTTTTTTAATTATTTTTATTTTCTTGTGGTGGGGAAAGTTTAGTTAGGAAGGGGTTAGCTGGAAAGAGAGAGAAGGCAGATGGCTGAGAGGGGATGGATGGTGGGGAGACACTGGAGGGACATATGGGCAGTGCAGCTGGAATGGATGTGGGGACTGGGTGGTGGGGCTGGAGTGACAGGCCAATCTGCACAGGGCAGAGGAGGTCCAGCCCAGTTACAGAAGATGTTAGGAAGGACTCATAACTCCCAATAATATAGTTCCTCATATTTGTGTGGCTTTTCTTTTCTCCCAAGGCAATATATTTGAAGGGAAAGAGAAAACCACATGAGTGCTCCCTACTGGGCCCTGAGAGATGTCCTCTCCACTACTGTGCATGGAGGTGGATGGGGCTCTAATCAGCCACTTAAATTTTTCCTTCTTCCTCTTGTCAGCCTGAAGTGCCCAACCTCAGTGCCGCTGAGAGAGCGGCTAGAGCAGATGACAGCAAAAATAGTCCATGAAATAGAGGGAAGTGGACCGTCAGGTAATAACACAGTGATAATTGCATGTTATCATCACACAGTGACTAAAGGGATCTGTCACAGTAGAGGTTGGGGACAGACTGGTGACGGGCAGAGTCAAGTGACCTGTTGAGCATGGGGCATAGTCATCGCTACCCTGGAGGATGTGAAACAGCTCCATGAGCTGAGTGATCTTGGCCAAGGCTGTAACATCTCCATACCAGAGGACATTCATCTAAACTCTGCTTTGCTTTCATGTAAACTATTCCCCTCCGGAGCGGCCTGCACTGCTGCAGCTACACGTCTGCTTTCATAGACCCTGGACTGTCAAGCAACCTCACACAAGCACGTGTTGAGTTCATGTGATTGAGCTACATGTGTTTACTTTGTTATAGGTCAACCACTTGAGCATACCCTCAAAATGACCTTAATGTTTGCAGAGGAAAGGCAGCAGCTATGTAACGCGGGAACAGGGAGAAAACAGAATCATAACTCTGAACAATAGGAAAAAATGCTGACCTTCTTAATTAGGTACATTATTGCATATGAATACATGCACCTACAAAAAAGGTATCCCACTCTCCTGCAGTGTTTGGCCAGAATGTAGATATCTGATAGATGAGATATGAATCTCTTAGAGCACCAATTTCTCATTACATTGGAGATAAGAATGTTCTTCACAAAGAAGACCAAAGTATTATAAAGTTGAATGTTCTTCACAAAGAAGACCAAAGTATTATAAAGTTGGTAAATGCTATAGGAAGGGAGCAAAACACAACCCTTTGTAATAAATGACTTATTTTTGACCTGTTGAGTATGGCCAAAGTTTGTATGTACTTAACTGCTTTCCTTGTAGTGGCAGAGTGTGATCACTTCTGCCAGGGGCAGAAGAATGGGTTGTATGTTGGCAAGTCTTCCTTGACAATGTTAATTAGATGAGCTTGATTGTCATTTATACCAAACCCTTTACCCCTGTTCTTGTGAAATAAAAAAGGCTTAAAATCAGTGTAGCTGTAACTTAGATCCATTTTAAATGTAATTTGTATTTTCAAAGTTGTACAGAGAAAATTTGATATAAACAAGACTCTTGTCTTGATAACACAGATCCATGAGTTCTAAAATGTTGCCCTTTTAACTTGCGGAGAAATGCTTAGTTAAACAGTGAGTTCCTATTCTTTTTCATCTCCTGAGATTCTAAATGGAAAAACTAAAATGACACAATATATTGAATATCTTTTGCATAATTAAAATCACAAAACTCACTACTGCAAAAAGGCATTCAATCTCTTTCTATAAAAGCAACAAAAGGGTATATACTGTTCTCTAGGTAGCTTTCCCTATTTGCATCCCAGACTTGCAAGTAAGAAAGTGAGGATTTGAAAAACAAACATTAAATCCCAAAGGGTAGCCCATTCAAACAGCTCTAAGAGACCAGTGCAGATGAAAAACTCCCCTCCTCCTTGGCCTCAGGCTATTTCAGAAAAAAAATCAGTGCGAGGGGATAGAAACAGATTTCTCGGTATTCTCTGCGCAAGACATTTGACAGGCTGCCTCATCACGGGCTTTCCACTGTTTGCTGGTTAGTAAGCCTTTAAAATCATTCCCTCGCTGATCACAAGCAGTGTTGTCCCATTTCCGCATGCTCCTCTCTCCTTTTCCCGAGTGCCCCAGCGTGGCCGCAACCTGGCAGGGCTGCGGCGTGCGTGCAGGATGCCGTGGGGATGCGGGCAGCTCCCATGCAACTTTTGCTCAGTTTTCCAGAGAGCAGCTTTTCCCTTTAGAGATGTGAGAAAGTGCCCCAATGCTGTGGGAGCTCCTGCAGCCGAGGCTGCTTTGGGCTGGAGAGGGCCCGGAGCGCCGCAGGGATAAGGCTTGCATTGTGCCTCCCCTCACTAGACAGTGGAGTGCAGCCGATGTGTAACTTTTAGTCAACACAGGCACGCACAGATAATAGGCCATTTCAGCTGCCTCCAGGGAGCTTCTGTTAAAGTCTGCCAGAAGATTCTTTCTGTGGTTTAAACTTTGGCATATGAGGAACGCCAATACTTTATATATATAAAATGTCAGTTATGTGCCCTCAGGCAGCAATCTAAAAATGATATTATCCTGTTGATGGATCTGGGTCTAGATAACTTTAGCTACAATAAGTTTCTTGATATGAACTCAAAGGATGACTGTGCCATTGACTTAAAGTCAAAATTGCAGGAGGTTCCTGGTTTTCCACTAATTTCAAAGTGGTTTGAATACATCACAAGAGAAAAAAATCATTTTCTTATGAGAACTATCACCCAGGAAGCCAGTAATACAATGGGATGAATGAAAGTATTGCTACCAAAACTCTGTTGACCTAAGGCCTGATCTCGCTCCCGCTGGCATTTGATTGTGCAGTGTTGCCAAGCTCGCTGTGGATAGTGACCTGTAATGCTAAAGTGCCTAAAGCCTGCAGTCATCGCTGCTGCAAAATTCCTGCTGCCCTGGGGGGAATTCCATATGGCAACAAACCGCCAGGCAAGGCTCTTGGGGCATACACCCGACGGTGCTTTCAGTGTGGGACCCTCTGAGACGTACAGAGTCAGCAGAGGAGAACAATCTCAATAGCAGAAGCTAATGAACAACCACATGCATCTTATCAGTAAAATGAAATCACTGCACTGCAGAAGATTACTAACAACAAACAGCAAAAGAAATGCTAAGCACGAAGTGCCCAATTCTGATTTGCAGTAAGGCCACTTTAGGGGAGGATACCACAATAATTTACAACTAGCATACAGCAGTGTTAGTCTATAAATGAGACTCAGAGCCTGAACTAGTAGCAGTTTGCTGATTTTGAAGTTTTTCATGAGTTTGGAACTAGTTAAAAATTCTAACGGCACTTTAGTAAAAGACTTAACTTATTAAATGGTAAGCTGGAGGTTTAAGGTTTTTCAGTAAACAGAAGCTTCCTGGGATGGACAGTTCATGCTCTATAGCTGCAAAAGACTATGGAATGCAAGTATCCCTTAAAAAGGCCTGTCTCCAGTTTTACTTGGTCAAATTATTGGCAGTTAGGATTGTATAAGTGGTGAAATCTGAAGTGAGTGGAGAAATAGAAACTCCGAGCCAGATTTTTATCTTACTCATACCAATGTAAATCCAGGCAAATTGTCCTCAAATCAGTGGAGTTATTCCAGATTTATACAAGCTTAGCCAGTATTAGGATCTGATCCTTTTATTGTGGGCTCCTGGAATTCACTAAGTAAATAATGTGGACAATTGTGCAAATTCCCATGATGGAATAAAGAAGTTTTCTAGTAATAACCATATCAGTCAGATCAAGAAGAAAAAGAAGAGGCAGATGGTAGATAAAGAAGACTAATGAAAGAATTCAAAGGACTGAACTAGAAGGCAAAAGACAACTACATGCTCTCTACAATGACACAAACAGATTCCTTCAGCCAGAAGTACAGCCCAGTATAGCTTGGAAAGCAAAGATATACACAAGACTTGTGTAAGTTTGGTAAGTCCTCCTCTCATGCTGTCCTTACTTTGGGTGCTATGTGTTTCTAAGTTTCGCGTCACTGAAGACTCGTCTGCTCAGATGATGAAGAGATGAAGATCTCATTTGCTCTAGGTGCTGAAGCTTACGCTACTGTGTCATTTCTTTGGACTGGATGACTGCACAGATCCTCCATTGAGGTAAAGCCTGCATCCACTCCTTCCTTATGTCTGGCTGTAAAGAAAAATAAGATCTTTTGCTGACATAAACCCAGTCCTGAATACTGGACAGCTTGTACCAACTGCAGTTCTGTCTCCAAACTCTTAACTGTGGACATAAAGCAAAGATAATTCTTGAAAAAGATCTGAAAATTGCATTGTCTTCTACAGATCAATATGAAATTGCCTGTCTGCTTCTCTTTTCACTAAAAAAAAGCATTTCTTAAGTTTGTCATTTGTGAATCAAGAAAATGATATAAATATACAGAACTGTGTGTTCTAATATATACTGAGTGCAAGGTCTAAAATTATATCTTCAAATAGTAAGTTATATTTTGGCTGTGTATGTAGTAATGTAGGAAGTATTTGCATAGCATTTAATTTCATTTGAGCAGAAGGATGTGAGAAAAGCAGCGTTACCAAGAAAGTACATGCTGCTTGGCCTCGTGAAAGAGTTCTTCCTGCATATGCATCTCTCTCTGGCCTACTGACAGGTGACCTGTGTATTTTTCGTCTCTCCTCCAGACAACAAAGTGGATAAAATTAAAGCTGACCAGAGTAGATGTTTTCACACTGTGGGGTCAGTACTACAGCCCTCCTATGAAGTTCTATGCTATGAATTCTTCAAAAGCAGATTGCTTTTCCTCTGCCTGCATCTGCCTGCATGGGGAGGTTGTTAATGTGGAACAGGGTCCAGTAAAAGTAAATGTTGATTTATATGGTAGTAATTTTCCTTTTTACTTCTCCAGAACAGGTTACCACAGAAAATAATTCTTTTCTGACTCGGTTCCTTTTGTGTCCAAAACTCAACTGAATGGAGCAAAAGTTAGAGAAGAGGAATGCTAGCAGGTTGTATTACCTTTTAAAACTGATTTCACTTTTCTGAGATAATCAGCATATGATAATGAAATTCTAGACTTGCTTAAAAAACTCTAAAAAGATCACAGTGTCATATTTAAATGTGTGTGTGTGGTGTGCCTTTCATTTAAAGCAGGGAAAGTTTGTTGAAGCTTCACAATTTGTAAATGAGTCGGAGAAAGAAGTCTCAGTCCTCAGTGGTTTTGCCATGTGTCTAATTCAAGATCCTGTCTGTTCTTCCTTGAGGATGATAGATTTGCTTTCTGATTTGAGAAGTGATAGAAATTCCTGGTGTAGTTTGGTTATGCAGCACTCGTGTAGAAGCCAGGTGTTACAAGTAATATCAGCTACATGTTTCACTGGGAAACTGCTCAACATAAGGGTTGCACTCACCTTTCAGTAGGGCTATAGATCAAGTTGAGAAACAAATCAACTAATTTTTGTATCTGCTTTCCACTTGGTGTTTATTCCTGACGAGCTACGTTTTTTTTTTTTTAGCCCCATGAAGTGAAAGACATTCAGCCTTAAAAGCTTTTCAACAGTTGCTATTGTTTCTGAAAGTCAATCAGAGACACTATCTAAAAACCCACAGGGTAGCAGAACTTTTTTCACTGTCTGAAGACTAAAAGGTTTCCCATGGCAAGCATGGCCAGGAATTTTTAGAGGAGCCTCTAGGAAAGGCATGTGAATCACATGGCTTTGAATGGGACAGGACATATATAGCCATATCTATGGACAAAAGCAGGCCAAGCTAAGAGAAGCATAATGCTTTCCTCAATATATCTAAGGGTCATATAAGCAGGCACAACACTGGCATGTTTCTGTAGCCAGCACAGAGCTATGCAGTTCCACCCAGGCCAGTGTGGGCTTGCTGGTATCGTCTGGTAACTTCCCTGGTTCCTTTCTTATGTTCCTTCCTGGACATGAATGTTTTCTGGGACTTGCTTTTCAGATGGGTTATAAAATGAGCAAAAGAATGAAATTTGAGCTTGGACACGAAGTTGTTTTGTCTACCTTCACATTTAAGGCCTCTTGATGATTACACAGCCTGTTTTTCAGATGTATTCCATGGAAAGGAAACAATAAATATACCAAGGATGAGAACTTATTTTTAAAACCTTCCTGGAAAAGGGAAAATGTATGTCGGGTAGCATGTTTTGCTGAAGCCGTTGTCTGTTCCTTGCTGCCTTGTGCTAGAGGTGGACAGTGCCAGGCTTGCAAGGACCCAGATGCATTCTGACCCTGACGTGCTGCTCTGCCTCTGCGTTCTGCTCACTTTCAGAGGTCTTTTGGGCTGTTTATGGCTTTTTAGATGCTCTACCAGATGTTCATAATACCAAAAGCACACTGATCACCTATTCCAGAGAGGAGGTTTCAGAGCTGGCTTCACACATCCCTTTTTATTGTTGTTATTACATTTGTTGTAATAATGGGTATTATTTAAGAAAGCTTCTGGGTTAGTAGTATATACTTAACTGCCTTCTATGCTGTGGATTGCACACTTGGGTTGTGCCTTCATTCACCCTGCCCAGAGACTCGAGCAGACATGCTGCAGGGAGGCCAGCTGAGGGCCAAAGGATGGGATAAAGGTCTTATCTTTTGGATCTGCTAGTAATTTTAGGAAGCCTAATATGGTTAACTAGCTGGATGATGCCCTGTGCCTATGAATTCCTGTAAAAACTTCACCAGGGGATGAATGTTAATCTTTTAAATTTATATGGCCTAAATCTCAGGCTGAAATCTGTTTTTCATTTTTTGAAGTGTTCCAGAGAAATTAACCTGCCATCTATATATATGTATATGTATGTGTATACACACACACACACACACACACACACACATATCTGGGAGAGCAAGCTGCTAGACATTCCCCTCAAAGGTTGCCCTATTGAAATCTATAGTTTCTGTTGGGAGGTAGAAGGAAACAAATTAGCAATATGAAATGTGGGGAGGAAGACTTCATCAGCCTTGAGATTGTGATCTAGACATAAACAGTAATTTGGTTCCAACAGTAATTTGGTTCCAGCACTAAAATGTAGATCCAGCTAAAATATGATTTTACTGCCACAGGCAAAATTTGCTCATATGATTTGTAACTAATGAAATACCTACCTCTTTCAACTTTCTGTATAAGGATTTATGAAGATTAATTCACTGCCATGTGAGTTTGACAATCTGACCAAAATGGTCATTTAATTTCAGTGTTCCTGATAATTTGTCTATTTGCTGTGGTTTTAACCTCAGTTTGACTGTTTTTTAACCCTCATTTAGATTAATAATACTAATAGCCATTTAGTCTTAATGGCAGTAATTCATAGCTCACTGAGAATTACCTCTACTGTAAGACTAATGAATAGGCTAATGAGCCTAATTAAAATAATTAAGATTAGTGGAAGTAACACTGGCAAAGAGTACAGTTAAAAGGACTGCTAGGAAGAAACAAAGGTTGATAGAAAATCCTAACACTGTTCCAGTCTGTTTTGGCATATGAAATGGAAGGAAAAGAACATCTTATTTGTTAAAGCTATGTATCAAATTGGGTATTGCAACGTGAAGAGCAGACCTTTGTCTTCCTGTGAACATATTGTGTGGATCCCTTTTGGAAGGACACATCCTTTCCTTGCTAGGTAGAACTGGGTGTACATGAGCAGCCACAGTAAATAGTACAGGAAGGAAATTATAAATGCAAGTCCTTACTAGCTCCTACATGAGCACTGGTGCCTATTAGAAGATTAGCGTAACCCACTGCCAGAGCAGGTTGCACCAGCGGGCCCCAGTGTTTCTAGAGCTCAGATGCACCTCCCCTGTCATCTCCCTTGCTCCCAAAAGCCACCGAGTGCTTCAGCTTCCTCAGCCGGTCTGCCTGCTTCCTCTCCATCTTCTTGCCCTGCTCACAACCTGAGCTTGGTCTTTTCCTTCTGCTGCTGCTCTAGGAGAGCTTATAACAACGTTAGGTCTGTTAGATGTTGTGGTACCCAATGAATCTCAGAATCTGCCTGAATTCTTTTCTTTATAGGTTCTGTTATGTTTTCTTTATTTTCTTTCTCCCTTTGCTTGAGGAGAAATGAGTACTGTCAAGAATCTTATTTTAGCTAGGATGATTTTTTTTTAACTGTGCATGTTTCTATATGTTCAAGTTAGGATGACAAGATCAGAGAGTCTTATGTGTGGAGTGATGCATAGTGAGGAACCCAGGGTTATATTTCTTTTCTTTCAGAAAATTTCCTCCACCCACCCTTAACTTCTAGCCTTTTTCTATATCCCAGACCTAGGCAAAAAGAATGCCTTGAAGGTAATTATCAAAACCTTGGATTTGATTTGAGGCAGTTTCTAGTGTGCATAGGTTTGATATTCTCGTAACAACTTGTGCTACTTCACACTGTTCAGACTGCTTGAAGCTTCTCAAGAGCTGAAGTTCCCATCTGAAAGCATGAGAAGGTTCTGTACCTAACTAGGAACACAGAAAGTGTTATTTACAGATGCTACTCTCAGATGACACAGTGAATCAAGAGCAGTGTACTCAACTGCTCGGGAATCTTCAGGCAAAGGTGATACTTGATGATTATGCCTGCAAATGGTTCAAGACGGAGAAAACTGCCTTTGATCCAAGCGAGGTGTTGTAAGGATGTGCTGTTTCCCATTATTATTCAGTTGGGAAAGACTGAAACTCTCTTAACATATTTCTCAGGAGTTTTGCCACTTGTTTAAGGTGAAACCATAATACCATGTCATCTACTGCAGGGAGGTAGCTAAGAAGAGCAGCAGGCTGATGAGGATGGATATCTTTCCCTCTCCATTATGCTAGTTAAGGTGGCTTTAGCTTTGTGTCCTGGCTTGAGCTGAAGCTGAGATACTCTAGAAGGTAGATGATTGGTTTTTCTATAGGCTTTCTCCAGAATGGGAGGATTCATACTGGGAATGTAGCTGAGTAGGACCAGTATGTCTGAGATGGGTGTCTGGTCTTTAAAGGAAGAAGAGATGGGTCCTCTGAGTGATGCATTGGCTATTTTGGTCAAAAATTTCACCGGTTGCTCATGACCCTTCTCACAAGCCAGGAAGGGCATGGGTTATATTCACAAGTCTTGGTTTAAGACTCATGGATACGCAGTAGATCTAACATAAGCTGCTCTGCCATGCCTCAGATTTCATAATCACAGGACAGTTGGATTCCTGACAGGCTGCACCAGGCAGGAATTTTGGGTTCCAGTTTATGCCGGACGTGTCAGAGATGCGCTGGCACTTTTAGCCACTGATTTTATGACTGTCTCGCATAAGGATTTCTGGTTCAGTTATTGTGTTTTGTAAGTGATCTATACAGCACAGGATTAACTTTAATACCCCCTAGAGTAATTATCAAAGCATGTGGTATCCTGATGACACACTTATAGCTTCACATGAACTGGTAGATGTTCTGCTAACTGTAGGCCAAAAAGTTAAAATCTTCAGCCAGCTGGAAGCAACTTGCTAGATCTCCTCTCCTCAAGCATTTGTATAAATTTCAAATTTGGAAAATGACCTGTTGGGGAATGTTTGGAAGCATCAAAATTTGAAGCTTCAGCAATGAAGCAGACACATAAGTAGCGCCCCCCCCCCCCCCCCAACGCCTGGTCAGGAGAGGATTTGAATCCCTAGAGCTGTCCGTAGGCTTCAGTTCTGCTTTCATAGAATTCAAATGCAAAAGTCCTAGATGTCAATGACAGCAGGGCCTGGACTAAGTGTTTGTAGGGAGACTGAAAGTATTCAGCAATTCATGGTCATTTTTATCATTCTCTAAAATGAATCAAAGGTTTCATTATTCACATCCTTGGAGCTGCTAGGACTACCATGCACGAGGAAAGACTGGCCCTGCAAGGGACAGCATGCAGCAGCAGGATGCAAGCTCACAGAACTGTTTAGGGCCAGCGTTGTGATGGGGATGACACAACTTCGTGGAGGCAGCGGCAGTCCAGGAGAGTCAGCACCTTCAGGAGCTTCCTGGTGAATAACAAGTACACACGTGGCATGAGTCCCTCTGTATGCACGTGGGAGGTATGAGGAGGATATGTAAACATGTCCCCTTCATGTCTCTTCAAGGCACCTCAGTTTATGTATTGGTTTCTCAATGGGCTCCTACTAGTTGATTTGCACTATTTTGTAGTGTGCTCTCCAGAGACAAAAGCATTTTGTCATTAATCTTTCAGCTGCATGCAGAGAAAAATAGGGTCATCAAGCTCTCCTGAGCACAGGGCTGTCAGTTATCCCTGGCCATTGTCCGGGACTGATAGGCAGAGGGAAATTTGCTTCTGCCGCATATCTTACTTGTACCTGGTGGGGGCCATTTGATTCTGACTGTACTGTGGGCTCCGTGTGTATAAGCCTCTTTCTTAGCAGCTCATTCTTTCCTGAGAAGAGTGTCCCAAGTGGTGGCCAGCAGGGCATGGTGTACAGCTGGCACACAGAGCCATGCTTCTTTCCTAGGCGCTCGGCTAAATGTTTGACAGTAATGGTGATTGATGGTGTGTAAGTAATGCTGAGAGTTGACAGTGGGGCAAGGTCCAAAACAGTTTGGAAACCATTGCCTTGGAATGAATATTGAAAAATGAGGACTGTGATTTATCATTTCCTTCAGAGAAAAACATTTTAGGCAATTCTGACATGTAACAGTTAGCTGGACCAGATACTGGTGGAGATAATCTAGTGCTTGCTATCATATCTCTCTTCAGCAGATGGTAAAGGCCAGGTACTAATTAAGAGGAAGCAGGGGGGGAAAAAAGCTTTAGGTTGACAAAATGCTGCATCATGTAATAAATAGCATCTTCTTTATTATTTCTGCTAACAGTTATGGACTGGAATGAGACCTCTCTTAAGAAGTAGATCATTCTTCCATCTGTCTACTGTTGGGTTATTCCCCTTGCGTTTGAAGCAGCTCGTTCTGGCCTTGTTAAAGGCAGACCATGGAACAGTTGGATAATTAGAACCAAACTTGAAGGGTAGTTTCTCTCTCTCCTACGTTGTTATTCAGAAGGATAATGACTGTTCACGTGGCTGAGACAAGCTAGTTGTGCAGTTGCAACTTCCTTAGGTCCTCTTTAGAAAAAGTATTGTTTTTTTCCTGGGTAAACGTCTGCAGAGCTGAACCAGGTTTGAAATGTGAAGGCTAACTTTATGAATCAACAGACCAGAGATATTGAGCCTTTGCCAGAGAATATCTAAAAAATGAGCACATGGAGGAAGAATGTAAGTTAGTAATGAATAATCAGAAAAAATTTTCAGTTGAAGGTTTGATTCAAAATCTTCCTAAGTTTCCTAATGCGAAGACATAAAAACAGCTTTGACTAGTCTTTTGCTCCCTTTCCTCTTTGTAGAGGACAGACTGGAAGGAGGGATTGGGGGAAGAGCAGAGAGTGCTTCGTGGCATGGAGATAGAGCAGTTCAGAGATGCTGTGTAGTTCTTGGGCAGCCTTTTGAGCCAAATTCCCATAACTGGAGCAGTGCAAAATTAGATTTGAATACTCTGAGCTGCATTATCAAGTTGCACCAATAAAGAGCATACAGCTAAATCTTGAATAATACTGCTAAGCTGCAAGTATAAAGCAATTTCAGTGTCCGTGAGCCTGAAAAATGGAGAGAAGCTAAAGTCAAAGAAGGAAGGAAGGAAAAACTGGACAATCCTGTATCGGCTTATAGTGTCAAATGAGGCAATTAAAATGTGGAAAATTCTGTGAGATTGAGCAACAGTTTAAACCATTGAAATCAATCAATGAGGGCATTGCTACAGTCAAAGCTGCAAAACTTTATCTGATAAGAACTGAACAGAGCAAATTCATTCCTGATGTATACCAGTTGGTATACATACATACCAGAGACAAATTTAGCACTTTCAGTTAAAAAAAAAAATTGGCTTAGAAGAGAAACAGAAATGAAATAATCTGCTGAAAGTTTTTCAGAATCTGGACTGAAAGGACATTTTTTCCATGGGAACAATTAAGAAGTGCTCTAAAAATAGATTTAAACATGCTTTTCAGTGTTTCTAGTGATTTACCTAACAGACTTCTCTATTTTGGAAGGTGTAGGAGCAAATTCTGCTTTATCTCAATAAATTGCAAGCAGACTTGACTGTTCTTTAAATATTTTTTCATTTTCTAGTATGCTGATCCATATTTTAAACTGGTTACTCTTCTCTTTAGAAAAGACTTCTTTTTTCCCCTTATCTCTTGGATTTCAGAAACAAATTTGATTTTTTGATATTTATGTGCATTATTAACATTACACCTAAGTCTTTGACTCATTTGGGAAAAATTTGGGGTACCAAGAAATATTTATCAGCTGTGCTGCAGATCTTGATCAAAGTACTTTTTCCTTGACTAATAAATTGGTTTTATTAATATAAAATATGCACCTTTATTGCAAGCAGCTGGTCCTCCTGCAGTTGTCTCTATCTGTAGGCAGTCTTGGTAGCGTCTTCCATCGGTTTCTAGTTATTCCAGGAGGGAACATTTGAATTTTTTAAAGTATCGCAGTTATTGGATTATTTTTGTGTAAATTAGTTAAGTCATTAAAAATATGATGCAGCCTGTTTATATTAACAAAACACAAGAGCTATTAACTTCCAGTATACCTTAATTTATTTGTCCTGAAATACTGCTAAAACACATGAGTTGTAATTGTCATTTCCACTGAGTAGCAGTTATCTTAGACGCAGAAATCTAGGTTCAGAGCAGCTAGCAATACTAGCTCTGCAAGGAATTCCTAGCTGGCCATGGTCCTCATGCCCCGCCAGTCTCCTCATAGGCTTTTAAGGTATAAATAGAGAGACACTGGCATATCTCTCTTCCTGCCCTTCCAAGCTTCCAGAAGGGATGACTCCTACTGTGCTTTGTTGCTATAGAAAGGTCTGGCTCATGGTTTGGCAGCTCAGAAGACTGTATAGGAAAACATGTCTTTGGCAGGGATTAAAAATGACTATCAGTCTCTACCTTTCCAAAAGAGAAGGGAGAAACCTGATGGCATTGATGCACAAGCTCTCAGTATCACAAGTGACTTTGGCCAGAGATTCTACATGAACTCTAAACACTGAACGATTTGAGAAAAGACATGTTCTTTCTTCGGTGTTGTTACTGGCAACCTCCTTCCTGTCCTGTTAGCGAGTATGGGATAAAATGCCACATTTCTTAAGCACTAGTAATGCCACAGGATGATAAAAATTTAAATCTATCAGCCTGGAAATTCAGAGCAAAACCACTTCTATTTAGACTCCTAGAACTTCTGTGCTTTCTTCAGCGCAGTTTTTCTGTCTTACAACTCTGTCATCTTTCCATGCTGTTTCCATACAGGACTGGAATCTATGCCATTAGTCAGTGAGGACTTTAATAAAAATAACAGGAAGATGTTTGCAGAAATCAAATCTTTAGTTCTGCAGTGTGAACACTATACTGAAGTCTCTTCTTTGACCAGGCGGATTGCATGTTTCTGCGTAAGGATCCTTTTGAACACTCTCTCTTTATCACTCTTCTGAATTATTTTTAAGTTTTCCTCTCACTTATCTTTGTAATTTCTCTTTTTCCTCCTGACAAAGATCCTCTTCTTCTGCTTCTGAGGGCAAGTAATTCCTAGTGAAGTCACTGAAGGTTTCTTATGTTTTGGTGAGGAGAAAATAGTACTCCAGTATTAAATCCAAAGATCTTTTGGCTAATTGAAACTCTGGGGCATTTAGTATATCAACTTTTTGCTATCCTGCTTAGCATGTAGGAGAGCTGCCAGTTTTCAGTCTCATTCCCCTCACCCTCATATGAGGAATTGCCCTCCCTAATGTGGAGTTTGGAAGGGCTTTTGTAGTCAGGAAGATTTCTGTGAACCTAGGAGCCATTGATAGGCTATGATGTGGTATACTTAAAACTTTCACTGTTGTATTAAGGAACGGATGTTGTGAAGGAAAGAGCTATCCTTACTTCCCTGTTCAACTGAGACTGATAAACTACTTTTCTCCTTCATTTATTTATGTTGCCTCCCTAGCTGTAGTGATGGGGTAATGCTCCTATAAAATTCAATGGCAAGACCCCCGCAGATCATGGGTAAGTCCTCATGTCTTAAGGGGCTTAGCATAAAAGTATGGGAGAGGAAGTCAGGATGCAGCTGGACAGGGAAAAACCTGGCTAGGCCACAGCTTCAGCGCTTTTCTGTCTTCAGCTCTTGGTGAACATCACAATAAAAGTAAATTTTAAGGAGGAATCCAAAGGAGGACAATGAAGTGACTTTGTGATTGCTTGCAGGGAGCTCCTCCCAAGTGTGAGGTCCAATGTGGGAAAATAGGGAGGTATTTGTTGGAAAATTTAGCAGTGGGTTACGGCATTTTGAAATGAGGCAATCAAAAAGGGGACCTTTCTATTGCATTTTAGTTGACCACTCAACATTAGATGGGAGCTGCAAGGCAGGCTGGGATAGGCAGTGACTTGCCTTGAAAATGTGGATGAGGAGTTATAGCTGATTATATAGAGGAGAACATTGTCCAGGATGATGTTAGCTATAAACATTACAGGAAGGATGCGGCATAAACTGCCACTAATCATGGCTGTCTCCCATTTATTTATTTCTGCTTCCGTTTTTTCTTCTTTTCCATGTGTCTGAAAGTAATAAAGGTGATGCTGGAGATAGTGGTGGAAGGTTTTCCTTTTAAAATAGTGATGCACTCACTATAATTATATTAGTCTTCTTGATATGTACAGGTGTCAAGGACTTAGTGCTTCCTCATTTGGTAGCATGTTTCGCATATGTGTTAACTTGTACATGTCATTTTCCACGTAGGGGTTATTTTTTCTTAAAGTGGGAGTAGATGGTGGCTGTGCTTTCCTGAGGCTGCTTTTCCACCTCTAGGATTGGAAAAGCTGTAGTTCAGATGATCAGCGCTCAGAAGTCATGCTGACAGCCTTTTTCCTATCACAGTGGCATGGACACCATGAAAAAATCTGTAACTGCTAAAAGCCACTTTCTAATATAATAGCTTCTTAGTCATTCAGCGTGGATAGCCCAGAACAGAACAATGAACAATAGAGATATAAATTGATAGAGAAATAGAAAATATTGCCATTTGTGAAAAAGGAGGAAAAAATCAGCTTCATAATATGTTCACAACACTTTTACTGAAGCAATTTATTTTAAGCAGTTTAAATTTCTTTCCACCAAATCTGATTTTTTTTGGGAGTATATAAATGTCCAGGCATAAGTTCCTTACTGGGTCAGTAAGGTGCTTCTAGATAATTGTGATAAAAGTAATTGCAAATTCCCGGCAGTTTGTGACCCCAGCAAGCGAGTTTTCTATGTTGCCAAGAGGAAAACTGCTGACTGGAAGGTTGCCAGTCTACTACTGTGCATGGGAACAACTTTTTTCTGTTTCGTGTTGTTTGATAAATATATATTCAGTCGTTGCCATAATAAAATGCAGTAGAAGTCCCAGTTGTAGGATCTGGTTAATGCAGTCTGTCCTGTGCCACCTGCTGCACTTGCCTGATGGATGCCATGCTTCCATTCAGGACTGCTCCCTCGTAACTACAAATGTGTGAACAGAAAAGCTTTTCCAAGTGCTCTTATTTACAGACCTGGAAAATGGACCGAGATCAACACACAAGGTCATCAAGTGTCTAGGGAAAACAGTAGTGCTTATTTCCAGAGACATCATAGTGGCATAGCTTCTTACTCAGTCACAAGCTGCATGTGACATTGTCACTTAAAATGCATTCTCTGATCTATCCAGAGCTGGTTAGCAATTCAAAGTATGTGCCTTTCATGGGGCTGAGTTGTTCATAAGCTCTGTAGAGCAATGATTTTAATTGGTTTGAAACAACAGGGCATTTGGTAGTTGTTTTTCATTTCATAAAAAGATACACATGCCTGAAAGAGTTGACTAATTGTGGGGCTGAATGGAATGAGAGGCATAGATAAATGTTCTCCCAACATAGGTTATCCCAATGAAGCAAATACAGCAGAAAATGAAGGCCCTGGATTTTGCAGCTTCAGATGGATAAATCTTTCCCAGAAAACAATCTTACCAGCCTCAATGGGAGTAGCAACATATGTAACTACATGAGTCTTAAAGGAGTAATGGAATCAGACTCACAGTGCATATCTGCACTTTTTTTACCTGAAGAGGCATTGTCTAAAGCAGCCGCAACAAGAACAACCCCTCCCTTTAGAAAAAGCCTGAAAGAGGTTGTTTTATTCCTAAATTAAGATATAAGCCTATCCGTCAGCAGCTTCAGACCCCAGAGGCTCTGTTCTTGGAGGTTTCAGCTGATCTCACTGGCCATGGTTATGTCTCCACGTGGTAGCTGCTGTATTAAAGCTTACAGTGGGTCATACACAGAATATACCAAGTTCTGACTGGATGCGTATGATGCACAGATGAGACAAAATTGGCGTTTTCCTAATTTCTAATGTGGGAGGAATACCTTAGTGTGAGGGGAGTGCTATACCAGCAAGCAAAGTTTGAACAGAGCTATATTAAGCCAAATGGCTATGTAGTATGGATATATTGACTTCCCTGAAATGACGTTGTGGAGGTGTTGGGTCAAGGCTGGCTCAGGACTTGACCGTTGCCACTCCAAAAAGGTTGTTCCTACCAGGGGCAGGGGTGGACATTTCTGGACTGCTGCTCCTGTTGCTGTGGGAATGAAATGAGGGTGACTGGTGCTTGGGAAGGGGCCCAGCACCACAGCAGTGTCCACCCCTCATGCTCTCACCTCCACCTTCACGCTGGCTGGATGCAGGTAGAGACCAAAGGAGCAGCAGTGCCATGGTCATGTTGCTACCTCTGGTAGTCTGCCACCTCAGTTAGCTGTCTACTCTGACTCTGTCTGGGGCTGATCCTGCTCACTGCTGCTATAGGCATGAGAAATACTTGGGAAGTGGATAATTAGTGCACACAGTATTTCACACAGCTTACTCTCTAACCAGCACAGCATAACCCCCTTCTGCAGGAGAAAACTCGCAGCCCTGGCTCTGCGGCTTGTTTATTTGACTGTCAGGATTTCAGGCAAGCAGGTGCTTTGTTTGCTAGTTGGACAAACTGTCTGTCTGTAAAACTCTGCATGGAGGATATGGTGAAGAAAACAACCTGTTACCATTCTCTCAAATACCAGTATTTCGATGAGTAAGGCTTCCTCGGCTTGTCTTGTGTTCAGTAATACTTCCCTCTATGCTATGTGCATTCCTGTTGCTTAGTATCATTTGTTTTTATTTTGGTCTTTCTAGGAGAGGCTGTGTAGAGATCGGGCCCAATCTGGCTTCCTCTGAAGTCTGAGAAAATATTGGCCTTGAACCAGCAAAGCACTTACAGTCCGATAATGCTCCTATAAAATTCAATGGCAAGACTCCCACTCACTTCAGCACTGCAGCCCAAAGCACTGGGATTACTCAGTTGCTTAAAGTTATGCGCGTGCCTGAGTGTTTTGCTGTTTGGAGGCCTAACCAATGAAAGCAGGTCTGGAAACTGGAATTTCCATGGAGAAGGCCGCTAAATATTGCTCATCAAATATTTTCTCTATCAAAGCTAAAAATTAGAGCAGCAGTGAAATCACATACCACACATGAAAGGGTCCAGGCAACATTAAGACTTGGCGGAAAGTCTCAACCTTTTTGATCAGCCTTGGGCAAAGTTCCAAGTTGCAATGGAGTTATTTAAAATTTTGATATCCAAAGAGAGCGAATTGTGGGAGTTTTCAGGAACTGAATGTAAAAGGAAACTATAAAATTCTTCCCTGAATCTAAAGTTGAATTCTGTGAGGAATAGAAACTGCTGGAAATGTTTGCAGAGCTCCAGAGGTGCAGCACAGCGATGGCGCTCCATCTGCTTTACCTGGCAGGATTCAGCTCCTTTGGCTCCAGTGGTGTTGAAGTCCATACAGAAAAGTCATTTTCAGCACTGTTTCCTATTATTTTGACAGTCTTCCCCTTCCCTTTACTCCCTAGAACAGATGCTTGTTGGGTGTGTTTATCGGAGTGTCAGTCTAGCTGCGCTCTGCCTTGGCTCCCAGGGAAGGCTGTGTGGACATGCAGACTTTAGCATTGAAGGGTTTGGCTCCAGAGCCACTGAGCTCTGTGGAAAGTGGAAACATAACAGGCTTTCAACAGGCCCAGATCAGTCATATTTGGAAAACAAAAGTAATATATCACAGCTAAATGTTGTTGGTTCCATTCCACTTTCATTAATATTCTGCATAATAGTATTTTCACAGTGAGAAAATTTTTGTAAAGTGTTTGCACTGCTGTTAATGGAAGTTTCACCATTGAATTCATCAGAGCCCTGATTTTGCCCACTATACAGAAGGTTTCTCAGTAACTCAGCTTCTAAGTAACCTAGCTTTCAGGTATCTTATACTGTAGTATGACCAGACTTATTAAAGCACTGCGTATTAAATTCTGTTTTTGTATAAGTTAATGCACAAAACCACATGCACATATCATCACATAGTTCCCATATACACTTACTATGACAAATGGAAACTTTGAACAGTGCTACAATTATTGCATATAACTGTAAACAGTGCTACAATTATTGCATATAACTGTAGTTCCTCCTACTTCATATCCGATGAATGACTGCACCCACCGCTCTAAGCGAGGCCTTTGACTCCTGAGCTGTTGAAAACCATGTCTGTAAAATCGGAGGCTACCAAAAAGTAGTGCTTTAAAGAAAGTGCAGGATGTTCTGATATTCATCAGATCCCTTTCAGCAACTGTTCAGCTTTGCATTCTGCCCACAGAAAATGTGTATTTATAAAAAAGGAGTGAAAAAGATCAGCATAAACAAATACGCCTAATTCCTAATAAAAGGACTGCCAAAAATAAAAATCTACCAATAAAAGTAAAGACAAAAAAGCTGCAGGGCTGATGCCATCATTTGCTTGCATAATGAAAGTGCTACAGAGCTGCATATATACTTTGCCTTTTCAATGGAAGTGCCAAACTCTAGCCCTTGGAAATATAATTTGAGGTGGGCTGGGAAGTAATATCCCTCGTGGCGCTGGCAGGTAGCTGCCAGACAGGAACTTATGACTTCAGGTTCTAGCTGTATTTCTGTCTTGCTGTATGACCTTGGGTAGGGTGCTGAGCTCCCCCCTGAAGTCGAAACTGTGCCCAGCTGTCCCAGGCTGTAGTCTGTCTGTCTTTGCTATGGCTGGCATTTCTCTGTGCTCAGGTAGCAGTTTCTTAAGAAGCATCTGCTCAGATCAAGAGATGCTGGGTATATGTTGCTGCGCTGTGGGAGTGCATTTACTCAGATCAGCTTACGTACTTTAAATGCCTGAGCATGGAGCCTATTAATGAATGAGAGGAATTCGCATCACTCTTGATGCAGTTGTTTCATCCTGTTTGAAGTCACAATATGCAAACAACGTGTTACTAATACAGAGAGGCAAGTCCTGCACTGTATTACCAATGCAATGTTTATAATTTATCTTGTAAATTAGTAAAATAGCACTTAGGTCTAGAACAGTGGTTTTCAACCTGTGCTGCACAGATCACTGGGGAGCATATGCTACTTCTGAAAGATCTGTGAGAGCAAGTCTGCTGCTGGGGACTCTAACTTAATACTCAGGGGATAATATTGAGTAGTAGCTGGTATTTGCTACTAGAGAAAATTTCATTTTGCTTATACGAGAAGTACTTTCTTTCCCAGATGCCTATCAAATCTACACACTTTGCAGCAATAAACCTATGCTGGCCAACTTTTTTGATTTTGGGGGGCTGTTTTACGAAACCAAATCAAATTTACAAAAGCAAACGTGTTTTTATAGAATGCTCAGAGAAGCAAAGGCAAAAGCAAGGCGCTCGTTAAAAAGAGAGGCAAGGGGTTTTACGGCACCACTTCCCTTGCATCCCTTTGCTTTGTGTCTCCTTGACTAACAGGGCACAGGGGAACCTAAGGGACTTCCCCATCACAGGGCCTGGATTCTTAAAGGCAAGGAAAGCTCAGTACATAAATTATGTGTGCTAATATACTGTTCATCCCACACTCCCCATGACATCCATAATCACCCAGCAGGACTCAGTGTGCATTTCAAGTGAACATGAGCCACCCTTGTTTAAATCAACATGTCCAGTCGCTTTGCACTGTCTCAGTATTGACACTCACCCCATCGTGCTGCATGACAGTGAACAGCTGACAGAATAAATCAAGGATCCTGGACATGAGAAGAACTCACTTGACCTTACTTGACTTGACCTATAATATCTTGCTGGCGCGGGAGGAGAGTAGTCTTTCTCTAGTAAAGTAATCATATCCTCACTAATTTTTCTTCTTCCTATTCAGAGCATGCTGGTGTGTGTGCGTGGAGTGAGGGGATTTGTGAGGGAGGAAATACCTTTTCCTTCTTGAAGATTATTCTAGGAAACCGCAGTATAAATCTTTATTCAGTGGAGAAGAATTTGTCCTGTGAAAAATGTTAATAAAAAGAATCTTGTATAAACTGACCTGGAAGGAGAGTGAGAAAGGTTCAGTGCTTAATTCTTGAATCTGGTGATCATTTTGCAAGGGAGAGACTGAGGGAGGTGTAAAGTTTAATGACTACGCTTCTAAAAATTATCAAAGGAGCATTAATCTTGCATGCTAATAGAAAAATAATGACAGCAATCTACTGTGATAGAACTAGAAAACAGGTCAAATTTCTCAAACTTGCACAGTCCAGCTCTTCTTGTATACATTGGAAATTTGACTCCATCAACCATGTGTATGGGGGAAAGTGTTCAAAACCTGAAGACACAAGTATTTGCTCACACAAGCTTCCCTGTGCCAGAATGGAGGTTATTGAGAGACTTAGTGAGCTAGACCATCAGGCATCTATTTCTGCATCTTAAACAGGCAGATATCAAATAGATGAAAGGGACTGTAATGATTGCTGCTCAGATAGTATTATGGTGGATGAAAAAAATAATATTAGCTCATTACAAATTGGTTTGTGTTTTCCCACAGTATTTTGCTCTATTTTAAGTAAAGTTATTAAAATTGCAATAGTGGTAACAATTCATAATAACTATTATTTTAGATGATTAGGAATGTTCAGTGTGCTAGGCCCTGGATAAACCAGGACCATACAATAATATAAGATACATTTCAGGTTACGTGCTGCTATTCTTACAAGTTCATTCAGGCTGAGTGACTGCACATTTTGTTTCTTGTTGTGCTGTTTTCATGGACCTGTTAGAACAGCTTTTCTTTTAATGGAAGCTCCTGTAAGTCCTGCATGAGTTTAGTAGTAATGTAACCTGAAATATCATTTTCCCACTATGATTTCCAGTGAATTATTAAATAATGCATATCACTACTTTAAGTCTAGGATAGATATTTCTTACTGAGGTTCAGAGCTTGCTGGACTTGGCTCCCAAATACTTGAAAGCTGCTTGTGCTCATATGTTCTATAAAAAGAATTTTGGCATGAATTCTTCCCTTTGTTTCAGTGTGCTAATGGCATTATATGAAAACAATCCAGCAGATTTTTCCTTTATGTTACGAGTGTATTTCTATTTACCTGTTTGCTCTGTAGTAACCTTGATAACATACATGAATGCTTGATAAATGATATTTAAGTTTGATTCATGTAAGTGCCTGCATTTTCTGGAAGTAACAGGTTTTACTTTGATGCAAGATCAGTCCTCACTTAACTGAAGTAACACTCAACTATGTAAGAGTAATTTTAGTTTACTAGGGATAAATTAGTCATGCTATCCTGAGAAATTCATCCCTACTTTTGGAGAATCAGTCCTTTAGCTTCATCCAGGGTGAGAGAAATGTTGTAGCTTTGAAAACAGTCATGTGTACACAGAATATCACTTATTACCTTGTCTGCAACTTTTAAGGGTAAATGCAATATTCATTAAGTAGATTGTCTCAAGGTAACAGAGAACAGTCTCAGGGTTCTGATTTTCTCTCAGAAACTTATTCAATTCCTTCATCTTTTATTGTTATTATTACTTTTAATCTTGAGGCATTCAAATTACATCCAAGGATATCAGCTTGGTACTGCAGTGTGAGGCAAAGGATAATATCTTAGTGGGTTTTCTACTGGCAAGCCTCCACTGACTTCAGTGAAGTTATGTTTGTTTATGTGCACTGAAAATTTGGCTCGGTGTCTGGAAGCAAGATAAAAGTTATCTACCTGCTTCTACTTTTTCAGATAGAGACATCCTGTGCAAATCTTGGCTTTCTTCTTTCATTCCATGTAAGTTGGAGGGGGCCTCCAAAAAGGAAAGCCTAGCAGATATGGGTACTGGAAAGTGTTAAACTGATACGACTTTAGCAAGTGGTTGCTTTAAAGAGGAGTGCTTGGAAAATTTCTCAAAATGACATAATGACCAAACAATGTTAAAAAGTGGCTTCCTTACCCCAGAATAGATGCTGGGGTCCTTGGCGAAGTTCATTTGCCATTTCATTTGCCCAATTGTTTTAGGATCATTTGGCAAAGAAATACTATCACATTCATGCCATTTTATGGAAAAATAAAAGACGGTTATCTCCTGGGAAGAGCACTACTCTTTCCCCAACTGTGTTGCCAGATGTCAGTGGCAGGGAGCGTTCCCTAGATGGCAGGTCTGCCTAACAGCTTCTTGTGTCCATGTCACAGCTGTCTAACAGCCTGTTTTTCTAGTGCACTCAAGTTTTTAGGAATTTGCCAGCATTTTCCAAATTAGGATTTGGTATTACAGATCGAACATAGCTTTCAGATTGGACATCGACACTGGCTTTCATTTCTTTTCCTTTTTTAATAGCCATAGGTTGCCGATCCTCTCTCTGGGAAGTAAGAGTCCTTATGTATATCAGCAGACCTGTGTTGGGGGTGTGTGTGCCCTACAGTCTCCTGCTACATGTCAGAGAATATATTTTGCTAAATTCCATTTCAGCGCAACTTATTTTGGAATTATGCGTTTGAGTTTTCTGTGAAGCTTCTTGACTTACTTGTTTATAGCAGTGCTGCAGGGTGTAAATCGTAATTCATTTCCCAGAATTTTTTTCCAGTGAGGCAAAGCTTACACATTTAAAGCTGTATTTTCAGATGCAAAAAAGGTCTCTCGGTAATGCAGTTCAATGCCTTAGGACTTTACATGATAACTTTTATTTTGAATGATTCAGGTCTAATGGGAGTTCTTGTTTTCTGCCATGTAATCTGAATCTCAGGATTTTCCTTCTGAGCCTAAATATAATTATCTGTTATATTATACCAACTTTAACTGATTTTACGATAGGGAATTTGCTTGCAGGTGCTCAAAGCAAAGGGAAAAAACAGAAACATGATGTCACCAGAGATACATGTTAGCATTACATTTCAGAGCAGTATTTTACCATTAGTCTGTATGGAATTCAATTCTGATAGCCATGAAATCCAAATTTTTCAAAAAGATCACCATCTGCTTTTATTATTCCTTCTAGGCTCAGGGACGGTGTTGGCCAGAATTAATTTAATTCATAAAAGAAATATTTTTTGCGGGAAGTGATATGTTTTAAGGATATGCATTCCACATCAAACATTGATGTGAAATGTGTGTTTCTTTATAACTTGGAGGTTATGACAGGTAAGCTTTAACTTAGCCCTGGTTTACATCATAAAATATATTCCCATGTAAAAAACAATGGCAGTTACTGTACAGCTGTGTTTGTCGTGATTGTAAGATAAAACAGTAAAATTAGCAAGAGACAAGTGAAAAAGGCCAATCTGTGTGTGCAGTTTGTCCCAAGTCACCAATAAATATTACCTTTTACTATCCTATACAAAAGGACAAAATCCAGAGAGAGTGCATTTGGGTTCTAGAGGGTGAAGCCTGACTTGCAGGTGGGAAAGATCTTTTAAGAGTGGTATACATGATGTTTGCAAGAGGTGAATGAAAGCTCGTAAGGGTCTGTGGTAATGGCAGGGGATAGGTGGCCCTAGAAAGTCAGATGTTGTGAAGTGCTAAAACTCCACCCATGCTCATTATACTCCTGCAAAGTGCTTCGCCCTCCTGTTTGAATCATCGTTAAGGTTAGGATTTTTGAGGGAGGCTACAGAAATTCAGTTCACATCATCCAGGATGTTTGCAAGTAAGCAGCTCTTCTGGGAGGTGAGAGACCTTCCACTGGCAGGCTGAGGAGGTCCTCGCGCCTGTGTGCCTCTCTCTGGGCGTGTGCTGTCGGCAGGACGGTGTAACGTATACGTGAATACCATTTGACCATCCTAGCTGGGTTTTAGAAAGAAAACAGAGCCTCTGTGAGGGCTGCCTGCCCGCAGGAGAAGAGTCAGGAGCTATTTGGAGCTCGGACACGGATGCCTCCGTTCTGGAGAGCGGACAAGAATTCAGACACGCTCCTGCAATTAGCGTTTCCAGCTCCAAGTGGCTCCCACTCTGCATGTGGCTTCTTGGACGGCCCTTCGGAGGGAGCTAACTTTGCATGCCCTCAATGGGGAGGCTTAACACCTAACGCTGAGTTTTGAATTTCACAGAAGGAGCCAGATGCTTGGAAGTCAGGTATTTGGTGCCTAATCTATGGGGGTTAACTCTTTTATTGGAGCTACCTGTAAGAATTTGACCTCGAGGATCCCAGCTCCACTTAGATGTCACAGCTAATGGAAAATCTCACTCCCTGTAGGCATTTTTAAATAGTTTTATATAGTCCCATGGCAATTCTTTGTGTAGGCACACACAGGGATTCAAATGATAAACCTAGATAAGCTTTATGCATTGAGCTCTGAGGTGCTGCTTCAGAAAGCCACAGGCAAATTTAATTGCATACAGCAAATCTCTGTTCCCCTGCTGGAAATGTTTTCTTAATTTGCTCTTAATTTTGAATTGACTAAGAATTGTGTTGTAGAGAGGAACATTAAATGCTGCTTGAATTAGTTCCTATTTTAACTTTGCTAATGAGTTTCACATTGTGATTATCTACTTCTTTATAATCGGAAAATGAAATTAATGAGACTTTCACCCAAGTACTGTGGGACCGGGCTGACAGAAGGTAACTTTAATAGAGGGGGAAAGAACAGCAAAGATTTTACATTGCTGCGTGGCTTTCTGCTCATCCACCTACATGTGGAGACAACTGTAAAAATGAGAGTCAGTCAAATCGCTCCTAATATCGGCACTTAACACACTGCTATGTTCTACACGCTATGGGGGCTTTTAATGTTGGGTTTTCTGTAAGTGCAAGCATGAGATGACTGAAGTGAAGGGACCATGTTGCCTGAGGTCCTAAGAAGCTTTCCATGGTTGTGAGTGCAGAGAAATAACATTTACATGCCATTCCTGGGAGGACAAGAGCCTGATTTTGCTGTGGAAGACCCACATGCATGTGAAGGTTGGTGACTAGGGCCGATTCCCAGCCAGGAAGGCAAGCACCAGTGTGACCCTTGCAGGTATTAAAAAATATCCTCCTGGCTGGAGGACTGTGCACAGATGTGGTGGGCTGACAGCCCTGGCACACCGGCATGGGGAGGACCATCCTGGTCCCTTGCTGTGCTGTGACATAATGTGCGAGGCCACCGTCCAGGACAGCCCTTGTCACACCGGGTTCCAGAGCCAGCGGGCGCGCACACCTGCAGAGGAATGCACAGCCCGCGCTGCAGTGGTCTTGGCTAAACACAGAAGGTGGCCCATGCCCTCACCTTGTCGTCTTCGCTGCACTGAGGCGCTCAAACCGCCCCGCCGACCCAATATGCTCAGCTCTCGCGGGTGCCACCAGCACGCTGCCAAGGGGCTGGGTGCAGGGCTCCGTGCAATGTAGTCGATGGCTGGGTGCAGGGGTCTGTGCGACGTAGTCAGAGCTGCCTGCCTCTTGGATCCGGCACGGGTTGATCTGGTCCATAGCACATCGAAAGCAAGGGCTGGCCTGTCCTGGGGATGGACATCTCAGGATGGACCTCTCTCATTTGTGCCCTACTCACCTGGCTCTCCCTGGCGGTGCTGACACGGGTCCGTCCTACTTGAGTACATCATGCTCGATGCAGAGTCTGCTTCTCGGGTAGGATCAGGTAGTTCAGTTGGCACTCTCTGCCTGGGCCCCCTCCTTCAGGGGTCTCGGGGATGAAAGAGGGAACTTGACGTTTCCAAGAGCACTGTGACTTGGTAGACAGGATCTTCATTGCTATTTCAAGAGGGAACACAGAGAGTTCCTGACTGAGATACTTGACTTGTCAAATATAAATGCTGTCATTATCATTGTTACTTCCAAACCGAGAAATGCTGTCAATGCTGTCAATTTGCACCATGTATTTTTCAGGGCAAGATGGCATAAAATGACTAAACGGAGTCACAAGTTTAGCTTAATGTAAAGCAGTATTTAATTAGATGTTTTGAAACAATATTGGGATGAAAATTTTGTACAAGCAATTTTAAGGCTTGAAGACATGATATACAGGATAGACCAGGAATTTCAGTCTGAGACCTTCCAGCCCCAAACAAGGAAGGAGTAAGCGAGCACTTGTCGGACTTGAGGGCAAAGAGCTGTCCAACTCATTATGGCAGCCAGGTCACCTGGGTCTCATTAGCCCCATCCCAGGACTATAAAGGGCTTGGGTGTCTTTCTGAATAAAAGGGGTAGGCTGCAACAGTACTGGTGGGAGCATGTCACAGCAAAATGTAACAGCATTAGAATGTATTTGGTATTATTTTTCCACCCCTCTTCTTATGCATCTCAATATTTTCTTCACTTCTTTGATGAATGCTATTTGTCAGGTGCTGCACAATGATTTTCCAATTATATTTACACTGGACAATGCAATGAGTATCCAGAGGTGCTCAAGCTAGTTTGGTTTCTAAGAAGCTGTATAGCTGGACCAGCACTGGATTTTTATCGGTCTAATAAACTCCACTTATTTACTAAGCCTAATTATTCAAATGGAGTTCTGCACCATAATCACTAGACTTTTTTTGATAGTTACCACTATATTTAACCCTTTCCCCCATTGTTCACCTGTATTATTGCATTTACAGGCACTGGATTTCATCCGGTATCTGGTGCTCTCTTCAGTGGTTGCTACCTCCCTTAAGAATCTTCCCATCTTTCTCAAGCTTGGTGGACCAGAAGGACTTAATTTCACATTCCAGTGCTGCCACCTTATTGTGCCCTTCTTTAGCCCTTGCACTATTAGGACCTCAGAGCATGTTTTCAGAATAAGCTGTAGACCTGTCCATCTTTGTAAATGCAAAAATTCATGCGACATCACTTGTACTCTTATATCAAGCTATTCTTTACTCCCAGTTACATTTTCCCCTCCATCCAGTGAGTAATTAGCCTTCAAGAAGAAGAAGTAGGAGATGGGATGGAGGTTGTTCTTTTTTTCTCTGCCTTCTATCTGCTCTGTCTTTACTTTTCCATGCAAAGATGTATAAGGAACAAATAGAGATGAAAGTGCTAGTATCTTCCTTTGTTTTGCTCTCCTCTGACCATTCCCTTTCACAGCTTGTCTGCTAAGCTGTAGCAAAGTTCAGGCTGATGAATCAGTCGAGGCCTGACAGAGGGAGCCATGTGGTGTCCTCAGTCATTTACCAAACCATAAGAAGGAATTAGCAAAAAGCCTTGCTGCTTTCTTGGGCAAGAGAGCACCTTGAACAGAAGCTTGTAGGCTTGACTCAGCACTGGGTTATCCTGGTTGCCTCTGAGGTGCCCCATTCTCCACAGAGGTTGGGCCTACCCATGAGGGACATATGGCAAAGGTACTTCAGAGAATGAACCGCCCTGACCTCATATGATTTCCCTTGGCAGCCTCTCTATATGTGGAGCAATAGGTCTAAGGAATATATCCTTGGGGGTGTCATTTCGATGCTGCCCCACCTGTGTTGGAAGAATTGTGACGTTAAAGATTTTCATTATCTGGAAGACTTTGTCTGGCCATGATGAAGTCAGCATACAACACAATTCCCTGCTATCCTCAGACACAGGAGCACCATAACGCAGGATGGACGGAAGAGACGGGCTGGATCACTAAGTCTCATCTCCAGCAGGGTTGGGGAACCAAACTATAAGAGACCACAAAGCATACACCCTACCCCAAATCTAGATTTGGTAAAAGACTAATGGCAGTACCACTAGCATATTCTAACACCTTCATCTATATTACTTTTCTGGTGCGAATAATCTCTGATATTCAGGAGAATGAAGAGAAAAGAATATAGATGTCAAATTTTATGTTAAAGGGGAAAGTAATTGTTTTCTGACCACTGCAGGCAGCCAGTAGAAGCCCTGACAGAGTGCTATGGTATAAACATACCCTACAAAGTTCATCAAGAAGTGAAGGTTGTTTCTGCTGTCCTCACTGTCAGCATACGAACAAGGTAACCACATAATAATTCGTGACTGAAACTTAAAATGATTCTGCTGTTTTCCAAAATGAATATATGTATCTTTCTTGTTGGTCTTTTCATGTCTGCTCCAGTAGTGATTCTGATGGTTGTCAGACAAATGACAAAAAATAGAGAGTAGAAGAATGAATTTGTTCTCAGACATTTTGGGATATCTTACAGAAATTCCTGTGATTTTCACTGAGGTTTTTTTAAAACCATCATTAATCAGGTAACTATCTTTTTAGGTTACACAGTCTGGATGCTTTACTGTGTCATGTTCTGTGCAGAATCTTAAATCTTCAAGTCTTCCATTTCCCATGTTAGACCAGTTCCTCTTTATGTAAGATCTAGAGGATTATTTATTTACAGATGCTCCAACTTTTTCATGTGTAAAGCATCTTTGGAATGATTTCTATTCAAAACCAAAAACTTCTGACAGTTTAGAGTTTATGGTACAACTGATAATTTGTGTGAAATCTGAACCAGTTCAATAAATCTATTAATCGAATGTCATTTAGATTTATTTCTTAAAGCTGCACAATGATAGTTATCTAAAATCTGTTTCAACAGGTGGAAGGGTGATCTTAAGGAATGCTTTAAATCTCAGTTGCCAACATAAAATCATGAAAATTGTACTCATTTGCACCAGAGTTGATGTCAGCCAATTGTGTTAAGATGAAATCTTAGCATAAAAGCCTAAAGAATGACACTGCTCCAAAAATATTGTAGAAATGGAAAGAATCTCATTAACTTCAGTGAGGTTTCAGTTAGGATCTGTATCCTTTCCAGTCTCTAAAACAAACATAAAACTGTCAATAGCAACCTCTGGACTACTGATTCATGTCAATAGATGAGGTATTTTGGGGGGAAACTCAAGAGATAACTTGACTACAACATTCGTGCTTTAATAAGGCAATACATATATATACAAAGATGTTTTGTATATTAATTTTCAGTCTTGGTCCTCAGAAAGTTTACAGTTTTAAGATAGAGCCAATATACGTGACAGCACAAAGTCACTTATATTGGAAACTAGAGCTTTAAAATGTACTGTATTTCTGAGTCTGAGGCCTAATTCTAGATGTTCTTGGAATATGTAGAAAGCAAACCTTTTGATTTTATTTTTGTAATGATACTGGCAAAAGAAGATGGCAGGGCAGTAAAAATGAAAATTCCCGTTATTCCAATAGTTAAAAAATGATGAATGTTTTGAAATATAATTTCATGATAAAAAGCAGATAAGGATTCTAAGCTCCACCACTCTGAGCAGTTCCCTTAGTTACAGGCAAGTAAAACCACCATGAAAGAATACAGAATCAGAACTAAAGAGTAACATAAAAACAGAACAGCCTCAGGAAATAAAAGTCTCTGATTAAAAAAAAGGGTCCAACTATTCGTAGGAAAGGTGTAGCAGAGCTGAGCCCTAACCACAGAAATTATGCATGAGCCAGACAGTAAACACCCATGTTTGCTCCTCTCCTGGTGTTTGCAGAAGATAAGATTTTTTTTCCTCAGCCTGGTTTTAGTAGGCTCTAAATAACACCTAGTATATAGAAAAGTTTCATATGTCTTGTCCATACTGCCGTGCAGAAGTCTACAGCTACTGCAGAGACACCCAAGAGCTAACCCTGGGACAAAAGCTGATGGAGCTTAATTGATGAGCTACAGCACTGGGTTCACACGAACCAGCTCCAACACTTCAGTATGGTACTGCTGAAAGTCAGAGCTGGTTAGCTCAACATCTCAGGGAGGAGGGTTGCTGGACTGAGATGGCAAAGCTGCTTGGTGCTACACTTCACTGCAACCCACACCAGTGTGGATCAACACTGGCCTGTACTTCATTGCTGAGGATGGAGATGCCCAAAGTCCGCTACAGACCTTAGCAAAGTTTTACTAACATCAGCCTGTTCACAGAACACTGCTTTTAGCTGCCTCTGCAAATATTGGCTCACCCCAGTGCTATGTAAGACACACTTCAGGCTAGCTAAACCAGACTTTTCTGAGGCAAATTGCTGAAACAGGAGGCAAGAAAGGGAATGAAGGGAAGAAGATGGGTAGGCAAGAGAGGGGTAGGCAGAGGAGGGATGGTAGCAGGAAGACAAGAATCATGTCCTAGGTGGAGTTAAGATTCTGCTGTCACTGATGGAAGTTGTCATGCCAGAGGTCCCTCTTCCTGCCACTCAAAGCACTTCTAAGGACAATTATGTTGGAAATTAAATGGAAACCAAGGAAACAACATCTATGGTAGGAATTCTTCCTCTTTTCAAGCTATGTGTTCTCCTGGCATAGTTTCAGTTCTTCAGTGTGAAAGACTTTTCTTTTCAAAGATTTTTAAAGAGGTATGATGTTTTGAATAGTCAATCATTTCATTCATCAGTTGAATATTACTTCCAGTACCTCCATTTGCATTTACTGATTTCTGGTCCCATCCTCCATTTCCCAGCAAACATGAGCTTCATGCAGCGATGGATCACATTGTCAGACCATTATGCTGGATTAATTCAGTCTTTCTAACTCTTGCTGGTTCTTATAAAGTGTCCTATAACAAGATTAGTTAGATTTTTAAGAGAATCTGATTGAAATTTGCATGGATGCAAGGAGCTGGTGCCTGAACTATTGGCACTGCTGCTGTTCAAAAACAAAGAGTTCATTTGTCTGAATTATCTCATATTCTGGGGCTTTCTTGCTTCTAATGGCCATTGTTCTGCCTGTCTGACATCTTCTTGGACAAACTAGGAGTCTTGGTGCTTTTTTTCTTTGAAGATGGGGGAATCATATTGCCTGATCTTCAGTAACATGTGTCTGTCTGGGCTGGAAACCTCATAAAGTTTTTCAAGGCTGTGTTGCTGTTAAAAACCTTGTTTTCTGTCATGGAGAGGACCAAGCTTATCCATCCGATTTGATGCGTGTGCTCCTCTGCTTAGCTGCAGTGGCTTTGGTTCTCCATCAGGTCTATTGTACAATAGCCGTGCCCACTTTCTATAAAACTCATTCCAAAGTAGATGGTTTCCTTCACATGGCAAATCATAATTGATTTGTTAAAGGTTATTTGTCAAAGGTTTCAATAATCTCTCTCCTAGAGGTTTTGACTTTCATCCTAGTGATAATCTGGTTTGTGTTCTGGACTCAGCCTGTTCTACCTTCTCCTCCTCATTTTTCTGTATAAGAAATTTGTTCTTCAGGTTTAGATCAGCCCCAAACTCTTCTATAGATTGGCCTTCTTTCTGCACTCTGTTTAAAAAGCTTGTCTCATATGTTTCATTTTTATGTGGCATGCAGAACTGTTCCCATTTCTTGAGTACAGTTTCATAGTCAGCCTCCTCTGCCAGAAATAAATGAAAATTGATGAACACAACAAGTGCTTCAGAAACTGCTGTTCTCAGAAGGCTGCGTTTTTCTGGACCCCTCTGCTGGCAGATACAGAATGAAATGCTATTTAAATCCTTTCCTAGAGTTTCTCCTTTTCTGGAGACTTTTAACTTGGTGGTGGTTATAATGGGAGGAGAGAGAGCTGGAGGTGTGTTTAATTGCAGTCTTATTTTTCCCACATAGGATATTTGGTGTGTAAGGCAGGGGGGCTCCTACTGCTATGGGATATTCAGTTACCATCAGTGATTGCAAGAAATCTGCTTTATTTGGTGTTCTGTGTCTGTACTTAAGGATAGCAAGAACATCTCTGCATGTGTTCCAGGTTGGAGTAGAGCGTAGAGATACGGAGGCAGCTTTGCCCGTGCTAGCCCAGGTAATGAAAGGGATCACAAGCTGGAACACTGCACTGGGGTAATTAACCTGCTTCTTGTTGCCTTGAAAAGAAGAAAGAAATCTCATAGATGGTATTTGTCACCCACTGATGTCCTTAAATACTACAGTCATGGAGACCAGAGGGAAATCCTAACAGAGGAAAATAAGATAATGAAGAGAAGGTAATGTGGGTTTGTTACGAATGACTCATGACAAGCTGAACTATGTGTTTGGTAGTTATCTTAATGAATGAAAGAAATGCATTGCCCATGTTATTTTTCTTCTTCTGTGGAGTTTTCCTCCAGAAAGCTCAGAAATGTGGTGGAGGTGAAGCTGCTGTAGTGAGACTCCAGTCTTTCTTCACTAATTGTTTTTTGTTCATTGTGAAGTTTTGCTGATGTATGAGGAGCCTGTACTTGAGGGGGAATTCAGTGCTTCTTAGAGCTTTCATTATTAACTTTTCATAAAAGGCCAGTAGTCTGAGAGGAGCCGTAAATATTTTGGAGAATACGGTTTAAAAATACTGTATGGGTGATAACTGTAGAAACAGACTGAAGTCAATCAAGCAAGGTTTCAAATGCAGACATAGCATGTTTCACATAAGAAAGCATAAATATAGAATGTGGGAAATCTTTTAGGATGTATATATATAAGCCATAGAGAAGTATCTGGGGATTATAGTAGATGGTGATTTGAGTATGAGTCGTTAAACAATGCAGCACTAATGAGAAAAATAGCTACTATTGTATTTCTTTGTACTACCAAGGCTATTATACGCGAAGTAAGTGTTCTTAGCTTGCTGTAGTCAACACATCATTTGTAGTACTGTGTTCAGTTCTGGGCAACACGTTTTAAAAAAGACCCAGACAAGCTGGAGGCAGATCAAAGGAGAGTAGCTAGAGTGACAGATGTTTTGGAAACTAAGATCTGTGTAGAAAGAAGAGAGAATATGTAATGCAGAGATGACTGATGGGAGCATGGGACCTAACTAGTACACATCAAAATGGTATTACAAGAAGGGGCAGCATCATTGTTCGTGTTAATCCAGGAGGATGAGAGGAGTAGTTATGGACAGAGCAGCAACGAAAATGTAAGTTGAGCAGCGAGGGTTTGTTAGATGAGTGGAACAAGGAAGGAAGCTGCCAAGGGAGTGTATGAAACTGCTGTCGCGGGAAGCATTTCCAGCTAGAGTAACTGTCCATCCAGCAAGGACAGCTTCTGGGCTTGAAAAATATTTCTCCAAAGGTGCAGGTGGACAGGTTACACAGTCCACAATCCCTGCCAGTTTCTAAAACTGACTTGGAAATGGCTTTCCCCTTCTCATCTGGCATTCCCTATCCTTTTCTCCTCTCCCTGTCTCTGGCATAGGAAGATCTGCATGGTCCCAGCTATGTTGCATGAGCAAAGCACTTGGCAATTTGACTGACTTAAGTTCGAGGAGTGACATTAGTGGAGGCCCTGGAACTATTCCTGGTTTAAAAACTGGGTATGTGAATCTAGGCTTCAGGCAGCAGCTGCTTAGACATGTTGGGAACCATTTGTGGAAGCTTTTGGGTGCCTCAGGCAGGGAAGGAATACCTAGCAGGTAAGGAAGCTCCGCAGTCAGAAGCAACGCGGCTGTCCTGATGCAGTGTCTTGCAGCTATTAGCCTCAGAGCCAGTCTAATTAGTGCCAGGGCAGTGCCCACTGAGGAGGTTGTCTGTGGGTCCAAGGTAGCATTTCTGCACAGCTCTGCTATGTGCTGTGGGTACATGCTGGCGTGTTTGGCTCTAACTCCGAGCATCATTCTCTGCTGGACAATGCAGACATACCTTACATTTTATTGAACTCGCCAAGAACTAAGTGTGTAACTATGTACAGAATCTCTCTGTCCTGAAGCTGTTCTCCCTTCTGCAACAGCCTTGGTGCCAGGAAATAAGGCTCCCCGTGCAATATAATAAGGCACTGCCATCACACTACAAGGTTTGCTGATATGCACTAATCTAAGGTTGCAGAGAAACTGTTAGACTACTTACATAATACATCCCACTGAATAAAAGATACAGGCCTAGGAACTGGATTTCTGCATTGAAAATGCTTAACAAAACACTGATAGGTTAACTTGCATCAGCTCAGTCAACCAGGGAAGAATTTTATCCCACGTCTCCCAAGTGGAGACAGCGTGATGAAATAGTTTAAGGAACTGCTCGCTTTCCAGACAGTGTTTTGGCTCCCGCACCTTGCGCCTGTTCCTCAAACATTCTGAACACTTGGATAAAAGGAAAATATTTAATAGGAAAAAATTGGGTGACAAATGCTCAGTTGATGCAAATCAGCACTGCAGAAGAACAATAATGCTCTTGTCTGTTCAGTATCTTGCCCTTTCTTGGCAGCATTATCCCACAGAGATGTGTTGTTTTTCACTTTTACAAGATTAAAACCTTTCTGAATCAGAATACCCTAACCCTATATTTCTGTCATTCTTTTCTAATTTTAATGGAACTGTAAAAGGTATTTTGGAATAAAAATTGACCATCCGCAGCTGAGTGCCAGAAACAAAAGGAAGTCGCAAGACATTTGAAAAAGGCATTTTGATTATTTTTGAGATAAAAGAGTACAAATAATAATAAAAAGTCAAAGGCATTTTATGAGCACTTTTCATTGACATCTATAACTTCAAAGCATTTTGAGGCATTTTATTATTTAAGTTTCCAGATCAGTAGTCAGGAGGGTGAATTATGCTATGTTTGAAACACTAAAAATAAAAAGGAAAGGAAGGAATTATAATAAAACACTGAGAATCATTCATGTGCATGTGCAGACATATTTAAATTTACCCAAAAGTTTTGAGTGTTTTTTTGGCCTGCTCAGAGTATCTATCAATGCCAGCGCTGGTGTAGTCTAAACACCATAAATTGTGTTCTGTTCAGCTACATTAAAGTCACTTTACTACAGCTTTAACCAGTGAACTCTTTTTGTTACTGCCAGTCATACATTACTTTCTCTTGCTGGGTTTCACTTCTGCATTCAGGGATATGTTCTTTTGCTAGTCAGTTATGCTGAGTATGTGGACTCCCTGAGGGCAAATAAGACTTCACACCTGACTCCCTTTTCTCACTGATGATATGGCAAGTGCAAATAATTACTGATATTACTGCTTCCCTTTATTTTGTTGGATCACCAGGCTACTGTCAGAGATGAGATGCAGAGCTTGAGGAGCTTTTGGCATGAGCTGTTATGGCTGTTATTTTATTATTGAAAAAAATTAAAGAAGAGAACATTGAGATGCCCAGGAGAAATGTGGCATGTCCTGCACATGTGTAAATTGAGGCTTTCCTCTCTATTCCCAGAGTTTATCATATGTGGACTGGAGTGGCTCTTTGCAGATGGGCAGGTTGAAAGCTGGCTCCCATCACCAGGTGTGCTCCACACAGCTGGAGGCTCTCTGTGCCATGGGGAGAAGGGTGTTGTTGGGCAACTCTCCGCTGTTTCAACAGTGAGTGTGTCAGCTTCTGTGGGAACAGTAACGGCACAAGGTCTGGTCTGATCACATCCATTTTGCTTTGTGACTTGCTGACTCGTGCTGTAGCCAGCCTAATCATGAGATGAATCTGAGTGCCAGAAACTTGTCTTCTGCTGCTGCCATGGAAGGGCTGCTCTGTTTTCCCTCAGACCAGTTGTGCAATATGAAGCAAGGTTTGCTCATGAGGCTGTTGTTTTGGTTTTATCTTGTGTTGTTTTTGTTCCTCGTTGTCTCTCTCATCATCTTGATATTTCTCTAGGAAAGCTTTTGGATCAACTTTTGCCCTCATCACTCTGGCTGGTGTGTTCCTGTGTAAAGCCCAGAGAAGCAGGGCGGTGTGGCTGAATAAAGGGAGTGTTTGAGATCTGTGAATGGCCCTTGTGGCCACGAAGGCGCGGGCAGCAGTGTGGATGCTTTTGCACAAGCCTTTGAAGGGAAGTTTTTCACGTAGCCTGAGCTTGTGGTAGGCCATAAAGGTATCTTTCTTGCCTTCTCCCTGCCCCACCTCCTGAGCCTTGCTCACTCATACTTCAGGACCTGGCCAGAAAGGAACCGTCACCTAGACATTCCTCAGAATAATTTTCTGCTTATCACTTTGGGAGTTATCCTGCTGTATCCATACGTGTGAAGCTGAGACAGATACACAAGACTTTAGATTTGAAGCGTCTTTCTTAGAACAGCCTCATTTGTTTCAGGCCATTATATTAGATCCAGTGGGAAAAATCCTATTGCACACCCTGGCACAGTTGCCATGCAGGCATCGCAGGATCTTTTGTAGTTGGCTTAAATCAGGCAGTTTGAATGAACCACAGCCTTTACTCTATGAGGAAGGTTATCCATACAGAAATGAAATGCTAATAATAACTGTTTGTATGTGGGGTTTTATTTTTCATTGTAGTCACTGGCTGGCGAAACTGATCACTGCTTCCCAAGAAACATTTTATTCATTTTCTGGTTGCATTTTTGTCAGCATCCCAGTTCAGCTTGGAGATTTTTTACTGATGGTAATTAGTTTCAGTTGATACTTACTGGCAGGCATTTCTCCAAATCAGTGAAAATAAACAGAAGTACAATAGCACTTTTAAAAGGGTGCACCATTTCAGGTTTTTTTAGAAGGACAGAAAATAACACACATACAAAAATACAGGAAGACATCAAATCTGTAAATCAAATACCATAAAGAAGAGCAACAGGAAAATATTGCAGGCTGTTTTCAATCTTAGCTAGCTGAGTGCTGAGGATTATATCTTTTGCATGAATGTCTTTTGATGGGTAAAAAAAATCTTTCCATAATAGGGACTGTAGCTGACAGCTTAAAGCTTTTGCAATGGGAACTGAGAAAAGTTCTGGATGTTAATAGAAGCTTTTACTGATAATGGATATAAGTTCATGAATGCTAGAAGTATGTTATTTCTGGTGTAAGCTTAAAAAGAGCATAATATGGTATTCATTAAACTGTGTAGCCAAAAATAACATCTGTCTCTCATGAATAGGGATAAGGTCTCATTTTATCTCTTCTCATTTGAAAACAGTATTTTTGCTAGAGAATTAGAGTTTTTGTACCATTTAGAAAAAGAAACATTAAACATACCAGTAATATGATCACACTATTTTAGCACAAAATAGTTAAAATATATAAAAGTTGGCTGAACTTGGTTATACTAACTTTGGAAACTCTAGTCATGATTCTGACCGATCAAGCAAACCTTTGGTTTTCCAGGAAACCACTTGGGTATATGCCATATATACTGGAGAAGGAACTGGATCACTGCATCACCGGTATGTTTGGTTGCTGTGAAACATAGTTCATCTACTAGGACGTAAAGTTCAGGCTGCTACTGTAAAGACTTGAGTCTGCAAAGAACTGATAGCCTTTGGGGAGGTTCTTAGCACCTTAAGTTCCTATGGAACATGTCTGTACCATCACTGGTAGGTACAGGTGGAATTTTTTGTCAAATTCATAGATTTAGGTTGCCTGAACTTAATTCATAAATTCATCTGAATTCAGCAAATTGTTTCATTTAGAAAAAATAGTATTTTAGGAAAATATTCAAATGCTTCAGCCTGATATTCCTGAGGAACAGAATTTCAATAGCTAACGGTGTTCCGTTTAGAAACATGCACGGATTTACTCCTACCAACTCCGCCCCAAAAGGTTAGCTTTACCTCCCCTTGGAAATGAAAAGTTCTGCATCACCTGAAAGACAATTTTGTTTGTTTGGCTGGATAAAAGCAGAAGGTTTTGTCTCAGGCTGGGGGGGTTTTTTCCTGCTTCACCCAGTTCTCCTAAATTAGTTATTCATACTGTTCTACTCCCTGGCACAAAATTGCCATGGGCCCAGGCTGTGCCCCTGCTGCGTTTTGGTCAAGATAGACGGACTCTTGTGTACCTCTGCATTGTAGCCCTACAGCAATAACGAGGCACTGGGTGGGCATAGGTGTCTGGGTGTCTTTTGTTCTTATCGAACCAACCCTCATGCTATTATGTTTTCATGGCCTAGGTTATCTTTCTCTATGGCATTGTAGATAAGTTTTTGCAGGGTAGCTGTAGCCGTTTTCAAGGCCAGACTGGTTATCCTAGTGAGAGCAAGGTCTTTAAAAGTGGCTGTGGACATAGCCATTGGGACTTGTAGAGTGCCTGGTCTGCTGAATGTGTGTGAAACAGTGTGCAATAAAAATGATGGATAGCGAATGTCATATTCCATTATAAATACGCATTTTTCATGGTTCAGGGCAAAAATGCATCAATCAATAGTAAACACATTTTCTGTTTGGAACACCTGTTACAATTAATTCTGGATAATTAGTTGTTATATTTTTTAATTAAAAACAACAGCAACATGAGCATTACATGTCTCCAACCTGATTTTCATTTTGATGTCACACAAATACTTTTGGTTTTGATTAAGGGTTTTTAAGCTGTACAGCAGGTCCATAACT
Source organism: Dromaius novaehollandiae (assembly GCF_036370855.1). Taxonomy (NCBI): domain Eukaryota; kingdom Metazoa; phylum Chordata; class Aves; order Casuariiformes; family Dromaiidae; genus Dromaius; species Dromaius novaehollandiae. Next base: position 70,030,881 of record NC_088132.1, on the reverse strand, counting down.
TAGGTCAGAGAATTTGGCTATCATAGGAAAAAGAAGACTTAAAGAACAGGTTATTTTGATTAGGTTTGCTAGCCTGCAGACATTCGGGGGGGGGGGGTTCTTTTTTTTTTTTTTTTTTTTTTAATTGAAAATTTAATTAGCCTGCAGTGGTTTAGATGTGAATGTTGCAAAATAATGTTAGGGGTGGATAGTGTTTTTTAATACCAGTGTCCGTTTGGTAAAAAGCATATCGCTATTTAAAAGTGCTTAGCCTAAATAGAGCATTGGGGACATATGTTGCTATTATTGAATCTTACAAATCTAACATGGTACAGCATGAGTCTCAAACATATCTTAAAGATGTCTGTTTTCTTATTCATATGCCACAATCCTCATAACCCAAATACAATGGGTTCAGAAATTTGCACTGGTAGAGAGTCTCCAAGAGCAACACCAGGCTTCTTGGGTTTAGTAATGGGGTGTCTACCTTTCAGCCATTGCCCCAAACAGCAGAATTAACAGTCCCGAGATAGGCAGCTAGAGATGTCTGCCCAGAGTGCCAGGAAAGGACGGGAATGTTAACCTAGGACACAAAGCAAGGAGCAGGTCAGAGGAGCCAAGGATATAGGAAGCCTTTCATCCTGTTCTGTCCCTCAAAGAGGCTTAGACAGCTAACTCTGGCAGAAGGTGCCTCTATCTCTTCTTGGCTTTCACAGCCATGAATCTTCTCCTGCAAGTAGGTGGGTGGCCAGTCCTTTCTCACATAAAGTACATCTGGAATAGGAGGAGGGGAAGGAGCTTGTGGTGCATTTGCACTTCTGGCAAATAGCTCAATCAGCAGAGATCTATCTGAATAAAGGAGGGTTTATGTTCAAACCCTTGCTCCAGTGAATATTTAATTCTCTATGCAAAAATAGGTAATTATCTAGCTTTGGACTGATGGTCCTTCAGTTTAACAAACCATCCCAAATCAGTTATTCACACAGTTCTCATTCGCTCCAGTATCACAACAGCCTCAACAGGAGAGAGAGCATTCCTTCAAATGCTCAGTAGCCTCGTGGTTAAAGCATTTTCTTGGAAGGTGTCTTCAGATATCTGCTCTGATTTGTACTTTACCTGGGCTTGAGTCTGGTTCATTCACATTCTAGTATGTTAGTACTTAAGCAATAGAGCACTGCAGTCTACCCCACTGCTTTAGATTTCTAAATAAAAATAAGAAGGTTCGGCATCAAGCCTGCCATCTTGTGAGGCGCGAAGTGTGTTAGAGTATGCTTTCTTCCTTAAAATGCAAAGGGCACCTTACATGTGAAATCTTAAGGTGTGGTTTAAGTTTGAGGCAGGAGCTGAGCTGAACAGTACAGTCATGATCTATGCAGCTTTGTGCATGGCCAGCGGTAAAAATGGATTTGCCAAAGAGAGGTTGTGGTGAAAAACTTAGGGTTGAGCAAAAGTGAGGTACTTCTAGAGGTAAGTAGAGCACTGAAGACTTACATTTTGCATCTATGTACCCACCTCTAAGTCCTTTGTGTGTGAATATGAATGTCTTGGGTTGCAGCGTGTCCTGATGGTTCTGAGCAATTTCCTGTAGGACATTAGGGTAGGATTTGGTGTTACTAGATCTAGAGTGCTCAGTCAAGTAGTAGGACTTTATCTTGTTACATGCTGCAGAAGTAGGAAAAAACCTTCTCTGTACACCAAAGGAACTTGAAATTTAAATACAGGATGAAAACTAAGAAAGCATTGATAATTATGGTCCTTGCATACCAGATAACCAAAGTTCTGTTATTATCAAAGTTTTGGTAGGACATGTAGAACTAATAAGGATCTGAGGCAGGAAGATGAGTTATTTTGCTGATACTTACAGTGTGTGTGAGATGTACTGCTGGGAAAGCCCAGAGATGTTAGTAATGTTAACAAGCAAACCCTGGTGGCTGACAATCTGGGCAAGTTGGAGATAGTTGCTGACCTCTCAATATTGAAGGAGATGGTACCTAAAGTGATGGTACTTAAAATACATCATCTTTTTTGGTCTCACTTATTGTTGCTCCATTTGTCTCAATATTAAACTGTACAGATCAAATAAAATCAGAAATAGTCTGAATATCAGTCTGATCAGAAGCAGTCTGAACAAATAAAATCAGAAATATAGCATCTTGTCACTTCAGTATTGTATCAGCTCTTGGGCCTTAAGACAGGATTCATTTAAGGCAACATATTGAGCAAGGAGCTAATAAGAAATACCATAATGTAGGGTATACTGTATGCCTTGCTCCCAAAGGGATTACAACTCCCAACTCTGGGGGAAAGGGCCTGTGTTTCCCACCACTTTATTAATACGTTAAATCACAGTCCTCTAATCTAATCCATATCAGCTGCAGTCTGAACAGGCAAAGACTCTGTCCTTCTGATAAGAGTCATGGCTATAACCTGTAGTCTGACTTGCATGGAAAGAAATAAGGAGCTGTTCTCGCTGCATTTTTTAGGTCTCAGTTCACCCAGACACCTGGAAATGTGCTTTTTCATTGAACTCCAAGAATGATTTCTTAGGAGAATTATGTATTGAAATGTACTGAGGAGAAAAAGTCATCATTAACTTCATATTTTCTTAGATTTCTCTGGTTGTCACAGACATAGCATTAGCCAGGAATAGCTTTTGTGTTGAATATGTCAGGAAAATCAGTTTTATTCTCCATATCAGGATGCTGAATTACAGTATATTCAGCTCACTTGTGCTGTGAGGTTTGGTCTTTATTTCAAATCTAATTTAATAAAGATGGGTCAATTTCAGTAGCTACTACAGAGTTGAAGTTGCACAGGAAAAGGTTTGGGGATATAATCTCTGCAATGCTGTGCGTGGAGCATGACCCTGTTTTTAATCTACCTTTAGGCTCGTTTTCATGTAGTTTTTCAAATAACTTGAAGTGGAGAAGCATTAATTTTTAAGAGAAAAAGTTAGTGCAGGATATTTTCCATTTAATTAAATGAACCCTGTACACATGCACAGTGTAGATTCCAGATTCTTTAAATCTTACAGTACCAAAAATCTGGTATAATGCCAGAAAAAGCTAACTGAGAAAGAGACACATCCCTAGAAAACATACAATATGATATCTGTGTTTTAAAAGACAGAGCCATTTCTGGTCCCTAATCTAGCACAAATTGAACAGATTCCACATGATGAAATCAGAGCATTTTGTGAAAAGTCTTCAGCAAAATGGAAGACAGTAAAACAAGATTGGGCTGAGAAAGAAAAGTAGGAATTAAAAATCACTTACAATAAGCATACTCCGCATAGGCAAGCAACCATGAGACAACCTCAAAATATTTGTCAGGCATTTAAAGAGGCCTCGCAATGACTTCATGAGGTTGCTTATTCCATTAATTTTACAGATGGGTTAAACCAAGAAAGCATGAAATTTAAATGGCTAGATCCCATGAGGAGTCATTGGCAGAGCTGAGAATAGAAGCTCTCCCACCCAATTACTTTTCAGTATTGCCAAGGCCAACTTTAAAATCATGAATTTTGAATTTGAATTAAAAAATCATGATTTTTTTCAAAATAACAAACCGAGAAAATCCTCAGTGTTCTTTTTTTTTTTTTTTAATTATTGTTTTCCCTACCCAGATCGAGGAAGAAAGGGTAGCACTACCTGAAAAGAAGGATTTCTCAGAAACTATTAGAAGGAGTTTATTTTGAAGCCATTTCTAACCTTTATCCTAAAATTTCTGGTTTTACTAAAAAGACCAACTTTTTCCCATAAACTCGAGTGCTGGTACATCTGAATTTGTACAAAGAAAAAGATGGGAAATGGAAGGTCAGCTTACCCTTGGATTCAGAGAATACCAGCAAAACCACAGTTTTGGTATGGTGCCAATGTAAGCAGCTTTACACCAAATACCATATCAGGAATGTTCATAACAAGTTGTTCCCTGAACAGAAGAATTAAGGATTCCCATTGATTTGTGATCTGTTGTCCATACAGGGCAGGACCTCCTGCAATACCCCTGGTCTCTTCTTCCTGCTCCTGCCACAGATCACGCCCTGCACACTTCTGTTTCTCTCCCTATCTGCTTTTGAACAACGTTACTGGTGTGTCCTCAGTTTTGCCCAGTTCCCCATTCTCACTCCCCCTCCACGACTTGCAGTCTGGCCCTTCCCTTCAATGGACCACCCCACTGCAGCCTCATCTCCTCAGCACCCTCTCCCACCTCCATCCTGGCCAGCGGCTGCACGTGCTGTGCTGGGTGAGGGACCTTGTGTGTGGCTCGAGCGGCTTGGTGTGCAGGCCATTTAGCTGCCGACCACCGGTGCTTAGTAGGACTCAGTGACTGAGGGAGGAGTGCGCCTTGTCTTCCCGTCAGCAAAGGCGCTAGCAGGGAGTCTCTCTCTCTTTCTTTCTATTTCTTTCTCCTCTATTCAGGTGCTGTTCTTTCTGTCAAATTTTGTTGGAATTCGTAAGTGGATTTGGGTATTACTAGGGGGAGATTTGGGAGACAGATGAATAGGGACATATTCATACAGTTGTCACAGACACACAAAAATCATTTTCCTGGGTGTAAAATAAAGCAGCATTTTATGAGCTACTTTAGTCAGACACCAACTTGATCAGTATTATAAACTACTTGAATCAATGATACTAATAGTCTTTTGAACCTGTATTAACCCCGGGGGATGTGCAGAAATACAAATGGCAACAATTAACACACACATGCAAACAAAATACAAAGTCCTTCATGCAAAGACAGGAAAAAAGAAGCTTTTAGAGAAACTTTGGAGCCATTCCTGACCCTGTTGACAGAGAAACCTAGGTATTTGCTGGCTGCACAACAAATCAATGTTGATTTCTATAATACAGTAGAAGTATGGTGTACTTCTGAGGAGAAGGACCCTCTTCTCATTGGGGACTAATAAAGGAATCAGGTGCTCTGCCTGTGCCAACACTGCTCTGGAAGAGGAACTTTCAGCGTATATGTTTTATCTCCCTTTATTCCACCTTTTGGCCACATGTAACTGGATATGCTCAGGTCTGTGGGACACTGCATGTGCTGAAGGGCAAGCTTCCCCTAACAAAGATGGGGTCTCATGGACTCCACAGGAGAACTCTCACTCACCTCAGTAGGCTTTGGAAAAGTACAGAAAACCTCCTCCTACCTTCCTGTGCACAGATGTCAGTATTCCCAAGGATTTTGCTGCAGTAACAAACTCTGGATGGAGTAGGAGCTAAAACTACAATGAAAACTAAACCCCGCTGTCACTATTTTTAAAGCATGACTTTGCTCTGCTGTATTTTCTCCAAGGAATTTTGCCCAATTGTCCATGAAACAGTTTACCCTGGCTGTATTTCCATCCTCCCCATAAAAGACATTTCCCATCCAGTCAGGTGTTATTAAAAGCCCTTACTGCACCCAAAGTTTTGATCTTTTCTCACCTCCCACACTTGGGCTAGAAAGAGCCTATATAAAGTTCAGAGACTTTAATGTCTCCCCTGCTTCCTTCCTTTTTATGTTGTATGATTATACAGGCATTGGAGCACAGCTGTAGCTAAAATGTAGAATAGCCATTCTAACATTGCTTAGTGGTTTGACTTCTGAGAGAAATACATATCTCAGGACTGTGAGATTGCAATAGACCTCAGTGAGATTTTCGAATATTTGGCTTTGGTTTCCTATTGGGAATGTTTCAGTGTATGGTCTTCATATAGCTTTCTGGCTTGCAGATTACAATGTCACTGCCTGAAAAAGATTTAAACCTTAAAGGCATTTTTAATTTATTATGCCTATCTTTTGACAGAGTTTTATTTGATCTTGGCAGGTCAAACTTCTTTGGGGAACAATTGAAAACATCTTTCTAAACTCATTATTGTCATTCTAAAGCAGCTCTTGAACACTAAATAACTGCAAGTTTCAGTGTAAGGCAGCTGTAAGTTTATTAGACATAACATACAGGAGAAGTACTGGTCTTATATTAGCTGGACGGATAACATCTTAAACCATTCTGATATGATAAGTGAGAATGTGATGTCTGCTAACAAGGCAATGAAAATTTTAAGTGATGCAGTGCATTTCTAGTACAGCATGCAGATTTATGTCTTGTTACAGCCTTGTCAAAGTAGAAAAGCATTCGGGATCTCTGGAATAGCACTAATGCTTGCTGGGGAAAGTACAAGAGATACTAAGTAGGGGCCAAAGGAAGGTAGAAATCCAGTCAAGTCAGTTGTCTCTGTAATCAGTAATAGATCTGGACAAAAGAAGTGTACTGAATGTGAAAGTTAACATTAAAGAAATAAGCCTAATCATTGAAGTTAAGCTTGTGTAATTGGAGGGTGAGTCACACTGGAATTAAAGAACATGATGATGTGGCTTTGGTGATTCCCATGTTTCTATGAGATCCAGACCAGAGAAAGCCCAAGTATTGCAGTTAACCAAGTATTCAAACACACTCTAAGTCAGTCTGTGATGCCATTAATATTTCTGGACTTAACCATATACAGAACTGACACTCTTAAAGATAATTATAGAAGATCTGGGCTTGTAACTTATATAAACTTGTTTGTTGAAAGGATACAAAGAACAGTAAGCCAGACAGGACCCAGCCATAGCATACAAGGAGGCCTACAATAAGCAGAAGGCTGAAGCACCAGGTCCTGTGCTTGAACGGATCTCAGAGCTGTTATCAAAGCAGCAGCCTCTCCTCTGCCGCCTCACGTGGAGTGCACACTGCTTCTCGTCCTGAGCATAGAGGGGCTAGCAGAAGTGGTCAGGCTAGGTACTTGGAGGCAGCAGTGTCCAGGGAGTGTCTGCCTTTGGAGGGGCACAGTATCACTGTACTGGTTGCAAGAGCTTAACCCTGCCTGGGATGTCAGCTCTGTGCTCCGGCAAGTCTGGCTGTGCTGATGCTTGCTGGACCGCTCAGTGTCCTTGGCTTACTGATCAGCTAGTCTTGAGACATCAAAGACACTTATGCATGGTGCAGACAGCTGCATGTCTGCTCTCGTAGACGCAGGATTTATTAGCCTGGACTTGGCATCACACTGATGCTGTCACAAGGCATCTGGATTGCAGGTAGCTATGGAGTGAGCTGAGAGTGTGAAGGACCATTCGCTGGGCTGTAGATGTGATCTGGTTCTGCGTGTGCAGATGATTTTATGGAGTTCTTCTGTAGGAAAGATAAGGGTTAAAAAATTCTCCAAAAAGAAACCAAGAGTAACAAATACCAGTTATCTGTTTGCTGTGTTGGCTGCACTCCCAGAAGGCTGAAGAGCTCCTAGTCTATCTGTGTATTTCTTCCACGTCACCTGAACAAAAATGAACCATTGTAAATTAATTGCACTCACAAAAGCTCCTGGGGCTGGGCAAGTTGCTCCATTTTGGGTAAACTCCTGGGCTTCTGACTATCAGCGCTGTCCTCTGACAAATTCAGGAAACTCTTGCTGTACATCTCGCATACCTCTGGAGAGATAGTGAAGCACATACACACAAAATAAATATTCCTGACAGACTTAACTAACCAAACTCTCATGGTAGAATTGGTCATTGGAAATAAGCTTTCTTTTCCATATTAAGTTGTAAAGTTGCTTTTAAAATTCTAGGATTTAGAAACTATTTTGTATTACTTAGAGAAAATGTTCCTATAATCCATTATTTGATTTTGCCACTCAGGGAACACATTTGTACAGCCCAAAGGTTGTCACTTTTAAACAAATTCTGTTTAACCCTTTCCAAATGCTGCATTATGTTTTAATACGCAGTTTAATATCATATTATAGGTCCTGAAATAATTGCATCTCCAAAAAAATTGCATCATGGCTTTATGATATGATTTGTATGGTATTTGTTCCTACAACAGCTTCCACAGCTAGGATTCATTTTGCCTTGTTGTAATTGCATAGCAATATTGTTTGGTGCAACTTTCATTCTCTGAAAAGGGCTGAAAAAGGCTTACAACAACAATCATTATTTTCAGACTACTTCAGTACATAGACTAATACAGAGGCTCGGTGTGTAAAGTGTGTCATGTACCTTCTCTGTACTTTACTTCCATGACTTGAACTTGTGGGATTAGAATATCTTCTAGAAATCCACTGCATTAAATGCCACTTTGCAGCCATTAAGATTTGTTCTGAAAAAAAAATCTTTCTTAACTGATCATATCAGTGACTAATAGACTTTTCTTTTGAATTAATAAACACAAATGCAGTTAGGCTGTAATACCAAAGTAGATCTACCCAACCTCTGTGTGTGCACATACTGCTTTGAATTCGCAGTTGTTTTTCTTCCTGTTGTTTGTAAGGCAACCTTATGCCTAAACATCCTCTGAAAATGCACCCAGTAATAATAGTATAATCACTGGGTTGTTGTTTGCACACAAATGCAGCTGACACGTCAAATTGCTAGCCATCAAGCTTGCTATTGCTTGATAGCAGATGTGAGCAAATGCATAAAGGGATATGCATATGCACTACTTGCATTGTCACAAATAAAGATGAGCTTTAATAACTTGACCCTCCCATTAGAAATCCCTCCCCTTGTTTGGAATGATTGCACTGGGCTGGGCTCAGTTGCTTGGAAGACAAAAGAAAATTATTAAGGGTTCCTTGTGTTGGCCCTGTTTCTGAAACTCACTCCTGGTTTCACACTGGTCTGGATACACAGATGGACCCCATCTAGCTCTGCTTAGTATGCCTGAATACTTTGTATAGTATGAGTGTATTTCTAATGGCATCATCATTTAGGTACAGATAGTAATCTTCACACTATCATATCAATTGAAGTAAAATAAGAAAAACCACACTGAAATGACAGCTATTAGCATGATGGTTGTTGATCTGGATCTCAGAGTCTCTATCACACATTAAAATGTGATCTTTTTGATGAATGGTATTTTTTGGGATCACAGATAACAATCATCAATATTGTTTTGCAAACAGAATTAGGACAACAACAAAACAGATTTGTGCAGCAAGACAAAGAAATGTTTGAGTGCTCCCACTGCATTATTACTTATGAGCTCAGAAATAGGTATTTATTGAATTGCCTTCTTGAAGGGCTCCAGATATATCGCTTGAGTTTGTGTATATAAAATTCGGGCAATGGTTGATAGTTAATACAGGATGTACTGTCCAATGCTGAAATGACATGGGAAGCTTCCCAATTCCTAAAATAAGAGACTTGAAACCACAGTGGGAAAATGCACGGGAGAAGGGGAAGATCTTATTGAAATGGCAGATTTACAGAGTGGGACCAAAACACAGCAAGAAAAAAAATGTGACTTATTGTCTGAGGATAAAATATTCATGCTGCATTTGTGTTTGCACAGGATAACAGATAGTTTTGAAATAAAAACTGGAGCCCTAACCTGCATTGAAGGTATTGTAACACATGAAACACTTCACTTTTATGGGCTTAGGGCTTAGCCCTTCTTCCCCAGGCCAGACTTGGGGGTGTCTCCTGCACTAGCAGTGAGAGTGAATGTTGCTGTGCCCTTACACTTATCTACTAAAGGCAGGGCTTTTCTCACTGGGCAATTCTGCTTGTTACAAGGAGAATGAGGAAGATGTGGGTGAGAACTGGAATGTGGAAATCCATCTACTTCCCAGAGTCTTCTTCCCAGGCTGGCCCCGGTCCTGGGCTTCTGAGAGCAGGCCAGGCCCAGGAGACATGATGATCATGCATGTGTGTAGGAAGAAGGTTTAAAACAAGAGAATGGCAGGAGCTTTCTGGGAAAAGAGGCTACACGAAGTAGCCCAGAGACCCAGGGCATGGCATGATCCTCTTCCACATACAGTAGGGTCTGTAGCGCATACCCAGCAGGTCTGAAACTTCCACATTAGCCTTGCCAGGCAGTGCTTGCTCAGTGTCCTTTGAACGCAGCCCTGTTATGTCCCACAGTCTGTGCAGTGAGATGGCAATAGGAAAGGGTGCTAAAGGGAGGGGAGAGGTTTTCTTCCATATTTAAGCTGTTCTCACAATTTGCATTTGGCTCATGAACCTGTGGAGATGTTCATTGTTTGGAGAGAGCAAAACATGGTTATCATCAGCTGCATTTCCATGAGCTGGAAGCAAGTACTGCAAGATCATTACTGTCAGTGCAGAGAATTGCAGTCATTCAGATTCAGTCTGTGGTTGCCATCACCACTACTGGTTTTCACATCAATTCCAGTGACTTTGCTGACATCCCACTGATTTGATTTTAAAATACTGTCCTGAATATGAACTCCCTGTGAGTGCAGAGTCTGGGTAGGGCTTGTTTGTTTGTTTGCATTTTGCTGGTTTGTTTGTCTTGGAGATTATTTTAGAGCAGGGTTGTCCTCACCCCCTTCAAAGCCTCACGGCCAAAGTGCAAGGATCCATTTGAGGCTTTCTCCTCTGCCAGAACAAGCAGCCAAAGTAGAGCATGGAGTCTGACAGCAGAAACTTCCCCAAGCTTTACTCTTTTTTTTAAAGCCAATTTGAAAATATATGCCCTGCCATATATGTTTAACACAGAATTTCTTTCACTGTTATGCAGTCAGGTTTATGCAGTTTCTATATCCTGAATCATGATTTGTATTATGAAGTTTTCTATTGAAAGAGCACAAACAAACACAGCAGGATCATTTTGACTGAATGATCCCTTTTTTTCCCTTTTGTACAGTGTTTTGAACATGCCCAGCACTGAAGTTACCATAAATGTTATCAGTGTTACAATTTTTCAGACCATCTTCTTGATCAGCATGGATCCTGTTTCAGACAGACCCGTTTTCTGCATAAGCATGTTACAACATCCAACCTTGGTAGCAGCTCTGTATACATAACTTACCAATTCTCTACTCATTTGCAGTATAAAACTAAGCACCAGGGTGAAAGTGAACCTTTCTGAATGTCAGGAAGATGGGAGACCTTGCAAGGCTTCCTCAGGGATCTCTAACTATGAGAATTAAAAGGGCTGCCTGCAGAAGTAAGGGTGCTTTGCAGCTCTCTGTATACCGCAGCTGGGAAGTCAAAGGGAAGGCAGTGGTACTTTGCTTCTCTGCTTTCTGAGCAGAGGAAATGCTTCCATGGCTAGATCTGCTGCTATTAAACACTCACTTTCTCTCTCAGTATCCCTGTCTGTGGAATATGCTGTTTCTCAGGAGCGTGCACTTTTCCACCCCAGCCGACAATGCCACAGTAGTTTGAGACTAGGCACTCCTTATGATTGACAGCTAGTGTCTGGCTATTTGGGAACAAGATGGTTTCAGGACTTTCAACAGCATAAATTCATCTAGCAATATGTTCTGTTGTTTTCTGTTGGGAATGAAAGCAAATCTAGTATATTTTGTTGCTGTTGGGAATCATACTAGACACAGTTTGGCTGAATTTTTTTCTTCTTAAATAAAAATAGACTGTTCAGTTTATTCTGTCAATGAAACACTTTCTGTCCAACCATTCCATCTGCTACACCAACACAATGTACACCATTAGTTTGATCATTTCTATTAGCTATGTTGAGTAAATACCTGTTTTAAGATCTTCAGTCTTTTCTACTGATGTATACTCTTGGGAAAAAAATTCTCTGTGTTACAAACAAACATTATTTTGAATTACTGTCACATAACTTAATGGTACGTGTGTGTAGTATATCATTTTTTAAGAGAGAAAATTCACGTGATGAGTTCTGAAGTCTACAATAGAAAGGTCATAGTTCTGTGCAATGGAGGTCAAGGCTTCGATAACTATCTTTAAATCATTTTAATTTTTGACTCTCATTTTGAAGAGTGGTTGTATTGGCTTTTGGTCTTGCATTTCATCAATTGCAGCTCCAGTCTTGGTATTTAGTCAGATGTGGAAAGCAACAGGGATTTGGAAGGCTTTTAAGATAGCCAGAAGGATGCATACATTTCTGGAAACAGTTGCAAGCAAAGCATGAGGCTGGATTGTAAAACCCAGCTGACCTTGTTAGAACTTACTGTCTCTCTCCTCCCCCCTCAAACTGGCTGTAATAGATTAACAGAAGCCAAAAACCTGATTCTATGCATCCCAACTTACTTGAATTTGTAGATAGGATCAAACACAAAGGATCAAACACAAAGCACTTCAAAAAAGTGATCAAATTCCACCATTTCTTGATATCTGAAGAGAACAGTAATGACTCTATCTTTCTACCTGCATTAAAAGGTTATTTTTAATGCTGTTCCATACAGCACAACTTTGTGTTGTGCCCACTTTCACAAGGCATTTTCCGAAGAAAAGCACAGTATGCAGGCCAGTTAAATATAGATAAAATACAAACTGAAATGTTGAGAAGCAAACTTCGTCATTTGTGGTTAACTAAGATTATGCTATCCCCTGAGTAAGCAGGAGGCAATCACAAAGAGTGTACTGCCTACAAAAAGGAAAACAGTGGAGCAAAGAGAGCAATAGCTGTAAGCATCATTCTAGTTGCATGAGTTTTTAGTCTATAATTTTTGGATGGAATTTTGTTTCTATCTTATAAAAATCTGGCCTGAGAGAGGCAGTAATTTGAAGGCTGAGAATCTCAGTTTGAAAATATCACTTTCTTTGAAATGCTGTTTTTCAACATTCTTCTCTTAAAAAATACCTATCACTGGAATGCAAATATACATTACACTTTCCCTTTTTGTTGCCTTTCTTCATTGTTCCTTTCTGCTGCCTGATAGCAAGGAGCCGAACCTTCTTCTTTTAGTACAATGTAGCTTTCTATTCACCAGGACCCAAACAAGGTTCCTTAGAAACCTTTGTACCTTGTAGTGCATTAGCTTTATTCATCTGGTATGCCTGATGTAACACAATATCTTGGAACTCAGTGGAAATCTCAGATAATATATTTTTTCCTTACAGAGTCCCGTTTCTTAAATTGACACACATTCTCCTTGTGATTTGTTTTCATTTATTTACACTCTGAAATGTGAGTATCCACATTTAATACTCTAATTGCATCTTTGTTGTCCTGGTCACAAAAGACTTCACATAGCCATCACAGTAACAAAGTAGATCTCTTGTCTCACGCCTTCTGTCAGATCTGTGCATGCCTTGGTTAAAGAGAGGCGCCTTTCTCAGAGGAGATAGCTAAACATCCGTACAGCATCAATCAGATTCTTCCTACTCAGGTTGAGACCCAGTTTGGAGGAAACATGTCAGCAATGAATCAACAGTTATTAATAAATGTAAGGTCTGATCCTGGTGTTTTGCATTTCAGTAATTAGTTGTCTTTCAAATTGGTTCCAGCTACATTATACGTCCTGCAAATGTTGATGGACTTGATTCTGATTTCAAGAGGATTTTTGTCAGAAGTCAAGAAGTGTAGTAAGGTCTGCCTCTACAATATCGGTACTGCATTTGTGAAATACTCCTGTGAACTGCACCATTCAGCATTATACAAAACTAGATTGCACTTTATCAGACTGAGCAAGGAAAGATCCCTTTTCCTTTCAGACAGCACTGGATTGTCAGGCTGCTGAAGTGGTTAAAAGCATTGCAGGTGCCTTAAAACCCTGCTCTACTGGCAAGGAAGTGTCTTTAATTTCACTGGAACATTCTTAAGAACAAAGATATATCTAGTTATGACATGCTGGGTTTTTTAATCTATTTGTATAATCTATTGTGTTTAATAACTGTTTGCAGTTAAGGAAATATATCTAGCTTTCTAGTATGCACCAACAAATCCACAGTATTTAATTTTCTCAGGAAGTTGATCTTCCTGGGACACATTTCTTTGTGGTGAATGGACCGCTCCTGTCTTCTGGGCTCTGGTTTACCCATGGGCTGTGTTTGCGAATCTTTTGCTCACTTCCAGTCCTCCAGAGCATGCAGCTGATTGCATCTCTGGTGTGCTCGTGAAACCAAATTCAAACAGTCATAGTTCAGTGCTAGCAGAGAATACAATTTTGTCATGTGGTGCTCATAGTTACCAGAGATCTCTGAAGTCTTTTCTGTAATGGGTAGATGCAGCCATGCACACATCACCTAGTTCATGGCAGCATATCCCATTGCCCAGTGCTAGTGAGGGAAAAATGGTTATATCTGCATCTCATTGCAAGGGCTACAGTGCTTCTCCACAGTGACGAAGGCTCCCTCATGCATCTGGATGAGTTCAGATCAGCGTATACTGCTGTCTGTTGAGGACAAAGAGACCATTCTCAATCCTCCCATAGCTGAGCCCGGCTGTGCATCTTGCGTGCAGTTAGATACCTGCATCAGGGCTCCAGGTCCATGCCTTCTCATACAGGCCAAGACTGGAAGCCTGAATGTGTAAGCTCAGATATTGTTCAGATTCCACTTTGTAGCATCCTGCCTCTCCAAAGGAAGGCTGGCCAATGAAAGACTATCAGGCTTAGCTGCCTATCTCCCTCTAGTGATTTTTCTACTTGTGAAGGGACTCTAATTCATTGTGAAAGAGATGAAGGGCTTTGAAGAATAGAACTTCTGGCCTCCCCCACAGAAGAGAAGCAAGGCCAGCACTTGCCAGCATCGTTTATGGGACCTGGACTGTTTCTTAACACAGTTCATCACACTGGGTTTTCTTGCTTCAGCTGGAATTTGTCCATGTTCTGACTGTAAATCCGTGGGTAGAGACTCAGTGCATCTGAATGCCTGACAGGAAAAGGGAACTCTGCAAGGTAGGCATTGGGATGTATCACTCAACCAGAGTATATTGGTGGTGGATTCTGGTTTAGTCTGGGCAGCAAGGAGAGGGCAGAAGTCTCCATTATAGAGGTCGGAAGCTTTACCTTTGTGAGCAGGGTTGGGGTCTAAGGGTCCTGCTTTGCTTTGGGTTCTCACTTCACCTGGAGATTCATAAGTCTGTTGGCGACTGAAACCACAGAGGTAGGTCAGTGTGGCTGCACAAGAGACCTCAGGCCAAGGACTGGACCATTGGCAGGGGTACAGAAATTCACAATTTGATGTGATGGTGACAAATCAAAGTAGTGACAATAAAGAGCTCATTTTGCTACAGAATCTTAGTTAGGTTGATGACAATGGTGTACAGACAATTTTTCAATAAGATCTTCTGGCTATATCTATGTAGTAAATTAAACAGTGCCAGTGTCATGGACACAGGACCTTGATCATCTATATTGTTAAATTGCTAGAATGGTCCCAGACATGACTTTTGCCTAGGTCAGCTCTCCCAAACCCTGTGTGTGGCTTGGAAGTTAATGCAAAGGAAGGCTTACTCCCAGTGGACAGTTTGGAGGCAAAGTGAGTTTGATTGCCCACATTCATCTCACTTCATGCCAGCTGGTCTCAGCTTAGAGAATGGTCCCAGGAACATTTAATTGGCTATTATAGATATAGCCCTTACATATATATATAGTACAACCATGGCACATCAGATAAAGTTCTGTTGGAGCTGTTGTCTCAGGACTGAAACAGGCATCCAGAGGACTTATGAATACCTGGGAACCTGTTGGTGACCCGTAGGTCATTAGGTGATCGTGAATTTTGGCCCTTAACAAGCCAGTCCCCCTGCAATCTCTGCTTTTGTCTATCTATGTGTATATGTGTATGTTTTATATGTATATTATATGTATATTTTATATGTATATTTTATAACTATAGAAAAAAGTTACTTTAAATGTGTGCGTGTATATACATACACATACATATATATATGTTTAAATGTGTGTATGTGTGTGTATATTTATATTATAAATGTTTAAAAAACCATTTTTTCTCTTTTTTCCTTTGTGCTCCCAGGAACTCCCAAGTGCTTGAGAAAGTGGAAAAACCACAGTTAATATACAATTTTATTGTAATTATCCAAAGCCAAAACTAACTGAGCAGAGGAAAGCTTAATGGCCCTGGAGGGAGTCCTGGACTATTGTTTTATTTACATTACAAAATAATCCTTGCTGCAGCCGTGGAGTTTGCAGACTGTGCTGCACAAATGTGGGTAGTCCTGGGTGGTCATGGATATGTTCATCGCAGCAAGGTGGTAATGTTTTATAGTTGATCTCTGGGGGACTTTGAAGCTGGAAATTCCAAGGGACAGGAAGCTAATTCTCTTTCAACTTACCCCTTCTGCCCATTATTGAGAATACTGCCTGCTTCCTTCCTGACTTGAGGAGAAAATGACATGTCAAAAGTTTTTTGCAGCACAAGCCATTCTGAGCTGAATTACCTGCCAGCCAGGTGCAGACACCTTGCGTGGACTGAGTGCCTCAGGAGCTTGAGCCTAGCACAGTTGGGTTGGAAAGGGTTACAGTCTGCCTGTGTTCTGCTGTCATGCAGGGATCTGGATGCAGCTATCTGACAGAGAATGTTAGTCTCTTAGAAATGTTATTCATCCTTTGTGTCTCCTTTTAGTGCGATTTACCTGTTTTGGCTGAACTGTCCCAGGCGTCCTGAGACAGTATCTGTTCTGCTGTAAATTAGTTGTTAAGATTCATATGAGAATTTTGTTTGATCTTTGGATACTGAAGAGATCCCTCAGACACCAAAATATGTTTTGGCAAATTATAATCCAGGACCTCTACCTGCAGCTAATCAAGGTCACCGTCTGTATGAATGCCTAATCCCTAACCATTCCTGGGGTGAACATAAAACAGAAACCCCTCACACACTATAGAGTTTAGAAAGTCTGTTTTGTAGACTTCTGATGTCAGTCAACAAACCAGCTCCTCTCAGTCCCATAAGCTCCTGTCTTCAGATATATCTAAAAACACATTTCCCATTGATTTCCATTATCTGCCATGAATATGCCCACACTGCCCTTGTTGAAAGGAAGGGTCTCATTACCGTGGCTGGTAATCACCTTGCTGGTAAGCCTCTCTCTGTATGAATGCCAGCGTGTGTCTCAAATGACAGTTTTTGGTTTGCTTTGCAGTATTACTGGATTCAGGACCATTCACAACAGCTGTATGGCAGATTGTTTGGACTGGTGTCCAGCTAAAGCAGTATTGGCTGAAAATTCTTACATTCTCCTTAATCTGTGTCATTTTATTTTGCTGCAAATTATTAGGACCTCTCTATACAGGGTCTCTCCTCTATTTTCAAGCCCTCCATTCAAGCTGTTCCTTCAACTGTATTTATGTACTCTGGGTGCGTCTCATCTCACCTGGCTTGGCTACACAGAAAAGAGGCATCCAGTCTTAGCTAGTAGTCAGGCTCCCTCTATAGTCAGTATCAGATATCTACCTTAGAGGAGATGAATTTCTTTTGGAAGTACCCATCCACCTACATAAATGGAATGCCCTACATGACTGCCACAGATTTAGCAGAGGAGGAAAAAGAAGCATCTAAATCTTTATCTACTGGTTTTAATAGCTCCAAAACTTGATATTTGTCAGGCATAACTTACAGTCTGCAAAATCCCAAGAGATGCTTGGACTCTTGACTTCTTTAGGGTAGGAGGCAAAAATGCATTTCTGTGGCGTATATCACCTCTGTAACCGAGCTCCTCAGAGAAATTCCCAGAAGAGGCTTTTAGGGAGCTTTATTTTCATTTTCCAGATGGGAATATTGAGATTCATCTCACTGCAGGTTGGTTAAAGCCCCACTGTAAGTCTGTGAGCAGTTGAATTACAGCCCAGATCTTCTCCCTCCGACTGCTGTGGTCAGGAGCACAGGCAGCCCAGTCTACAGGCAGATGCTGGGCAGCTGTGACCACATCACAAGCTGGGGCACCACATGCCAGAGCAGGCAGCAGGAATGGGAAGTAGAGGCCTTTGACCTCCAGACATTAGCTGGGAAGCAAAAGATTTCAAGAGACCAATTCCAGAAAAATAAAATATTCCAAGGAACTGGTTTTAAAAGACCTTTACTGAAATTATTAATTTTTGTGACTGAATCAAATTAACATAATTTAGTTTACCTAAGCAGGTCTGATCCTGTTCTGTGGTCAGTTCTATCTGTGTATGTACTAAGTTATTTCCTTCTGTTACCTCTGACTCATGGCCTTCAATTCTTCTTCCACTGACATTCATTTTTGGTCTTAAATGAAACGCCTTAATTTAGACAGCATTTTATAAAACATCTCCAGAAGTCTGTTAGCATTATTATCTTCCCTCTAGCGATCTCAGTACTTGTTTGTACATCACATACTGCTTAAAGTCTAAAAGGTGGCGAATTCTCAGAGCTCCTTGGCTCTGAGAATAAATCTGTGTAATAAATATGTGTATCTAGTCAAAGCTATCTTTCTTATTCCAGGCTGGTAAATACTGAATTGCCACAGAGCTCAGTGAAGACCACTTATTTTTGTGGGGGAAACTTTTGTGGCTGCTCTTGTAAATCTGGCCTCTGGACTTTGTGAAAGGTGGTCCTAAGTATCACCAAAGAAGGAAAACATGACAGTAAGCAGAGATGAATACAAACATTAATGTTCCCACTGACTATTTTGAAGCCATAATATTTGACACCATTTGGGAGAAGTTTCCTGCAGGTCTGTATAGTACCAAGTGCAGATTTTAGAGTGGAATTTTTGTGAAAGCTGAAAGAAGTTGCTTTAATATTTTAAGGGATTTTGAAAACATAATATAGGGATCTAATTTGTTCCTTCTTTGAATAAGAGTACATAAAACTTTGGCTTCAGCAAAACATTTATGAAAAAGTCCTCTTCCTAATCCATCTCTTTTAGTCCGTGTCAGCACTAGTTACTCTGTAGTGTTTGACATGCCTGCACTGACTTTAAACCTGTCCAAGAAGCTAGGTAAATATAGAGACTATTAGGCTAGACACAGGTCTGTCTGCTACTGATATTTGTCTGCCAGCTATAACCCAGACAGTAAGTTTAGACCCAGCTCAAGGATAATTTCATAAACTGTGGTCACTTCAATAAAGGCCATCTGGGAGTGGAGAGGAGATTACTGCTTAAGGAATAGGGATGACACAAGAACTATAATGCATCCCCCAGTAACTGAGCTGGAAGTGTTGTGCTCTCCTTTTAGTAACCCCTTACAAAGGGTTAATCTGCTTTGACTCGATGGCCCTTTGGACTGGCACGGCTAAGATGTATCGATCGCCACAGCCAACTGAGCACAGCAAAGTGGCAAGGACCACAGCCAGCGCCTTTGACCCTTCTGCTTGAGTGACCAGTTGCCTATTGATTGAGGGCTGCCTTTTTATCCAAGCTTAAACTCCTGCCTCTGGATCCTGTAGCAAGCTTTGTTGAGTGTGAACATATGTGTATATACATATGTACATACGCATCTGCTTTTAGCAAAGACATCCTTTAAATTCCCTATAGAATTGTAGTCAGCCCTGGTTTTAAATATTGAGAGGTTTAGCCTTCCCCCTCTGTACTCCCCTCCCCTTGAAAAAACCTGTACATTCCTGCATTACATCAGCATTCAGGATTCCTAGAATAATGAGTAACAATTGTTTCAGATTGTCTGAGTGCAGTCTAAGCCAAATTCATGAAACAATTAGAAGTGCAAAACCAAAACTTTTCACGTGTCTAGTAAAAAACAATCCAGAACAATGAGGAAAAATTATCTGCTCTGAGTTTTGCTTTGAAAAAAAAAAAAAATTAAGGCCACTAAAAAACCCAGATACCTGAATCTGCAGAACTTTAAAGCACTTGCTTAACCTGAAGCATGTAAATAGTCCAATTGGTTTTGGAAAAATCATGCAACGGACTTCAACTATTTACTTAAATATATTGCTGGAGGGGATCAGGGATCTGTGTCCTGCGAGACAGAGCCATTTCTAAATCTCTGTTAGGTCCCTCAATGACATTTTTAAGATCAGCTCATTAAAATTTCATGCTAAGGCCCATGCAGAACAGACACAAATTTTCAGAGATTTTTAGCTAGGGAAGATGTATGGTGAGGGTGTTCAGAAATGTCTTAGTTTCCTGAGATGTTATGTCCTTCCAAAGTATTGAAACAGAACTATTTGATGGATGTAGGATCAATGTATTAAAAATCTAGTGATCTGGCAAATCCAGAGATGTGGATATCCTTGAATAACCTTCAACAATAGTTCAACTGTTCTTTAAACAAGCAGAGAAGAATGTCAGAGGCCTAAGTTTTGCGCATGTTGGGCCTTCTCCAAGATATCACTTTTGGGCTTCTGAGTCAGTGAGGCCCCTGCTCCCGACAGGGTATCTATCATAAGAGCACAACTCACTTGGGCCTCCAAAGCCACCCTGCCAGTGAGGAA
The DNA here is from genome assembly GCF_036370855.1 of Dromaius novaehollandiae. Lineage (NCBI taxonomy): Eukaryota > Metazoa > Chordata > Aves > Casuariiformes > Dromaiidae > Dromaius > Dromaius novaehollandiae. The sequence continues at coordinate 70,010,820 of NC_088132.1, read as the reverse complement.
TTGCATTTGCAACTGTCAGGATGGCAGAGAAAAAGACAAAATAAGATGCCTCAGGAAATGACCTGTAGGGAAACAGTAAAGAAACTCCTAGTTTAGACTTTTTTTATAGCCAAGGACAAGGAAGAAAACAGTGTAAACAGCCACAGAGGTAGGCATAGCATGTGTCAAATATACAGAGCCCTGCTGCAGAAGCAGTAATATCTGATTCTGTTTTAATTAGCTAAAAAAACTCTATGTTCATTTCTACTGGGACACTGACTAGGAGAAAATCATAACACAGATCTCTTTGTTGTTTTTTTTTCATATGTCCTTCAATCAGTACAAGGTTTCCGGTCCCTGAAGTCAACCAACATGTCAAATTCACAAGAACAATCCATGACATTCTAAGAAATGTTGTCGCAAGGTTAACTCACTTTTTATTGCTTTGAAGAGGGATGGGAACTATGGTAAAAAAAGAAGCAAATAAGGGACAGATGCAGATTTAATTTACAAAGACTGATGCCGCCAGTTTGAAAAAAAAAAAAGAAAAGAGTAAATCAAACTGCTCCACTCTGCCATCTCTCTCTAAATAGGATAAAGGGGAAATACAAACAATTTATTTCCTGAAGGTTTTTAATGCTGTGCCTTTTAGATAAGGACTCTGATTCTTGTCATGCAGTACATTTTCTAACAACAGCAAAAGTGAAGGAAGAAATACTGTGCTTAACACCGTCTGGTACTGTGCCAACCCCAATAGCATGCCTTTATTTCTTTGTACACATTTTATAGGTATCTGGGTAATACAGCCATACTGACCACATGGTTATGGGTCTGACACAGAAAGCTCCAGACACATTATAAAGTTATGTAAAACAAAAGTAATATATTGTAGATCAACATGAACTCTAAAAGCAATCTATATGCTATTATTCAGTCATATTTTATGGGCTTAGTTCAAGTGAATTGCTGTTTATATGTAATGTCCTAGGAAAGGACTATTACAAATGTCTACTACAGTATACCAAATCAAAACATGTTTGAGACGAGTAGCATACAGCACATGCCAGATTAAGATGCTAGTTAATTATACCAAAGAATATTGATGGAAAAATTAATGAAAAAGAGCCCAAATCTTGGCAGTCCCACTAGAGTGTGTTGCTTACAAATGGATTTTGCTTAGGTGACTCTCAGATCCAGAATCCAGTGTTTCTATGTGAGAAAAATACATCTGAAAGTAAGGTTTGGCTGAGGAGACCATATTAAAATTAAATGATGGCAAATGCCAGCTGTCTGTGTTTCATACAAAGAAATCCTAGCAGCATAACTTTCCTGTAGGAAGAACATATAATATACCACAGAGGATTAAGTAAGAGAAACCTGAAATGAAAGCAGAATTCCATGAATAGCCCCTTCAGTCAGAGATTACAATAAAATGTCAACTTGCTTAATAGGCCAGGTCATCTACTGCTTCCAGTAAAGCTCCTAATTCAATTTTGTTTGTCTACAGACTAGCATTTTTGATCAGGGGTCACTGCAGGAAACTAAAAACTCTACCTGAATTAAATTTCTATTGCTTAATTATGTTATTCTGGAAGGTGTACAGTTCTAAGTAAGTAAATATGCAGACTTCAATGCACAGCATTCATATAAAATACATAAAACATACATGAGAAATGACATAAAAGCATATAATCCCCTTTCCCCATAGCCTCATGGTTGATTTCCTTGCTAGAATTTGGCAGGTATCAAATGTAGTGTCTGCGAGTATAAACTGTGGTTTAAAAATTGATGAAAATCAGTTAAGATTTCCTGCCTCCTTAGGTTTTTTTTCTGTAGATATTCAAGTGAAAGCTTTGCTATAGCAAGTAATACCAGAAAAGAATTTTAATTAAATTGCCTAGTGAATACTGGTATTGGGTTCAAATGCTTCCCCAGCTGGCTTCCAATCCCAGTTTGCATGCTCAGCTGATTTTAGACCATTTTGACTCTCAGCTGCTTGGTCTGAGCCACCCAGCTTCCCCAGTTGTTTCCATTTTTCCTCCCTCCTTGCTAGCACTGGTCCTGGTCTTTGGACCTAGTCTATTCAGGTTAACCCTGTGCCGCAAGGGTACTATGTGGGAAGGTGGCAGGCACACATATGCTAAAGAAACAGGCTCATTTTTCCCTGTCTCTTAGATTGCTCTGAAGGTCACCTAAAGCCTGAATGTTTCCCCACTTCATAGCAATATGTATTTGGACAGTCAGTAGTAGAAACATAATGAAAGGTCCAGTTCCCATTGCAAGCCCAAGGCACTTAGTATCTTAGGGCTCTAACAGCTATTTAAGGCTATAGTCAATGACTTAGCAGTCCCATTACATATAACACTGTGAACCAGCAGCACGAAAAAAAGCCCTCATGTTGCCTCTTCTTCAGCTGCCATTCTCAAATGACCTGCCTCAGAATATGTCCTGAAGATCCATTTGTCTCTTTTACAGCACTTGATAATTTTTAAGCCCCTAGAGAATGGGAGCTGAATCTGAATCCTGCATTTTTGCAGGGCAGGGCAACTCAGTTGAAGGATCCAGCAGACACCTGGTGATAAGTGGATGGAGGGGTCCACTAGGGACAGGCAACCCAGTGGGTTCCTTGCAGTTGCCATCTGGCAGCTGAGCCTATCAGCTGCGGAAATTGGAACCAGTCAGAGATCGAGGAGGAGGTTATAAATTAGGGTGGCTGATAGCAAACCTATGGGCTGAGCAAGTGGGAGGTGGCTGCTGAGGAAAGGGTGCTCCAGTGCCTTTGGTGGAAGGCTGCAGATTCTTCAGTCCTCTTGGAAAGCTGAGGAGGTAATTCGTAATGAGTCTGAAGCTGCTTTGAATGCAAGAGTCTGGTGCCCGGCAGCTGTTGCCGCTCTGCTCAAGCTGGACCATCCAGGTAGGTGTTCTGGAGAAGAAGAGGCTGGAGGGGATCTGCAGGGCTGTGGGTTGTGTAAGATTGCAGGTGCTGCCTTATGTGGTCTCCTTTCTAAACTTCCTGAGCTATCTTAAATGTAGTAAGCTTTTCTGGTTGTGCTCCTCTTGCTGGAGGCTGCTTAACTGTTTCAGAGAGGGACAGTAGAGGACATTATGTCTGTGTGCATGTGTGAGCATCAGCTTCCACAGGTGCAAAGGGGGTATTGGAGTAGTATTGCCAACTGACTGGCTTGCTCAAAATGTGAAACAGTACAATGGAAATATTTCTCATAAGTATTCTGTACCTTAAATTGTATATTTTCTTCCAAATGTGACTGCAACTCTTTCTGCAACTTTCTTGTAGGGATTTGTATATCGTAGCTCTAAGGCTGCAATTTGGGAAGATGTTCCTTCTCTCTTCTGTAAAGTTTAAACAATACAGACACATGATATAATCTCCCTCCTTCTTTTGTGTGGGTTGGGTCCTTAATGGCATTTTAAATCAGACATCTTACACCTGTTAAGTTTCAGCTTAAAACTCAAAGCCTGAAGGTAGATACAAAAAAATTGCAGTATGTTTACAAACTTTCTATGTCTGAATGGTTGCAGGAGATGTGCCTGACTTCAGCTGAGACCAGGCAGAGCCCAGGTTGTCTGCTTGTTATTGGCAATATCAGCCTCAAATATGATTCTATGTGATGCGTATGACAGTGTTTCTTTTTTAAAACCAGCAGGTAGTTCTAATGCATAATTCTAACAGCACTCCTTTTTCTAGCTTTTATAACTGCCCACTTTTAAATAAAATTAAATGACTACTTCATGGCTTAAAAAACGTGGACTTTCTGTTTAGGTTGGTGAATGTTGTTTGTTGTCGTTGTTTTTCTCATAATTCATGAAGAGCAAGAAAAAAATACTTTGAAGTCCTGGATAGCAAGAAGGAAAATGATTTTGTTGTGCCAGCTTTCAGTTGGGTTAACTTTCAGTGGCTGAAAAGCACTGAGGAACCCACAGTTATCAGATATCAGAGACAACCTTAACCACAGCGGCATCCATAAAACAATTCTGTAGCTGCTTCATAAAGGCCGTATCAGGCTAACTGGTGCATAGGGTAGGGTCTCTTTCTGGTGCGTTGTCCTTTGCTGCCCTTTAGCTGTATTCCTCTTTCACTTGGCTGAGCAGAGTAGTTGCTCCTTGGCTCCCTTGTGCAACATGTTTCCCCACGGATGCGGGAGAGGAACACCTTCTCCAGCTCTCTTACCTCCTCCCTCCTACTGGAAGCTACAAGTGGCCCGCGGTACAGAAAGCCCTGGCTGGGAGGTTGTGGTAGCACTTCTGAGAGGCTCTTCCCATCCTCTCCCTCTCCCAGCGTGCTCCCAAGCTGCAGTGCCCAAGGTTTTCTTCTCCTGCCTTGGCTCACAGGCAGCAGCTGTTCCACTGGAGCCTCTCAGAGCGAGCCCTTCTTGCTCCTCCCATGGTTGGATCACATACATAGTGTTTTTTGTAATTTTTAACGTAACGGTGTATGTGGCTCTTCAGGCATCTAGGAAGAGACAGAATGCAGAAATCCCTGTTGTTAATTCTTTACTTAGTGCTTTTTGTATGTCTCTTTAAAGTGCACTTGTGTTCATTTTGGCTTTCTAGGTGCTACTTTCCTTGCTGCCAGAAGGCAGCTTTGGTGCTGACTAGCTGGATGTTTGGCATACTTGAAATTGCTCTAACTTGGTAAATGCCTGATTAATGTTTGCTGAGATGCAAGTAGACACTGATCTTGTCATGTATTGTTCCATGTATTCATGGTGAACAGGGTAATTTAAGAACTTTTCTTAGGCTTATGGTAATACTGCCTATTAAGAGACAGACTGAGCTGTGGTAGGATTCAGTTACAGCAGTGAGTGAGTTTAGATGTCTTCCTGGCAAGGTAGTGTAGTTTTAACCATTGACTGACTTAAACAGTATTTTCTTCGTATGCTTTGGTGTAAGCATTGACTTAGAAAGGAAACAATGCCCTTTTTCGCTAGCTAAGATTCTTCTCCCTGACTTGAATTGCATTAGAGTTTATTTACGTATACTCATTTAATTAAGCATAACTTCCACAGACTTTGCAGTGGCCATGTGTCATATGTTTTGGATTTAGAGGTGGGGGTGATAAGACTTGGGCTCATGCGTTCAGTTTTGTAGACTCAGTCCAGATGCATAGTTTCACCAATTCATCTGGTTTGCACTAGCATTCCTTGTTGCCTCAGACAGCAAAGCCTTTACTGTAAGACTTACGAAAAATAAATCAGTTCCAGTTCCCTCCTTATTTGTGGAAGGAACAAATCTTGTGTGACTGTTTCCCATTTTACAACTCGGTGACAGAGGGAGGAACGCAACTGCCAAAAGGGTCAGGCCGGATGGCCGAGAGGCTCCTGCCTCCCTCCTTCCTCATCCTGGCCCTGGTGCTGATCTGCCAGCGCGAAGGGAGAGGCACCTCTCCTCCAGGCGGCCCTCGGCAGATGCTCTTTTCTTGCATTACATAACGCAGGTGAATGCAAGCCCCTATTAGCAAATGAGTTTTGTTTTTCCTTCTGTCTATTATGCAATAAGTAGGACAGATACGTAGTCACTGCGCGGGCTGGGGAGGGGGGAGCGTGCTACCTCCCTCGGTGGCTGAGGGGAGAGTCGCTGGTGGAGCTTATAGCCAGGCAGGAGCTTCAGTGTCATCCTGCAGCCTGGCTCTACTGTGGAGATGCTTTGGGGCAGCCACAAGGCCAGCCAGGGGATTTTTGTGTCGTGGGGCTGTTGGTGTCACCACTGACGCCCAGGCTCTTGCAGAGACAGCCCCAGCCAAGAGCGAATCCCTTACCTGCCTGATTTTGGACTCCGTCGCTCAGTACTCTCTAAGGGTACCAGAAGGCACAAACACAAGTTTGACTGGAATGGGATTACTCACAACAAATGTCATCCTAATTTTGCAAAATGTCCTAATTGAGAATTGTTTAGAACGCTTAATTTCATATTGGAGAAATAAAAAAGACGGTTCCCCATCTGCCTGCTTGGAGAGCTCGGCTCAGTTCGTTTACTGTTTGCAGCAGGTTCTTCCCTGCCAGCCAGCACAGAGACACAAACACATTCATTTTTTTCTTAGAAACCTTTTCGAACATGAGTATTTTTGGTATTTCACTTTTCTCTATGATTCAAGATTTTTTTTTTTATTATAGGAGGGGTTTTCCTGTTCCTAGACAGTGCTAATGACAAACTCCAGCCTCTAGAAGAAGAGTTATAGAGAAACTCTGTAGGAGCTTCCATAAAAATATTTTTCTTTGAAAACTCCTTCCTTGATCCAACATCTCATAATTTTCTCATTGTTCCTGCTTACTGGCTCTGACAGCTTTGTGGTGGTAGCTGCTGTCTCCCGCTGAGACTTCCTTAGGTTCATTCTGAATGTTTTTTTTTTTTTTTTTAAAAAGGTTTCTGTCTAGTAAAAACACCTGCTTAACAAACTGTAAAGAAGGGCACAGTGGACTCAACTATGCAAAAAACTTCTATCAGGTTGTAGTGTAATTACGTTTGCTCAGTTAAAATTCCATGTTTACAATAGGAAAAAAATATATAAGTACATACCATTGCAATTTTCTAATGAGAACAGAAAATATCTGAGTGTTATTACTAGTCCTTGTACTTTTGCTTTTTCTGTCTGGGAAAAGAGTTGGGTATCCTTTGAATTCTGATCTCAAAATAGAAGGTGAAAATGGAAAATTTCTTGAACACTCTTGCAATTTACAGGAAAAAGCAGTTGAACTAAATTTAAGTAATATGAAATCTTTCAGTGAAAGTTAGTGTCAGTATGCAGTCTTCAGTTCTTCCCTAGCAGAAAAAAAGTCTGTCTTGGATGTTTTCCTGTCAACAACATCAATTGTGAGCTTAAACAGATTTAATTTCTTAATTTTCAAAAAAAAAATGGGTAAGAATACTGAAATGCTCTGCTTATAAAACCAGCTACCTAGCACCCTCTTGAGTCAAAATCCCAGTGCTCCAGACAAAGGGAAGTAATTTTTTTGTTTTGGAGAATCCTTTTCATTGGATATATTTTGCCTTTACTTATGTATACATTACATCAATCTTTCTTCTTACTTTGTAGATTTCCAAGTGATGATTCTCTCCAGAGCAAGTGCATTTTAATTTCTGCTTTTTGCATTTGCATATCTTAGGCTGCAATGTGTATATGTTGTCCATTTTTATAATACTTATTTATGCAAATGCTAATTAATATAGAAAGACTCTGAAAGACAGAATCAGTGTGAAAATGTGGAGAACAGTTGCCCCCTTGTTTCCTGTGATTCTGAAAATAAGCCTTGCACAGTTCCCCTATTTTTGTAACAAAATGTTCATATCTTGTACTGTGAGCTACATACCGATTATCTGTTGGTGAAGTATACCCAGGCTCCTAGGGAGTATGCTTGTATAATGCCCTGCTGGGCATGGGAATGGAAGTAGATAATGTTTGTCCTGCATATCTGTGGTTTCTCTGCTTAAGGGACAACAACGTACAATGTGAGTGAAAACCGTACTTGCATTGCGCATGCAAAGCTGTCTGTCTTCCCTGCTTGCAATGGGAAAAGGAAAAGCGGAAAGTATCTCCTGGGATGTGAGGCAGAAGGGAGGGGTGTGGGGAACAGTCGTCTTTGAGTGAGCAAGGCTCAGACTGCCCAGCTGCATCGCCTCGCAGGTCCAATGGGAGAGCAAAGGGGCATGTCCCAGCCCATTTCTCTTCACTCTCACTTTGGGGAGAGATTGGGCCTTAGAGGCTTTGAGGACTTCCTAGACTTCTTTTTTGCCTTGTTTGTCCTTCGTATGGACTTTGCTTTGCCTTTTCTTCCCTCGGAGCTTTCCCGCTTTCATCCGGGTTTGGCCCCCTCTAAGGGGCTGTGACAGACCTCTCTGCTGGCAGCTGAATCATGAGATTTTTCCTGCCTTCAGAGAGTGCAGAAGACACAGTGCCTCTTTCCAGAGGAAGCAGCAGCAGAACTTCTCCGGATGACTGACATCTCCCGCACTCACTGCATGATGAGATAAGATCCCACCCTTCTAATAGACCATTGGCACCTTGTTGGTGTTCAGGCCTGACTAAACTTCTCAGGAAGAAGCCTGGGGTTGATTATATGCAGCTCCTGGCTCCTCTTCTAACTGTGTTCGAGACACTGTGTTCTGCCTCTGAGAAGAAATGTCCCATCAGGAAGGTACTGGGATCTCACAAGTGGGCTCAGCCTGCTTTCCAGACAGGGTGTTCTGCTTTTCTGTTTGAAATATGTTTGCTTATTATATTATTAACAAGTTTCTTGTTAGAGAAACTTGGGGAAGATAGGGAAACTTCCTCAGAAAAAAGGCTGCTTTTTTTTCCTTGTAAACCTTACCACTAGCTACTAGTCTGCCCTATAAATGTAATTTTTATAAACAATAAAAACAGGACCAGATGGAGCAGACACTTCAGTTCTTTAGTCCCTCTTTCTCTCTTGTGACAGCTTCTGTCCCGTAAAGATGCTGTCTTTTGGGAAGGTTACCTTGTAGTGGTATTGTACTGGTATAAGTCTTTTCCTCATTCATTTTACAGTACAGAAGTAATGAGGACTGTTCACAGTAGACATGGCACTGACAGGATTTTCATTCAGCTTTAGCTGTTCTGAAATTTGAGATCTAAAATGTCCTGGATTCTTTACTACCATGATGATGCTCTTACAGCTGGCAGAAGTGAAGCTGGCTGGTTCTGCAGAAGCCTGATGGTTTCCACACTAATTACTTTTTCCTGTGTTACTATCCTGTCAAGTGATTGTTATGAATTACTTTTGACTGCATTTGAAAAAAATGTTAACTGGGTGCATTTAAATACACAGAAGTCTGGACAGTAAAAAGCTGTATACCTTTGCACTTCCTGTGTGTATTGTGGTATATATGTAATATAAGCAGTGATGTATTAATGAGCACAGTTAAAAAGTGAAGGAGGATATAAAGAATGCTGTGTTGTACAGTTGAAAGAAAGAGGGTTTGGGAAGCTTAGCTTTTTTGTTTCTGTTGGACGTTTATCTTTGAAATTAAAAGTTATACTAAAATCATCTTCTGTATGTTAATTCCTGTGCATCGAATTCTGAAGTTGTTTCTGACACAAAAGCGTTTCTGGCTGTGAAAATACAAACATCTCAATACCTACATAACAGTGTTGTATCCTATTCTTACACAGAGCTTCCAAACCCTGCTGTAATAATACAAGAAAAAACCATAGATGCCAATGAGTGTGTGAGTACACTTACAAAGTCAGCATGCGCTCAGATGTAGGTGATTAATTCTGAAAAATGTATTTGTTTTCAGCAGAGACTTTTCAGTATTTTACTAAATGAAAATAGTTTGAGAGTGGTCACTTGCGGTTTGTAGTGCCATAAATTTTTGGCTGTCAAGGATTAGTTTCTAGCTTTTATTGTTTCTTACCTGTGACAGTCATGCCTGCTGTTCTGAATTTACATTTATTTCTTTTCCATTTTGCATTTTTTTTGCCAGATTGTTATGTTTTTCATTTCCAAGCAAAGCTTTCAGTGCCACGCTTCCAACAAACAATTTTTAAAAGTAGATTGCTATAATGATCTCATTCACTTGGGGAGCTAGTCTTTGTACTTTAGAAATGATTTGTGTGGCCTAACTGAACTGGTGTAACTATATTTAATACTAACACGATTACCTCTTCTGTGCCGTTTTCCAACCAGAGCCTGTACTCAAATACATTCACGTGCTTCTATTGAGTATAGTAGGAGTTGCAAGCAATATATCTAATGGCACTTTTCATGATTAAAATAAGATAAAATAAAATCAGATAAAATAAAAATTGATTTTCCAACCTTCTGACTTGCACCTGCATTGAACCAGTTTTGTGCTGCCCAGCTAGTACATGTCAAATATTTTCAGTAACCAACATTCCCACTGCTTTAATGCTGGAGCCAGTCTTTGGCATGATGTGTAGATAGGTGATTTACTTACAGAGGCTGAGTCGTATCCTTCCCTCTTCCTTGAAATTGTACTCCTAGTAAAGCAGTTGATTCGTGCAAGACATGATTTACAGGCTGCCATTCTTTTCTCCCTCTTTTCCCTCCTCATCTTGAAAGGACCAGAGTGGGTGGCAAAGTTAGAAGCAGCAGAAGGGAAGTGGATTGGGTCCGGTGGTTGCTGTAAAGGCACCTCTCCATCTGATTGATGTAAATGTAGGTGAGAATGTTTTCAGGGAGCTGTCGAGCAGGTCCTGAGTACTGATCAGATTAAAAGGTGAAATTGCTCATACAAAACCACCTATACCTCATTAAATATACAGTATACCTTGTCTTGCTGGCTTTCTTCTTGTCAGGATCCCTTTGCCAGGTTAGCTGTATAAGCTCTTCCTCTGCTAGCCCACCTTTCTCAGCACCTTGGCATACCCAGTTCTGCTGGTCTGGCCAGTCAGACATCCCCCACACAGCAACCAGGCTGCAAGCTTCCCTGTTGCAAGTGGTCTGCGCTTGCTGCAGCCAGTCTACATGCTCTACTTGACTCTGTATCCATGTGGCAGGATGTGTACGTTGTCAGCGTATATTGTTCTATACAGATTATATATATGTATAGAAATGAGGTCATTTGATAATTGGCAGCAGATGACATGCATATTGCCTACTTGTGACTTGGTGCCCTGTCAAGATTCTTCTGCTTTGTCTGATCTCAGTAAGCGATAACACTACCTAACTTCTCTAGCTGGGAGTTGTGCTGAAAGCTATGTGCATGTGTAGATACTCCAGATTTGTGTCAAATTTAGGTGTGGCAAATGACAAAGTTACTTCCCCCAGCTGCCTGGGGGGGCATTAGCTTGCTGGAGATATTTGCCTGCTGTAGTAGGGCTAGCAGAAAGGCAATCAAGTATCCATAGCTGTGGGGATATCTGAGACTTGGACAGCCACTAAGGGATTCCTACAAAACTGAGCGTCTGCAGCAGGGAAGGTACCATAGGTCCTCTGGAAAGGAAGGAGCAGGGAGTGGGCTATGGGGCCACAGTTAAATATTCTGCTGGTCTGCAGCTGCCTGCAGGTTGCGTGCCAAGTGGCTATGCCAGGAGCAAGTGGTCTTGGCTCCACTCTTCTAGTGGAGCTGGGAGATGCTTTTGATATCTGTTTAAGCACAACAGATTTTAAGACAAGGTCTGAATGGCATTGGTATATCTATTATATGGCAGCCTAAGAAAAAGCGATGAGAACAAAATCTGTGCTTTCTTGTGCCTTCGTTGATCGCACAAAGCCAGCAAAGACAAGCTTATGGAACCTATTAGCACGCTATCCTGAAACCTCCAATAAGATGATCGATCGCATCCATAGCTGCAGGATGGCTATAGTCACTGAGGATGATGAGCCTCAACACATTTCCTGTCTCTAATAGTCGCATAGGGTTGTATTCCAGCCCCTCTTGGTTTAGCACTGTTTATCCTTAGGCTTGTATGTACCTCTAAGATGGACAAAGAAACTGCAAAGCTATGGGATCAGCTACCAGTACGCAGGGGAGGAGGAGGGTCAGTACATGTAATTGAAGGAGATAACTGTTGTGACTAATTGATGGCATTTTTCTTCTTTGAGTTAGGTAGTTGTTGTGTGGTTTTAATTAAACCTAGGTGCAATAGGAGAAGGTGGCTCTTTGTTTCTCAGGTGTGGATCAGTTCTTCTGATGCAAGAAGTCAGTAGTGATGTTTAGAACTGGAATCATATCTTGGAAGACTTTCAGAGCTGGGGTCTGGGTTTGTGCATCTGTGTAGGCAAAGGTGAGCTTTAGGGGGTGATTTGACAAAAATGATGATTAAAATATAGTCCCAGGGATTATTGTAAGTGACCTGAGAGCTCCCTGCAGTCCTATGGTCCTTAGTAGACACACTGTGATGTTCAAAACCATCTTTCCATGTGCTATCTCTATCTGAGGAGTGTTATTTTGGTTGCCAAGATGTCATGAAGGGGTTGTTGGGCTGTGTGGCTGGATGCGGGAAAGCGTATCTGGAAGCATTACTGAAGAAAATCCTCACTGGCACGTCCAAAAGAAAACTTGGATGGAGTGAGCTGGGTTTGAAAAAGCTGTCTGCAGAATGACTTTTTTGTAAAGACAAATAGACTTGCATAATCTAGCAGTTAGGTGTTTGCTGATTTTTCTCTCAAAATAACCAGTGTTTGGGAATAAGTTGTGCTAGACGCACTGACATTTTCATACTAACTGATGTGTTTTAGTGAGAGAACTCAGGGAAAAAGGATAAACAGTGTTATAAACAGAATCTGTGATGGGCTAGTATGCTGCAAATTCTTGCTGGCATGAGTTGCTGTTATATCATTAATCACAAATAGTAGACTCATGTGTGTGTTGTACTGGTGGCCAGACGAGTGGCAAAAACATTTTTGATACATGCTATCACATTTTAGGAAAGCTGAGTAAGTCACACCCATGATCTGGAGAGCCCTGTAATAAATTGCATTTGATGCAGCTTGCTATGTGCTAACATGCCAATCTTCTAAATTGCTTTTAAAAGGTTTTGTCTTAAAACAAAAACTCTCAAACCCAAACCAATCTAATTTTCCTCAAAACATAGACTTTTAAGCCAAAATCATAGCCAGGATCATACTCACAGCAAACAATAATTGGGTAGAAGAGGGGAGTTTGTCACTCGTGGCAACTAGAGATGAAAACAATATGCAGCCAAAAGTCCAAGAGGGCACATTTCCAATAGTATTAAAGTACTTGTTCCTAGACATGGTAGATCATGAGATATTGGATCTTAATCTCCTAGTACTCCTATATATAAGAACACTGTTTCAGGACATATTAGGAAGCTTGGAGAATGCTTTAATGATTTTTTTTCTTTTCACATTAGTTCTGGCTGATTTCTTAAAAGCACTCTCAGGCAGTTATTTAAGTAGTTGTGCTTTAGCATGAGTGCATACAGTCAATAGTGGCATTTTTCTGAGGAAACCTTAAACTGTCAGTAGAGATGCCATGAGTAAGAGGTAGGTAGCATCTTCCCTAATTCTGTCCATTTAAAACCCCTTGTTTCATGCCTAACTACCATCAGCATTTCCATTGCTGTCTAAAGCAGGTGTCTTCTGCAGCTAGCATTGTCCCTTCACTATAACAGTGGCATGTGGCTAATGTATCACAACTAGTAGCATCACTGATACCAAACATGATCAGGCTTTAGAGATGTTTTTGGCCTTGTACTTCCTAACAGCTGGCTAAGAGGGCAAGAGCACCACTAAAAAGCCTCCCTTAAGTACAGTACCTTGGACTTGGCATTATTGCCCATATATTCTGCACATCAGGAACACTCTTATACTTGTATTCACCAGCGCTGTGACCATGAATCCTTTTTCAAATGTGGAGCGTGCTGACTTACTCTGTGTGCTTTAAAACTGAGAAAAGTTTCTGTTAGAAAGAGAAAACTTTTCTGAACTGAAAGAGGGATTGGCCTCTCTTACCACCTTTTTGCTCCTTTCCGGCTGAAAGCAGAATTTGTAAGACTTGCCTATGCAGCCTCCAGACCTCTGACTTGCCTAGCTGCATCTGAGCTCTGTAACATGGATACCAACAGCAAAAGTCATGTTCCACCCACATATTGTAGGTTTTGGACAGCCCCCACTGAGACCTGTCCTACCACAATTTACCTGTTATTAGTACTCGAACCAGCCTATGTCCCTGCCTTGCACCCAAGCTGAGGTCACCACTCTGGACTGCTACAGAGATGCCCTAATACTTGCATGTTGCAAATGCAGAATAGTCTAACAGTCCTTGGCTCTAGCTTTCACAGGACTTCTCACTGCTCAGTCCCTTTGGAGTTTGTTTTTTCAGCCAGTGCAGATGATTTAAACAGGTCTGACAGTGAGACAACCTTGAAATCCCTGAAGTTGAATTTAGTTTTCTCTGAAGAGAAATTTTAAGAATCATGCGCAGCTGATGGAGCAAAGGAAATCTCTCAGAGGAAAGACGCATGTTTCTCTTCAAGAGGTCTGTCTTAGTAACAAATTCATTCTTATTTCTAGACCAGGATGCTTCAGAGGTGCAGACTGATTTTATATTTTCCAGTATAGTTCATAAGTTGCACTAGCTTTGCTTTAGTGGTTTTGAAGTTCATTTGAGTGAATAAAAGCTTGAACACCTGAAGAGACTACCCCAGGCTGTCGAGTTGAGCTGATCCATGCTTACCTGCCATTGTCAAAATGATAGTGTTAGCTTGCTTCGCAAAGGCAGCTGAGTACCTGCACTGACTAAAGGAGTATGCATTGACAGTGCCCATGGCGGGCTGTGTGGTGCCGTCTGGAGGAAATTTTGAAAGTGGCAATGTATGCCTGAAGGCTGCCAAGTGACCTTTATAGCTTTGTAAAGGCCCTGCATTTAGCCCTACACCTGAGCTATTGCAGAATGGATGCAAGGACTGGACTAGGCTGGCTTGCAGCCCTACCTTGCTTTTTCATTGTTCCGTAAACTGAAATGCAACAACTGTGAGGCCAGACTGCATTGGGCCAGGATAATTTTGACTGCACTCAGGGTCTTGTACAGGTGTCATACCCAGGGAATGACACCTGCTGTTAGAAGATGACCTGTTGTCACCTGAGCTCAGTTTCCGTCTGCTAAACAAATGGCAGTTAGTTCTTGCACAGTGTGCCGCTGCCTGACCCAAGCTTACCATGATACCTGCGACTGTGGCTTCTGTGAAATGGAAAATCTACCTATCGCGCGCTCTCCTCCGTTCGTACAGTGTCCTAAAACACTGAGGCCAGTACTTTTTTTCTGTGAAATGGCCCTGAGACATGCTCCACGCACAGCTCCGAGAGTTGCCTTGGTTCAGGAGTCCTCAGATATGAGATAGCAAGTCCTGTTCTTGCAGCCTTCCCAGGAGCTGCAGAGTAATTCTTGAGGACGCATAACTAAAAGAAGTGAATATATCCAGCTGCCTTTGTATTTCTCAGAGACAGTACAAGCAGTTAATTTTGCAGTAGCCTAAATTAGCCAAAGAAAAGATCACCTAATTAGAATTTAGAGACCATAAAACTGCAAAGCCTTATTTAAACATATGTGATACTCCAGAAGTCTGCACTGACAATGAGCTGAGATGTGTGTAATCTCTGGGAATTGCTATTTTAATGGCAACTTCCAGAGTAGGGTGCAGATCTGGTGTGAGAAACTGCAGGACTGCTGCGTATTAGGTAAGCTCTGATTTTATAGTCCTGACTTTTTTTTTCTTCCAAAGATGAAATACTCTCTGAAACCCACACACAATTCCTTTACAATAGTGCTGGAAATGTCCTGTTCTATTTTGCATTGCTGGCTGTCATGCTGCATGTTTCCTGTAGATTTTTTTTTTTTTTATGCTAAGTATATTTTAATGAAATTAACGATTTAACCACATTTCAGTTTGAATCATCTGGCTGGAAAGAATTTAGTTTCCATGTCTGCTTTCCTTAATCCTGCTGCATAAATAGATATTTTAATTTTTGCAGTTCAGCAGCAGAAACCTCATAGTCGACCACCTTTGGCCTCCATTTGAATGTGTGTAAATTTTGGTAGCACATCATGCTCCTGACTGTGACCTGGGCTCTGAGCACCAAACTCTGTACAAAGCAAGAGGCAGTATATATTCCAAAGAATGTATAATCTAAAGAATCCGACAAACTGGATTTACTTCTAATTTTTCCTTGCCTTTGTTTCAGAGCCTATCGTGCTATTAAAAACTAGTTTTGTTTGTAGAGATGTTACTGTCCAGCAGCTCATTTGCCTCTGATTTAATTCTGGGCATCAGTTGTGTTCCATAAAACCAAAGTTTCTGGAGTCAGAGGCTTGCAGAAGAACCGCAACTTCCCTTGTTTAAAAATTAGTTTCTAATGCATATAATTAGGAAGACTATCTTGGAAATGGGATTCTCTGGCTCAGAATTAAGAACCACCCAAAGTTAGCTGACATTGACTAGGTTATTAAGACATAACTTGTGAATTTTGAATGTTTGAAGTTTGTGGTGCTGATGAAAACTTATGCAGCTAAGAATTTATACTGCTATCTTAAAAATAAGCTATTCTAGAGATCTAGAGAGTGAATTACCACAAAAAAAAAATCCTAAATAGTTATTTTGTTTGTTGCCAATACACGTCATCACTATAGTTAACTGAATTGTTAAAGCTGACTGTCACTTGGATATTAGGGGACTGTGGAAATTCTCCCATTCTGTACATGCAGTTTTTTCATGTAGTAACCCTGTGTTTTATTTTGAGGAGAAAGAAGAAAGGAGACAAAACAGTAGGGCCACGTAATATGTAGGAATGTATTTTCAAGTGGGATGGTTCTTTTGGGGTCCAATTTTACACCTGCAAAGTTCAGACTTGCTGGGCCTCATACCTAGCAGCATGATTTCTTATCTTTGTGTCTGCCCCAACTATTGTGATTGCAGCTTTGAAAGGAGGGAAAGCGGGGAGGATTTTAAACTTGCTTTGTGCCTCTTGATGCCATGTGAGGAAAAGATACTGCTCTACGTGAGACTATATCCCAGAAAAAAAGATCATCCCTATTTATAGGAACAAATAATGAAAATGAATATCAACCCTAGTCAGCAATCTAATATCCCCTCTGTTATTCTAGGAGTTATTTGACTTCCAGGATTTGTGGAAATATAGCGCCAACATGAGAAAGTAGCTTCAAACTCTGAGGCTCCAATGGCTGCTGCCGCCACAGATAAAGGATATAAAACAACATGTACGCTCAGACTGGCGTTCTGACCTTGGTGACACAACGAAGATTAGAATGAAAAAAAAAGATTAGAACAACAAAAATGTTAGTTAATTACTCAACATTATTGACCTTGACTTTTTACCAAGCTTTCAGGCACCCCCTTTATTGCTAGTACCTACATAACCTACTTCTAATGTATTGCAGTTCTTGCCTCCTCTCTGAGCAATGCCTTTACTAGACAGAGGATTGTTCGAAAGTGCAGGAGCTGCTCCCCATGTGTCACCTATTCAGCACAGAGAGCTCTGCATGCTTGGCTAAGTACAGCAAAGATGAGAAGGGCAGTCATATGCAATTGTGCCAACAGGTCTTTGCAGAACACATTTTTCCACGCAGGTTTTCTTTGTTTGTTTTGTATTTTTTTAACCCACTGAATAAACAATTCAAGGCTCCAGGGAAGTCTGAGACCCTCTGCTTATTATTCATGTGCTCCAGCCACTCCTTTCCAGACCTCCTGACCTGGAAACAGGAGATGATAGCAGTGTTGTGGCGAAGCAAGAGACCACACGCAAAGCAAAGAAGGCAGGTGCAGCTGGGGCGGGAAAGTCAACCTTGTGCAGCAGGTCAGAGTAAAATCTGAATGTAACAGTGCAAAGCAAGGGGATGCACTGATGCTGAGCTGCGCTGATACAAAG
This sequence comes from Dromaius novaehollandiae, assembly GCF_036370855.1. Taxonomy (NCBI): domain Eukaryota; kingdom Metazoa; phylum Chordata; class Aves; order Casuariiformes; family Dromaiidae; genus Dromaius; species Dromaius novaehollandiae. The sequence goes on along the minus strand of NC_088132.1, from coordinate 69,993,493 downwards.
GGGTTATTTTTGCTTGCCTAGGAGCTGTTTTTCTCCCTTTTCATATCCAAACACTTGTAAAAATACAAACAATTAATAACATGATTTGGAATATTTGCAAATTCAGCTTTTGCAAAGCCTTTTCTCCCCTTTGTATGTCCACTGTGCCATATTCTCTGCCCTGCTTCTTCTATTTTCTGTGTCCACAGGGTCAGGTAGGGATACCTGAGTGAACTTTAATGAGCTAGAAATGCCACTGAAAGCAATTCAGTGTCAGCAGCCCAAACCGCCAGAATGGCTCACTCATTCTGGCGAGAGGAAAAAAGGCTGTCTTCTACCTCCAAATAAGTGTTGATAACATAAAGCCTGAGGGACATGATCTGTCTCTGCAGGGTTCCCAGATCAGGCTTTGCTTGCTCTCTCACTTCCTCAACCATGTCCGCTTCTCAGTCTCACATGCTCACACCTTCTTTTTTTGTCTCTTTGGGGACATGCATGACAGTAGGGGCTAAGAATACTTTTGGCCACGAGCTTCAAAGCTACCGCAGGAGACAGATGCATCATTCTCATTGAAGTATATGGGAGCTGCGTGTCTAAATTCTGTATGCTGCTTGGAGACTTTCTTTGTAGTGGCTGATCTACCAATACCGCTGTAGTACTGCGATCCAAACAGCGTGTGCAATCAATGATATCAAACTGACGAGGTGCTGATCTTATCCTGGATTCTTGTTTGTCTTCCACTTTGGGCTGCCCTGTGTAGCCTGGAGTGGCCCAGCTCTGCGCTGTCCTCTGCCCTTCTCATCCCGTATGTCACCTGAGCTGCCCTCCCTGCCTGCCTGCTTGCCCACTTCCCCTCTGGATGAAGATCCTCCTTTTGCCCAGCAAAGCCCTTGTGCAAAACCGCCGTGCAGGGGCAGATCCATGGGTTGAGAGTATCCTGGAAAAGAAAAACATTTTCTTGAGGAGATCTCATGCCCTTGAGATCAAGGGGGAGCATCACACCTCCTTACGCTGTCGTCTTCGCAGTGCAAAGAGTCCCTAAATGGTCTTGGTCCCATAGCGGGAGGGAGCATGGAGACAGACTCCTGCCTCACTTGCTGGAGACTTCACAGACTGCTTCCCTTCTCCCAGAGGTTCAGTGGTATCATGATGCCTTTTTTGGTATCAGTAAGAGATTGGCATGATATTGTCCGTCACTGCTCTGTATATAATTAAACTGTTTTCAGTTTTTTAACTGCTTTACCTGTGCATTAGTCATTCAGTCATTATGTCTAAAACAGCTGCAAAATGTATTTGTTAGTATTGCTGATCCTTTATGGTTTTCAAAGACTCCATTTTATTGAGAATAATAAAAGTGGAATTAGGATGCAAGTGTCTGTGGTCTCTGTTTTTATGCATGGATTTAGTGAACACTTTGCGCTGCTTTGTATAAAACCCCTCGTACTGTGGTAGTAACAGGAGTAATACCAGTAGGAGAACTTAAAGGGAACAGATTCTAATTTGCCCATTAATAAAGTAAATGGTACCTTGTCTGGTATAGCTCTTCTGTCAAGTCATCATCCCGACTTAAGTTTCTTCCAGCTTTATATTCACACACAAAAATATCTCCAAGCCTTTTTATAAAGGGCAGAGAGATGACTAGAAATGTCTATATATCTGAACTTTTTTCCCCCAGTGGAATTTGATGCTTTGAACTAAAGGAAAAGCCTGTATATCCTGCAGTGCTGAAAACCTGAAAATCAAACCAGCTTCAATGTGCATTGTCCACACAGAAGGAAAAACACAAACATCTCCTCCCCTCTTGTCCAACTCATCCCCTCTTGTCCAACAACAACAACAATAAAAAAAAACAGCATGACTTTGTGACAAACAGATCGTCCTTTGAACCTCTTTTCTTTTCCAGAGGTAACTCTCTCCTGCCACTGGTAATTTTATTCTTTCTTTCCTGCATTTTGCCTGTTTGTTTCTTCTTTAATTTCAAAGCAGCCCAGGTTTGGAGCTCTTTGAATCGGCTTTTATGCTAAAGATGGGGGAAGAGTTCTGTAAGAAGGTGACTGGACCTGCTGCCTGGATGTGGAAGGCTGCCTGGGTTTGGTTGGAGACATGCTACTGCCAGCTCCCAGAATGACTCGTGCTAAGGGAATCACAGCTGTATCAACAAGGGACTTATCTGTGCCTGAGGCCTTAAATGCTGCATATATAGTCCAAGATACTTGCTTTCTAATAGGCCTTTGCTGTGTTTTTGTATGTGCAAAAAAGCTACAGAAACAGAAAATGTCATGGGTTGTCTTAGTTAATGCTTCGGCTGTATCGCACAATGATACAAATTGTCATTTGGCTGCAGTGAGGAAAGCTAGTCGGATGGCCCGGGGACAGGACAGACTGGAGGCATCCTAGGTATGTTGCAGGTGGGATACTAATGTGTGAAAATTCTCTAACTTTAAAGCCTTCGATTGCCTAACTTTTTAGCCTTTGATTGTCTATAACTACTATCCAGTTGAGCTGGTTGCACCCATTCTGTGCAATAAAAGAGGGGAAGATGGATGTTTAAGAAAGTTTAAAGTATCCTCTGTCATGGAAGTATCCAATAGTGAAAGTGTAGTGGCTGGATTTAAACCTATTTGTTCTGTAGCTTTTCCAGATTTACTGGAAAGCTGTTATATATGGTTATTATTCTGGGAAGTGTCACTATTGCATACAGTCACAGACCAGCCCATTTTGAGATTGGAACGCCCTGAGAAACCTGATCTAAATTTGAAGCTGGCCCTGCTTTGGGCAGAGGATTGGACTGGGTGACCTCCAGAGGTCCCTTCCACTCTGAGTTATTCTCTGATCCGGCGGAAGGTTCCCCGATCTATTCAGGGATGTTATTCTGCAAAGCCTCCATCTGGCCATGTGTCAGCCTGACTGCACTGGCCACAGAGAGCATCACTCTCCCATGCTAAATCTGGCAGGTGAAGAGGGAAGTGTTGCAGCGTGTATAGCCAACCACGTCGCCATACTGCATCTCAGGTCACTGGCCAGCCACATGTTACTTATAAACAAAGGCAGAAGGGTTAGAAAATGGTAAAAAAAAAAAAAACGAAAACAAAAATAAAACCCCCGAAACCTTTTATGTTCTGAGAACAGAGTTGTCAGGAAATGCAGTGAGCTAGCTTTGCTTTTGCATATGGTGGGGCTTGATTAACCTGCACCTGACCAAAAATAGTGGATCAACAAGTGACATTCATTCTGCATCACTCTATAAATGGTGGTGGATTAAAAGCATTTGGGTTTCTCAGCTGCAGCAACAGAGAAAGTGTACATGATAGCGGCTTGGGATAGGAACGGAGCATCCAGCATTTGCATTTGGCACAGAACATGACAGAAAAATAATGACTTTGGAGCAAAGCCTCTCTTCCCCAAATCTGAAAAACTGTAAACTGGCAGCTCAAAGTAAAAGCAATGACTATAAAAATCTCTTTCCCATTGTATGGTATTTACTGATTTATGGTGAGGTATGGAGATCTTAGCTGCTGTTTAATAGATTTAACACAGCTGTGTAACCCTGGAAAATGTCATCTGAACATTGTTCTTTTTGCTCATCAGATTTTGTGGGGAGAAAATTAAAATGTCCTGCCATAATAAACAGGAAGGGAGCTTCTGCCTAAATTAGGCAGGTTCAAAGTCCCATTAATTCCTTTTCTGCTTAGCTGAACGCTTGGTATGTTGTGGCAGACTCTTATCAACAAAATGGGCCAGGTTTTGAAGGGCACTCCCTGGGGAAGTAGTTAAATATGACACTCAAAGAGAAGCTTAAAAAAAAAAAAAGGAATTGTTTGTTTTCTTTAAACTGTTGATTAGCATCATCTGTTGTTACTAATGGGCAATTAATAAGGACAGTCTAAATTCCCAGGTGAATAAAACACGTGGCATCCAATAAGGTTAGTTCAATAGACATGCAAGTGCAAAAACAAATCAAAGGTTTTCAGTCTGTGTGACCATTGCAATGGTGCAGAATGGACAAGGAAGGGGCATGTGACGTTAAGAAAAGGAGGAATTCCTTTCATGACTGGCAATTCTCTCCATTTTTATAGTAACATGATAATTATTTTTTGGTTTTATTGGACTTGCAAAACTAATACTGATAGATTTCTTTGGAAATCCCTGTTCCACAGTGTGTGTCCATGCTAAATATCTATTTTTTTGCTACTGAAGTGATTACTTCAAATTTAAATTCCCATTTATTTGTGTTGTAGAATAGGTCGTACTCCAAGCTCTGAGAGACAAGATAAACCTGGACATGTGATGAAGGGGGGAATGTGTTATTCGAGAGATGGAAACTAAACAAGGATGATTTATGGGAGAAAGGACGCTGGGAGGAGGATTGGAAGGAGACTGATGATCAAGAAATGGGTGATAATGTCAAGTGTTGGAAGTTGTGTAAGAATGTGTGAAGCCAGCAATAGGAGGAAGTGAAGGACATCATCTTTGATTCAATTTGATTCTATCAGTGTTCAAAGTTTAAAAGAAAAAAAAGCAAAGCTAATTTAAAAAAATCTTTTAAAATAATTTCCTCTTAAGCAAGGCTGAGGCACCAGCCAAAGACACCGATGAGCCAGTGATGATCGTGAAGCTGACGCACAACTGCCAACTTTTGAATCAGAGTTCAACCATCTACAGGGAGAATTGAACAAATGGCTTCATCTCTCCCAGACTGTGGCTTCCAGCTGGCAGGAATGGGACCGTTATTAGCAGTCTTTACATGACAATATTGCCTCAGCTCTGGCTTAGGACTGACAATCTACTAGACGAGCATTAGTGCAAACTCTTGGAGATCCACTCTTTAGCCCAGCAGTGCAAGGATTTGTTTCCTTTTTGTGCAGTGGCAAAGTATCCTGGGACAAGATCTTTTTTTTTCAGAGCCTATTGAGAACAGAGCTGAAGAAAAGAAAAATTACTCAGTGAGGGATAAGAAAGGTGTTCTCATATGGGAAATAGGAGGAGGTTGGAGATTGTCTGGCCCAAAGCCTGTGGCGAGAGAAACTGGAAACAGCAGTTACATGAGGCACAAAGAAGAAAAAACAAAAGAAACAGGTGAAACCTAGAGGCTGAGAGAAGTTCTGTGAAGTCTCAGTAAAATATCTCAGTTTATAGTTTCTTCTCGGTGTCCCTGTCTCAATCTAATGTTTTTGCCACAGAGCGGGTAACTCTGTAATGGAGTATGGTTGTGTAGAGCAGACTATGCAAGAGCTACATGGAGATAGACATAGTTTTCTGATACCACAGGTGTATATGCTATAAGCTGGCAGTCAGTACATGCTGAAAATATACTATACCTAATGTATACGTGTCTATGATTTATCTGTAAGCTTTTCTGTACTGTACAACACTTTGAGACATTTTTATAAATTATGGCACTCAAACCACTATGTAATAGTAATTCACTATTTGCTCTCCTATAGCATCACCTTGGGAATGCAGGGGATATAATGCTTCCTTTGGAGGAGAAATATCTATCTCTAGCTGCATCTGTAGCAAAATTTGTAGTGCTTGTACAGAATGTGTTAAAAAACCTCTATCTGTTCAGGTTTGCACTTAAATATTTGGTTTTACACCATATTTAGGACTGACTGGCTGTCAGCCAGGACAGAGCCTATCACAAATCTAAAACACTAGGTAGAAAGACCATGTGACTGGCAGTTAAAAAAAAAAAAAAGAAAAAGAAAAAATCTGTTCTTGCAGAATCCTGCAGAATGCTGCTTATGCCAGTACGTCACCTGATGTTGCGTTATTAGTGTATGGGGAAATGAAGTGTTCTGCAATTTATTTAAAAAATATCTACCAGGCTTTTATAGTCATGTTGAAGGGCAGTTCTGCTATGGGAATATTTGATATTTCCACAAGGCAAAATGCATCGTTTATTATTGTGAAACGTTCTAGTGCTCTGGAGCATTTTGCAGGCAGAGCCTGGTACATGAATGAAGAAAAGATGGTAGGCTGCTTTCCCATGCTGTGAGGGACCTACATTCAAACAGTTACTCCCGCACAGATGTTTTTGAGTGCAACTCTGGATGAATTGCTTTGCCTCAGTGAAATGGAGGTAGAAGTAATTCACATGTACATCAACAAGCCCGTGGTATTACAGACAGCAAGGTCTACAGACTAGGAACTAAGGAGAAAAATATCAGCAATATGGAAAAGCCCCTTCACCTCCAGTGATTAGTCAGTCTTACATGAAATGAGGAGCTTTTCTGGCACTTTGGTGTGGATATACTGCTTGTTACAGCAGATGATGCCTCTTTGAGTGTGAAGCCCTGTCTCCGAATTACTCCTGACCTCCTACAGCAAAGTTGCAGCCTCTTGCTTGGGTGCCTGGTTCCCAGCTTCCCCATGAGATTACTGTACCTTGCAAGGTACTTTGCTTCTTGCTGTGCTGCCCCCTAGTATGTACATATATCTTCTTCATAAGAGTGGAGAGCTTAATTAATCAATGCCTCTGAAGTACTCAGAGATGGAAAAAGCTGCAGAAATGCAAAGTCTCATGGTGATTTCGGAGCCGTGCCACTAGCATAGCAAACTCGGAATGGAGCAACATGACTTGAGCTGTGTTTGGACAGATGCTGGTTTTTCTCTGGCATATATGTATCTACTATTTTTCTCATGGACTTGTGCAGAAACTAGAGATTAAGGGGAATGTTTTTAGAAGAGTAATTGCAGGAAAGTACACGTGTTAGTTTGGGCCCAGTAATTCCATTTAATTGTTTGGATGCCTCCAGCAACTTTTGCACTAAGATATTTTACAGAAGTCTTTTCCAGGTGTTATGGGTCATGCTGTGGTTTTAAATGCTTGGCAAAGGCAGGGGCATTCTTGCATCAGCTCTTGGAGGTGTTTTATCTTATGAAATTTAGGCATAGAAGAAGACTTCCCCTGGAAGATTTGGGCCAAGAAAAAGACCTCTGCTGCAGCTTCTAGCCCAGATGAGGATGCTATTCTACCTCACCCTTACAGTGCTTGAGTGCTGAACACTACCTGCAAGCACACAAGGCTGGAGGGAAGTGCTCCCTGACCTTCCTAAACTTCATGCAGACCTACACAGGAATGACCTTAACTTGACATACCACCACCACCTTGCTTACAGGGACCCACCCAGTGCCTGCAGCCATCTCTGGGCAGAAGGCAGCAGCTGGTTAATAGTGCAGAGGAACAGTACATGATTGTTTAGGACAGGAAGTTGCAATATCCACTTGCAAGAATGTAATTGTTTTTGAGCTGGAACGTGGCCAGGACGGTTGATTCCAGCTGGTAGGAACAGCTGCAGCTGCAAAGGCGGCCAAAACCAGGCCTGCTGCACTGAGGGGAAGGAGTGAAACAGCTTGCCAGCAACCTCCTGAACCCAGAAGTGTGCAGGGGAGAGCCCTGCCCAGGTGCCTCACCTTCCCTGCTCCCCTTCATGGCCCTCAGGGAAACCTGTGGAGGAGCAGGCTGGAGACTGCAGCCAGACCCAGCCCAGGACTTTCTGACATTCAGAGGACTATCCTGAGTTTTGCCTGGACTCCCGTTTGCTTCCACTCTCCCATTCCTTTTTCAAGCAGCTCAGCATCACCGCACTCTCGTCCCTTTGCCTACCTCTCTTTACTGCTTTCTCCCTTTCATTGGCTGAGCCTTCTGGCCAATCCCCCCTCTAACACCAGGAAACTACAGTTTTGCTTATGTTGTGCTATTCACAGGTACTTCCCACCACTGTGTCTTGATTTGGACTATAACCTCCTTCTGCAGGGTCAGCGTGCTGTTCCTTGAACAGCACCTAAAACAAAGAGGCTTCATTCTTCATTGAGTCTTAAGACAAAATTAAAGGGATAAGGAACAGCAAACCTTCTTCGTTTGCATTCTCATAGCAACTGTAGATGGAGCTTGCTGGCTTAAATGCACACCGAGACCCAACTCTGTGGTCAGAGGATTTCTACGCCTTTGACACTAAAAGTCCCCGAGGATAACAACTGACCTCATGAATCCAGCATGGAGATTCAACACCACTGTTTAAACAGTCATTTTTTTTGAACTTGAAATCCCTACTTTAGAGCATTAGGAGAAAAAACATGGGATGGAAATGGGTATCAGGCCACTCTGAACATAACAGTGGCTTGATTTTCTGGCTGGGCTATAAAACCACAGGTTTTGCACACAAAAATGTCTCAGGTTTTCTCCAGCTATGCTTAAATTTTTCCAGGGCTGTTTTCGCAAGCAAAAGGGTGTGTGCGTGTGTGTGGCGTTTCAAAGTGTTAAAAAGTTTGAAAAGTGCTGTCTGCCATTTGCAAGCATAGAAAATAAAAATGCTTCCCCATTACAAAAATCTCCTGGGAGAGGCAAAGGCTATGAGATGCTTAACCATGCTAAATGTAATTCTCAAAAGATGCTATAACATTCACTTTTACTAAGATTAAGAAACAAGTCTCAGTCTGTCAAACATCCGTGGCTAGGCCCTTTCAATATGATAGACTCTATATGTACAAAGATCTGAAAATACAAGGCCAAGTAAGGCATCAAGACAATGCTATGGAAAAAATGTCATATGGGGTTGAGAGCTGATGCAGTTAGATAACTTGTGTACTTTAGTGTCACTAGGTGATTCTGTGACAATGTTGTATGTGGCAAGATAGAGCGTTTCATGGTCTCAGGGAATACTCATGCAGGCAATACTCACTGCAGCCTCCTTGGGGTAAGGCATTGAGTCATCCTGCCTGGCACCATCAGACTGCTGCAGTGAATATTATGAAAATCACCAAAAAGCATATTTCTAAACATTTCTTGATGTACTGTCATAGATTACAGTCAAATTGAGTAGTTTTCCAGCTTGTTGAATATGCCAAATAAATATGAATAAATGTAAGAAGTCAAAAAAAAAAAAAAAAAAAAAAAAAAAAAAAAAAAAAGGAGAGACAAGAAACAGCTTGGTTGGCTCATTGTTTCATGTGTATCCTGGGATGTACTGTATTTTTTTCTAGTGTTTAAGTATGCAGTTGGTGAAAAAGGCCACTGATACCTCTTTGTCCAGATACCATTCCCATATTCCTTGCCATATGTCCTGAGGTCTTGCTTAGAACCTGGGGCTGCCCTTACATGTTGGAAAGATATGACCCCTTTTCCAAAATTAGGGCTGTACCCCATTTAGCCTCTACAGTGAGCTTTGAATGTAAGACCTTTCTCAGTTGAAGTAAAAAAGTTTGCTCTACGGCTGGTAGCAGTGACTGAATTCACTTCCTGGTTTACAGAGGTTTGTGGACGTGACCTGATAGCACATTGTGACCCATCAGGCATCTATGGCAGCACAATTTTTGAAGGAATCCAGAGCATCCACTTCCTTAGCTGGAGCCTGCTTTTTAGACTAAACATAAAGCTCTTTTTTAAGCTTAGACATTCTGCTGTTCAGAGGAACGTTCAACTACAGATAACCCAGAAGAAATTCACTGTAACATTGAATTCACAAACATGGATAGGTAAAGCCCAACTAGCACTTCTTCAAAGATTTGATTACCATCCTCTCTGCATCTCCACACCCTGCTGAGAGAGCAGGGGAGAGCCTGAGGTCCACAGCCTCCACCTCTAGCCTCTCACTGATTATGTGGTGCGGTCAAAAGGCAGTGGTGAAGAATAGCTTTTGATGGGAGTGAGGAGGTAATTCAGATCACTTCTTCCCTCATCTTTGAATGTTCTATAATTATCAAACTGAATCGTGACAGTTTGCCTGCAAGTAAAAAATTAGGAGTAGAAGTTCATAATAGTAAACCTTTTTCTTTAAGTACACTCAACCTCAAAGCTGAAATTCAGTTCAACCTGCTTTGTATGCTTTGCTTCTGGGCTCAGTGGGAAACTGCTGTTTGTGAAAACTCATGTAAATGAATGACACTTTGGCTTGCCTTTTTAAAACAACTCCAAAAAGCATGTTTTAAATTGCATCAGTGGTAATGTTTTGAAATTCATCATTCAATGGATAGATGCAAAGTTGTCCAGGCAAATAAAAGAAACCCTTCATAATCCATATTCTAGCACCAAAGTGTGATCTTTTAAATTGTGTATTTACAAAAGTAATTAGAATTACTTTATAAACTATTTACAGCTCAGATGTTATTTGCTGATGAAATTCTACCCAAAACACGAGCCAGCTTGTTCTGGTGGGAACACGAATGGGCAGAGAGGAACAGCAAAGGGTGTGGGGAATAAGCTACTGGGGCATTGAAGGCCATTGTGTTGTGAAACTGCAGCCTGCAGAGCTCAGAGCATTGATGAGCAGAGGAAGAAACAGTAGGTAAATGACTAATTGTTGCAAAACATGGACTAGTTAGAGGCTACTTTACAATTGCTTTCTTGTGTATACCATTGAATAACCTGACAGTGTGATATTGGCTTTAAGCAAGATCTCTTTTGACCCAGTCCCCCCACCCCGTATTACAAAACTACATGGAGTGGAGGCAACTTCAGAACATACTGCAATAACAAACACCTAAAACACGTGTGTTTACCCAAGAAACACTTTCACTTCAAAAGACTCATAAACATGTCTCACTGTAACATTTATGGGTTTTTCTGTACACATGAGCTTACCCAAATGTTTTCCAGCGCCCTCAGACAGCCTTCCAATATTGTAAGTGGATTCTGCGTATTTAGGAAGAATGCCATAAAATGTTATTTTATGTCTTATTGTTTAAGCAGAGTGATGCTGCTGTTTGTTTCCTATCTGGGATTTCTCTGAAATGCTTTCTGTGAATGTAAATAACTGAGGCCTGACTAATATGCTTTCGTAAGAACAAAAATGGCCAGATAGGAACAGAAACATTTATTATTTGTTGTTTGCTATTCATCAGTCAGTTTTCTGCTGCTTTAAAACATATCCATTTTTCAGGAGGGGAGAGAATCTGTTGGCAGATTGGTTCTGTGAAGGGCACTTGAGATGAAATCTGTGCACTGGCATCTCTTCCTTGCAACGTTGCTACCCATCCACAGCTAGCAGCAAAACAGTCAAAGGAATAAATCTGTAGAAAGCAGAGGGCATGTGTAAACCACCTACATGGAGAAATAGCGTCCAAATCCACCAAGGGCTCTATTCAGATGGCTAAGTGGTTTGACTAGCTTTGTAACTGTGTGCAAGTCAGACAAATAGATGTTATGGCCAAAAAAAAAGCCAAGTCTGATCAAACATGATGTCATGGGAAGGAGAGAGGGGAGTTGGAAGTTCTGTCTCCTGGTGCTCCTATGCCCTCCAGAAAATGTTAGGCCTGCCGAATTCTGCGTGCACTCTTGCATTTCACTCTTACAGCTCGCGCTCCATGCTCCTTTTATAGCGAGTTGGCTATGGCACAGCACCATGGCGCCTCTGCTTTTCTGGGGTCCACGTGAGAGACACGGACCAGCAGGAGCTGGCCTGGTGTTCCCGGGCAGGAGCGGAGCCAGGGGAATGGATCCTTAGACATAATAGCCTAATGACGCTCTTTCTTTATGTGACCTAACATGTTTGAGGACGTGCCTGTCCTGTGTCCAAATGAAAGGTTTTGTCCATTATGTAACTGGATGCCTGACTCTCTCTTGTGATCCAAAGGGTGAATCTCATGTGTCAGGTTTCTGATAACTCACAGCATTTGCAGTGATCCTTTAATGATGCTCTCCTTGAATGGTCACAGAGGGGCCGTTGTGCTGCAGGATAGGGTGGCTGGTGCTGTATATTTGTGTATGAGACCTGACAAGTTGTAAAGGCCATAAGCAAATTTACTTGCTCAGAAATCTGCTCTAAAGATTACTGCAGTCAATGGAAGATTTGCATTGACTCTAAAGTTTTTGGATCAGGCTCGAAATGATTAATTCTTGATAAACAAAGGGAAAAAAGAGATTCCAAAGAGTCAGGCCTGGAAGAATGACAGAATTTGGTCCTATAACTGTCATACTCATTATAAACTGAGTTACATGGTTATATAGCCCCTAATTATCTTGTAATCTGCAGTGCATACAAAAGCTGTGTGAATATTAATATTTACATACCATCTGGACATGCAGTATGATTGCCGTGTGCTATACTAATGTGAGTACTGGCCCTTCCAAGAAATGCCTGTTGAAGAGTGGAACAAAAAACTCAAATGGGGAATAAAGTTTAGCTTCTAGGAGCAACTTCCAAGTGCATTGCTGAAGTGCCAGAGCTGAGCATGATATAAACTGTGAAAATGCTGACTGGGAGGGGAAGGGGGAAGGGAGAAGAGACAAGATTGAAGGAGGGAGTGGAGAAAAGAAGGGCAAAGACCTTTAATATAGATACGTGTATTTGGAGCTTTCAACTGAACAATTTTAATATAGCCAGGTTTAATTCTGTACTGTTAAAATGGTGAGAGCATGACCAGGCAGAGTAAGAGCTGTGGTGTCATAGCCTAACAGGTAGGGCATTCAGTTGGAAGAAGTGGGTATACAGACCCATTGTTTGCTCTCAGGTTTTTGTCTGTATTTTACACTACACAACTGGCCTTAATCCAGTTTCTCTGTGCATTGATCCCAGCTCTGGTTTCAGGAAAGGAAGCAAAGGTGCTTGCTTTTGATGACTGCTGGTGAACAGCAGATTGTGGTGGAAGGCAGCAGCAGGCTTTCATCTGTCTTGATGACACTGGTGTTCTGCTGGAAATGGCTCTGCTCTCCCTCATGAGCAAAACCAAAAGTGTTTTGTCTACATGTGTGAGGGACAACTCTTTCTTTTACTGTGTGGCAGCAGAGCAGGAGGACTGAACTTAGCCTGAAGGACATGTAAATTACAAGTTGAGTTCATGTAGAGCACTGAGCAGTACAACTCAAAGATGTGCAAGAGAAACTCTCATTTGCTCTTAGGCTTTCATGAAGGAGGGGCAATATCAGAAGAAGAATGTGAGGTAGGGTCCTTGATAAATGAATAAGAAGAATTTCAACAGAAAAGATAGGCATCTGAAACTCACCCAGATGCAATCCCTGTATTTACATTAGGGTATGGAGATACTTGAGTCATTATGAGAAGGAGACACCAACCAGCTTGGAGCTCTCAGCCAGGTGAGACCCAGCAAACTCCCTAATTGTATATAACAGATCCTGGATACAATTTAACACATTTCTAAGAGATTAACAGTTTCCTGCTCCAGAAGTCCAAGGCTGACCTAGCTGTCTGAGCATCCTCTAAAAGGAATACTCAGAAATCCTGGTGCAGAGAGATGGGCAGACCAAGTGCATGCAAGGATGGAAAGAAGAGTTCAAGCTGAATGCTGCCATGCTGTGAAATGCTTATTTGGGACTATCAGATAAAATATACTGACTGACCAACTTTAGAAGCTAAAAGCAGGAACAATTTTACATAGCAAGCCTGTTGTGTAGGAATTCTACTACCAATCACAAAAGCCTTTTCACTTTGCGCATGCTGCCCAGGACAGAGGACAAACGAATTAGAGCTTCCACCGCATTTGTATGTGATGTGCCAGAGGAAGCCAGCTAGTGACGTTTCTCCCAGTATTTCCTATCAGTTTAGTGATATACTGACTCCTGTATGCTTGTTCATGTGTTTGCTTAAGGCTTTTCTACATGGTTACCTTTGTGCCTGAACAACTGCTTGGGACCATGTGCTTCATCACCAGGGGTTGCTACTCCTGTGTTAGCATATAAAATAAGCTATGAGTGAGTCCACTCAGGTCCAGGGCTAGCCTGAGCATAGTCCATTTTTCCATAGTAGCAGTCAATGGAAAATGCCCAGAAGCAATCAAAGTTTTGAAAGCTTTGATTCCAGCACCTCTGTCCCAAGGCAGGGAATATTGCAGTGACTAGAACTAGCAGCTGGGATTTTCCAGCTGCATTTAGCCTTTTTCGGCTGAGACAGTGACTCATGTGAGCACTCTGTTTCTCGGCAGAGCATGACAGGGTCACTTAAGTTGCCTGTTCATTTGAAACTGTTCCACTTTCCTCTGAAGTGGGCTGAGTGCTCACATGGCCGTTATTTTGTCTTAGCTGGGAATCAGCAACAGACAGCTGAAACGTAACCTCTTAGCTGAGCTGTCTTGCAAGTCAGTCTGTGTGGTTTGCCACTGCATGTGAGCACCTTACAATTAGCATGGCAGTTGAATAGAGCTTAGATACTCTTCACTGGCCTGGCAAGCTTTTGGTTCTCTGGGAAGCGAGAGCTTTCTGAGGTGTCTGAAAAGATGTCCTGACTCAAGCCAAGAAGTTTGAGTGGTGAATAGACATTAGGTCTGATGTCTGGCCTCAGCCCAGGCCAGTGTGAGCGTGTCCTTATCGGTGGGGTTTGATGGGAATCCAGCCCAGTCTCTGCTCTCCGGTCTCACTCTGCAGGCCCTTACTGTTGCAAAAGCTCAGCTGTAGAAGAATAGACTGGGCTGAAAGTGGTGGTCAAGTGCTGACATGTCAGTGGATCATGTTCTTGCTGTGTTCCTGGATACTTTTCTCTGTCCTAACAAGTGCACATGCCACGACAGAAGCACAATAAAGTATATGGGTGGATAGAGTATGAATAGCTAATGCAAATCTAATTGTTATGTTTAAAGCTACAACTTTGCTCAAGGCATGCAGACTCTGGTTGACTGGAGATGTGGTCACATTTTCTTTTGTTTCAGTTATAGCCCATGGTATCCTAATTCTACAGTTAGGACACATGAGATCGTGCAATGCTGGCCAAGGCACATGAAGTTTTAAGCCTTGAAAATTTCCAATTCCAGCACTGAATGTCTCCCATCCCATCCTCCCAGGTCTTGCAGGCAATCTGGAAATAGCTGCAGGAAATCCATCCAGGCATGCCTGGTACTGTCCTAAGTCACCTACTAAAGCCTTACTAACTGTGAACAAAACTGCGAAGCACAAGGGAGTGGCCACAGTAGGGAGAGAAATCTTCATGGATGAGGAATCCGGTCCTCAAGATGGTCTTGGGGAGCATTTCAAAATTTCAGTGTCCTGGCTCTACGTGCTGCACCACTGTTTTCTATCACTAGTAAAGGCAGATTCATTTTTCCCTAGAGGGTGGCCTTCCATTATTTGAACTGTAAGTAACGGTTCATATACTGCACAGGTTTTATTTTTAACATATGTTCCCTGATACATCAGTCAGAATGAATTACACTCCTTTAAAAAGTCATTTGACCCAGGACAGGCTATTGCTTTTGACACTAGCTGCTTGGCAATGTTAACACTCAAATGAGCACCAGTCTCCTTTGAAGTGAATGCTGGCCTAGAGATCAACTGCCGAAATTAACACCTCACTCGTTATTGCTTTAGTCTGTCTGCTTGAGGTCTCCTCAAGACAGGAGTTGACTGTTTTACAGCTTGGGGGTTATCTTTGACATCTAAAGGGGCAAAGCACTTAATTTTCTTTCTCCTTCTCTTTTTCTTCCCAGTCAAGCTTTGGATGTAGAGAAAACCTCAATCTTTAGAATTGCCAAAATTTCCCCACCTGCCCATTTGGATTACAGGAGTTTTTGATTCGTAAAACCAGGATAGATTTATTGGTCTTAGGCAGGAAATGAAACATGAAGAAGTCTCAGAAGCTTTCAGGTTGTAGGTTATTTGCCATGTAGTGTCACCAATAAGGTTGCACTAGAAGCTGATTTTAAGGGAAAAATGTGGTGAATTTGAGTGCCTCTGTATTAGACTGGCTAACTTGAGGCACCAGGAAGGCTGCTATTTTCAGAAACATCTCATGCCCTGGAAATCAGACCTCTTTATGGAGTCTCAAGGCACCTACAGTCATTAGTCACTTAAAAAAAAAATCCTGACTCTTGTTTAGATAAGGCTTAAAGGATACTGCAAGGTTATTTTCTTTCTTGCTCCCTGCTCTCAGAATAGAATATGCTCCTGAGGAGCTTAATCTTATGGAAAAGCAAGGTGTTTGCCAGGTTGCAGATCTTTGCTCAAACAACTCATACAAACCTTTTCAGGAAGCCAAGAAGGAATTTTACCTCCCACAAGCATTTTCTTCCTTTTTCTAAGAATATTTGTAGATCATGCCTATGTTTGTACAAGAGAGATAAAACACACATACCTTGCTATGAAATATACATTAAGGAACTTGGGGTGTGATTTATTTCCTGAATATCTAACACAATATTCCCTAAGCTACATCCATTATCTAGCGGTCCCAGATGATGACAACCTGAACACATCAAAAAGATTCATCAAGAAACTTCTATTTGGAATGCAGCAGGGGGTCTGTGTACAACAGTTTTGTAAATGTTCACAAAATGTCAATGTATCACACCAGCCCTGAGAAGACAACTTTGTGGGAAATATAAAATAACCCCCAAAACAGCAGCCATAAAAGCCCTCCAGCACACAAAAGGCTACATTCCTTAGGATATGCCTGAACTCCTTGAAATAACGTGAGCAAGCATCTGTATTTCTGGCAAGTTGGCAGTATCAGAAAACCAGCACGAATCCTTCTGCAGAAGCACCAGGTCCAAAGCCCCCCCAAACCGACCAGATATGAAGAGGCCATCAGAGAAAGGAGTGACGACTCCTGCTCTGAGACAGCAGGAGAAGGGTATGCAGATTATTCATCTGGAGTAGTTTGAGAGGTTTTAACTTTCTGCTAAAGCTTTGAAGTTTATTGGCATTGCCAACAATCACTTTAGTTTTTCTGTGACTGTGATGCATTGTCTCCTTGGCAACAGTTAAGGAAAAAGGACTCATGACTCACTTGAAAGCTCTTGTAAGGGCTCTGTTAGAGGAAAAGACTTTCTGCTATGAAATAATGTTTTAATTTTTGGAGGGGAGTTGTATGGACCTCCTTGGCTTGTCTACTTCCTGGGCTTATTGTGTCTCTGCAGAAAAAAGGAACAAGATAGTATACTGATATGAAAAAAGTAAGAGGGCCCTGAACTGATCCTGACGTGGCCAGTTTGGTGAAGCCAAAAATTTAAGATCCTCATCTGAATCTACATGCCCAGATGTGTGATTAACCTCTGGAACTCACTTCCTGAAGTTGTCATAGAAGCAAAGTAAATCTCATGATCTGAAACAACTGTATTAGTTAGGGTTATATAGATATTTTAAAAAGGAAATAAACTCTCAGGATGTCAATGAAGTGCCAGTCCTTAAATGGGCTTTCTTGTGATTGGGTCTCTCTAGAATGGATTTCTTGCACTGGAGCAATGGTTCTGATCACAACTGGCAAGAGGATGGGAGCAGGATGATTCACAGAGGCAAAACCTTTTGCCATGTGTTGTGCTGCTGTGTTTATAGGCAGGCCATAAATGATGTCAGGCTGGTTTGGTTTTGTTGTACAAAACCTTTGCACAGCATCTAGCTAGCTAACGCCAGGCCAAAACTGCCAAAATCCTTAATTTGGTAGTCTCCAAAAAACAACGAAAACAATTCTCAGCTTTCTGAACAGTCCTTTGACTGTTAATTGACTTTAGGGGGACTATAACCAGGCAAACACTCAAAATTTTTGCTGAATAAGGGTTTGAGGAATGTTAAATTACCAGCTGGTTCTGATTTGAAATATTGTCTTTATTAGTCTTTCAATTAATTTTGGCACATCTAAAAGGTGTCCTCACTCAGACTAAGCTTTTTCTTCCTTCTGACTGGCCTCTGCTTCTCAGTCCTCCTCCACAATTTAATCTGTTCTTCAAACGGTGGTATTAGCACATGAATGAAGAACACTCTGCCCTTGTCAAAACTGAACCCTGTATAATTTTCCTCCCTTCCTGAATCATCTGTTGAAAGGATGCGAATCTTTGAAGTTATTTTTAAAATATTATCTCTGTGATGGAATATGGCATCTTTAATGTGGGTGACCCATTCAAGAAATACATTCTGCTGGTAAATTTTAAGCCTCTCATTAAAGTTTAATCATGACTTTATGATATAGAAGTCAATACACTTCATTTTAACTTAAATGTCATGGATGGTTTAGAGTTAGTAACTGACATTTTAATGACCACACATAACTGTTCTGGAAGAATAAAGCTCCAATCTTCTATTCTGCCACAGTGCAAGACTGTGGTGTAACTTGTGAATACTCTTCCCCAAAGCTCTGCATGTGTCCATCCTTCGTGGTGCAGGCCCAGGAAGGACGTGTTCCCTCGTGTGTCAAGATGGGATAGTCTGTGCCTTGTTCTCTTGGTACCCTTGCAAAAATCCTATAGGATTCTTTCAGAGTCTGTTTTAATTTTTGTCTATTGTGACCTTTTGTACGGCCCTAATGAAACTCAGAAAGCAATGATATGGATGGGTGTTGTTCTGGAGTTAGATGAGGCTATGAAGAGGGCAAGGTATAGGAGAGAGGAAGCCAGCCTCTAGTGGGTCTCTTGAACAGTTTGCGTCTTAGAAAATCACAGCACATCGTAGATCTGTGACCTTTAATACTTTCATGATGACCATATGTGAACTCCTGGATAGCATGAGTCACAGATTTTAACAAATCCATTTTTGTCTTAAACATGCAACTTCTGATTCAACTCGTGTATCTTTCAGAAAGGCAATGGTGAAAACATTGAAATAGTAGAGAATTCCAGGTTCCTACACAGATTGGTCAAGCGGTTAATGACCGTTGCTACTTTGGCTAAACTCACAAAATTAATTTTGAGGACATATTTTTCTGTAATTTGGTACACGTAAACGGTAGACTGAGGAGACCATGGGTGAGTTTCTGATACTGTGTGGTCTTTCCTCTGTCGCCTGATAGGCTTTTCTGAAGCTGCCTTTTTGATTTCACTCAGTAAATCCTCTAGGTGAAATATTTAGTTACAATTCATTACTAGGCTAACTTCAGACAAGTAAATGGAACTGCCCTATGAATAAATTTTACCCATTGTTTAGTTTTTTAAAACTTACTCCTCTTTTGATTGAACAAAAAGTTTGCAGGGTTGAGGCTGTTCCAGAAAGAGCAGAGCCCGAGATTCCTTACATTGTCAAGTGCCAAGGATCTCGCAGTTGGGAGACAGCTTAATACTATATGTTTTGCAAAAATCCATTTGTTAACTCGTTTATCATCAGTTGATCTCTACTCCAATTTGACTCATGAGTCTTAACTGAAACTCTTTCCTAATGTTCCCTTATCTCCATCAGCTTTGGACTTTTAGCCTATGTGGCCAAATTTAAACAGAGAGGCTCTAAAGGAAAATAGTTTAGTTAGTAGATTAAGTTAACATACAAAAGTAAGAGGAAGCTGTCATTTTATTTTTTATTTTTAATTTATAGCCATTTCCCCAAGAATAAAGCTTGGGTTTCACCAGTAAACTCATCTGGGGGACATGTGTAAGCAGTTAAGAAAGAATGCTGGACTTTGGCAGCACATCTGTCCTAAATAGCCAAGCAACAGATTGGAAGTTCCTTCTTATTCCTTTCGGTAGAAAGCATTTAAAATGAGTTTAAAAAAAACTGTTCAAAGTTTTTACCCTTATAAATAAGTTAAACTACTATTATGACTTGTAGTCCCAAAAGCCAGAGGAACATTCAGAATATAAATCATCTTAAACCTACTTTTCCCTCCAGTCACACGGACAGCATGTTTTCCACAGTCACCTTCAAATGCACTGTTTGAAGCAAAACTACTTTCACCAAATACTTGGATATTGGAAGTTGCCTTACAGGATTTCAAGCAAATGATGGTGCCTTTTTTTTACTGATAAGTTTATTATAATTACATGCGTCAAAGAATTAAGGATGCTTGATCCTGAGATAAGGATGAATCTACTAGTATAGAGTAGGCATCCACCTTGAAAGACTGAAGTTTAGTGAATTCAAATCTCATTTCTTTTGTTGTTTCTTACGTCAGCGGATTTTAATTGACCTAAATCTGCGCTGACTGCAACATAGTCGGATGGATTTTTAATGGGAAAATAGGTCTCTGTGAAGACATTTGATATTTCTCTTTGGATTACTGTTAATGCATTCTATTTTTACTAATCTTTCTGGTGTTTTTATAGTATGTTTCTCTAATGCTGGCTTTGATTGTGTACTCCAGGAAAGGAGGAGTGAAAAATAGGGAAGTTCCTTAGTTTTGCAGTGGTGGTGGTGCTTTTCACATTATTTTAGAAACTGTTCTCCTCAAAAATAAAACAAAAATTCATTGTTGATTCTGAGTTAAAAAAGCCACTCTAGTCAAAAAAAAAAAAAAAAAAAGGTGCAAAATCATGTAGAAAATTTTCACCAAAATATGTATTAAAATATTGAAAAACTTTGGCTAGCTCCATATGAAAGCTCTGGTTTAGGACCTGATGAACCTCACTATGGCTCAGAACCACCGCTTTTCTCTTATGTCTGCTTAATCCCAGGTATGCCGTCCTCTTTTGGAAACAGGAGACATGTTTGGGAGACTTTTCCATCCCACTTGTTGCTGAAGTCAGTTTTTAGTACAGAAATCTGAATATTGCTAATGTACATCAAAGCAGCCTATCCCAGAGTCCCAGGATTAGAAGAATGGTTAAAAGGGAATGACAGTACCTTTACCTGGACCTTTGTGAAAACATACAAGGTTGCCGCTTTGTGTCCTGTGAGGGGGGTGAGATCAGCTATTGTCTGGAATGGAGCAAAAGTGTTTAAAAAGCCCAAACCTTTAGGCTGTGAAACCTGAAGGCACATGTGAGACAACAGAAGTTACAGCTGTGCTTTTAGGTCCACTAAGTGGAATTTTAAAGGCTTGGTTTTTGGTGGATACTGACTTTAATAAAGGTTTCCCTCTTACAGGTGCTCTGCGTTAGGGATGTCTTTGGAAGGAGACTCATTAAAATCTCAATACTGTGCTGAAAAGACCTGGGGATTATTTCCCAGCATCCGATAGCAGCCACCTGATCCCTAGCTACTGCTACTCAGTCTTCCCCACTGAGACAGCTTTTATCATTAACATCTATAACATTTCTTCTAAAGACTAAACACTTTGCAGGCTGCATCAAATCGCAAGCAGTTTAAAAGTAGATACCTGCCAGTTCATGGCAGGTACCATGCCTTTCAAGCCTCTACAGACTCTACTTTTGCTCAGAGTTAAACAAATCAAGCACTGTGTTATGCATATTGCTACAAGTACATAAACATTTTTGGCTGGGATGCTTAACAGGAATGTATTTGCCGACGGGTTCTGTCTCCTCTTTTGCTTTAGTTACAAGAAAGCCTTTTTTCTATTGAACTGGACAAAACAACATGAGAAGTCACCCTTTGTAACATCTGCTTGCATAGATAAACATCACTGTGACTCAGGCTGCATTTGACCTGTATGCAGGGTCTCTGCTGCCACCCACTGTGTGGGTTGAGGAGGAGAAGCTCGGTTGTGTGGTCAGCTCCAAGTCTTTTCTAGCCTTTATTCAGACAAATTGCAAAATGAATCACCAAACGATGTGATTTACTCAGTATGTAGAATTTTGCAATGGAAGAACTGTTTTTCTACAAACAAGTATATCTTCAAATCTTTTAAAGAGCTATTTGCATTCAGAGGGGTTGCTGGATAATACAGCTTAAATCTTTAAAAAACAGAATTTGAAACTTGATAAACGAAGTTTGAACGATGATCTCTGGAAAGACAGACTGAGGCCAGCTTTTTCTTATGTTAGTCTCTGAAATAGCGTAGGCACCTTTGAAAATGTCAGCCTGTGGTAAACTGCCATCATCCGTCACTGCTCAGCAGAGCAATGATATAAGTAACAGCTCTTTGTGGTGGTGGGACACAAGACTTTTCAACTCTAACCATCAAATCTGGGTAATGACTGAATATCATTAATGTCTGATAGTACTTGGACAATTACTTTAGTTATTAAGCTGTTAACCCAGAGGTTGTTCTCAGTCTGTTCCTCAGAACTAGCACCTCATTTTTCACTGATAAGGTTTTCACTGTGTCCGGAAGCAGAGAGGCAGAAGGCAGATGTTGTCCTGGCTGGGGCAGGACAGATGTGTCTCTACAGACTGCCAGCCCTGTGGCTCGTGCTCGTGCTCGTGCAGGGACCGTTCTCGTGAACAGGTCTCTTCAGAGCCATTCTCACGGCAGCTTTCGCAAACAGTAAATTCCTATGATATAAAACAATACCATACAAATTTTATTGTCTTGTGCCACTAGCACATGGCAAAACGGTGTTAGTGATGCATTTGTTAACCAAATTTCTTCACTCATTCCTTTTGGAGTACTACCTTCCATGTAATGATTGGGTATGTGGGCTTTTCAAAGGCTCCAGTGATAACTCTTGTGAACACAAACTCATGCGCAGTCTTAGATACGTGTGGGCAAGAGAAGGTCACTGACGTGCTGGGAAAATCTGGTGCCTCTTCACAGAGGGCAGTCCAAGAATAGTTATGCTAACTGTTCTGTATTAACTCTTTAATGTCCTCATCCTTTCACTTGCAAGTGTGCTCGGATTGCCTTGTTCAAGCGAGCAGATGTCCTGTTTTCCCTCTGAACACCTCAGAAGTGCATAGTCTGTTATCTCATGGCTTTTAGCATGCTTGGTTATGCGTTGAAGTGCAACACTTGATAAAGAGCCATCACAGATGTTTCTGGGGGAAGATGAGCTCCAAAATATTCATGTTTTGAATCTTAAACACCTCTGTCACAATAAGTTGTGGTCAGAGTCCTTCAGTGCCTGGAAAAGGGACAAGGAGTGGAGAGCTGAGCTGTATCCCCTTCCCTCTCCCAGAGGACTCCCAAGTAAAGGCCTGGGCCTTTGGGCAACTTCTCTTGTGGTCCTAATGGCTTGTACTTCCACAGCTTGGAGAAGAACAGCAGTACAACTGCACACTGCTAAGGTCCTGCTGGGGGGTGACAACACACAACAAATATCCTGTTGAGGTTGGCTCAGCTCCACAGTTTGACTGGAGTTCACCTTAGGCATATGTGACCCTGGCATCAAGCTGAAAGGAGCTCTTCCAGGCTGTTATCCTCATCTGTGGCCAGCCTGTCCTTTCTTCTCACTGTGGAGGTATTTTCCCATGAGAGACAACTTCAGCAACATCTGCTTTTCAGGTGATACGGTTTCAGGAAAGCAAAAACTTTTTTCCTGACTGCTGTGAGGATGCAGGAGAAATGCCCAGCTCCACTATCCATTACATCATTTTAGATGTGATGCCTGTTCCTCTGGCTCCTTGCTCCCGTGCGATGCTTTCTTTGGGCATTACAGTGTCATAGGGCTGTGAGGGCCAATTTTACTCCTGCTGGGAGCAGGTACTTTGATCTGTAGCTAAAGGGGGAAGTAAAATCAAAGTACTTTAAGGTAAAATTAAGACCACAGATTAAATTTTTCTGACATAAGTTGTGGGAAAAGCTTACTAATTACCCTAGCTGTATCCCCTTTTGCCTCTACAGTACAAAGGGGCCAAAAGGACATGATCACATATTTCTCAGATTGCGGCTAACAACAGTTTCATTAAACAACAGATATCTCTTGCAGCACGAGGCATTACTCTGTGTGCTGGACTGAAAGAATGAAGGTCATTTATGTGAAAAATGCACGGTAATGCATACTTATTGATAGGTTGCAGACGACCACACAGAAGAGTGAAAAGCTTTATGTGCTACTAGCATAAAACAGAGTTTTCAATCCAGTGACAACATTAACTCTTTCAAAACCCCTCAGGGTCAATCCTATAAGTGTGTCCTTATATGCCCAGGATTCATGTGTCTCTCTCCATCTGGCTCTTCTCTCACAACAGTTTTATATTGTTCTGCTGACTGCAGTGCATATATTTCCCTGCTCAGATCTCCATGGGAGTAGAACTACGTCAAGGGTTTTCAAGATGAGCCTGGTAAAGTTTTGAGTAAGACGAGCCGATAGGAAAGCATCTGAAAGGGAATGTTTTAAAGAGACTTGGGAAAAACAGTGGGGCAAAGAGGAGAACACTAGAAAGAGCTGAAGAATTGTGGTCCAGAGAAAAATAAATAGTTGTTTCGAGGATCCAGAATTAAAGCAGTATGGAGAAAGATGAAATTTCATCCTGAAGAATGATGTAGAGCATAAAAGCAAGTGCTTGTGGTTTGCAAGTTTCAGGTGAGGAAAGAGAAGGGAAGTGATTTATTTGGGATTGCTAGTGGGGTATTAACTGTGATCATTGAAAACAGGCTGCTATTGATCATCTAAAAAGCTGGATGGGCTTTCTGGATATGTGTTAACCCAGAGACTGACTCCACACGAGTGGCATGGGAGTGACAGGTTGTTGATTTCCGGTTCAATCTCTTCCTAGCTGTGTGTGTGACACGGTCCCTCACTGCCTTTTTGCCTGTGGTAAGCTAGAGCTGTTTGCTCTGGGTTAAATTATAGCTTAGAGCTTAGAGAAGCAACCTTGTGTATGCTGCCCTGAGAGCCTCTCAGATTGCATTAGATTGGAGCTCTCTAAGAGAGAGTTTATGGAGAGTTTAAGATCAGTCAGATAAAGAGTCTTCCTTTGATAGCAGGAAATGGAAAAGGGTCCATGAAACCCAGTAGAATCTGTGTTATATTGGTCTAATATACCCAGGAAGCATTTGGATACAGGACATGGTACAGCTTTGCTGTACAGAGATGCTGAGCTACCAGCTTCCAAAGAAAAGGCTTTTTGTTCCAATGAGGAGCAACCCAAATTCTGCCTGAGAGCCCAGTTCGGTCCTGGCTGAAATTCAGATTTTTAAATGCTAAGTCCACAAGGCCAGATCACAAGCCATGACATTGCTATTTTGCTGGTGGATAGGCTGGCCTTGCCAGGGCAGGGGGTAAGTGAACCCTGAGAAGAACAGGGGATTTGGGCTTTGATGTGTTGGAGAAGGTGGGCACCACAGTCATCCTCTTCTGAGAACCATCCTGCATTGGTCTGTTTGGATTTGTAGGTATTCTGTCAGCAAGCATTGTTTTTCAACCGTGTTGTTAATAATTGGGGGTCGGCAGCTGAGTGTGCTATTCAGGTTTCTCCTCACTTTAGGTAGCTCTCTGATTTTACCAAAGGGAAAAACAGAAAATGATTATGAGTGGGGACTTCCCAAGTGCAAACCTGACCAGCAGTTTTATATTTGAAATTTCTAAAGCCTGGAGAGTAGCTAGCTATTTGTACAGTGGGTCATGTCATTCTTCTGGGAGTTTTTTCTAATTTTTAGAAAAGCTCTTCTAGGAAGCTGGTTATTACAGACACTACAAAAAGTAAAGTGCAGAGCAGTTCAGAACTTTCACACACAGCCAGTCCTGAAGGTACCTTCCATCCTCTGAACAGCAGAAATTCAACTCTTCTTTAAGGGTCATTTATGGGGTAATGAGTTCTCTGGGTTGGTTTGGTCTCCTAATGGAGCTCTTGCACAAGAAATTGTATTGGCCTTTTAAACAGGGAAGTGATGCACAGCTACAGTCCTCTGTCAGCCTTCTGCTGCCTGTCTGCCCATTCCTATCTTCCAGATGGTAAGGGCCCCTCATGACTGTTTTATTCCACTCTTTTTGGAGAATTCTCCTTTACCTCAAGAGACAGCACATCCCTGTCCTACAAAGCCACCATGGCATGTGGGAGATGTGCACAGGGCCATGACAGTGCCACTGAAACAGACATTCATGTTTATTTATCCTGGCAGTAATAAAGCAATTTCTCTTTGACTTCGGTCGCAGTGGTGCTTGTGCTCTCATCGCCTCCCACTTGAGCATAGCAGTTCTCAGTCAGGAACAGCATCAGGTTGCAGCGGGGTTAGCATGTGGCAGCGTGAGTGATTCTGGGGGCCCTGAAGGAGGGAAAGCATTGCTCTAATTTTAAATCCTTGAACTGGCAGCTTCATCTTAGATCAGCTTACCCAGTCTCAAAGGATATCGGTATGATCTACTTAACTGAAATTAACCTCTACTGATACGAGACGATTGCATTCCAAAATCAGTGGTGAACTTCTGCTAATCAGTCCCCATTTGACATTGTCCCTAGATTTAAGAGCATTACTTTCAAGCTGTGAGAACAGGTTTCTAAACCCAACTTCAGGGCTTCCTGAGTCCCAGCCAGTTTGTGGGCAGCTGAGCATGTGGTGCACAGTTTTTAATCAAACATCTTCTGCCACAAGATGTTTTTGCAGAGCAGGCTGGCCATGGCTTGTCACTGAGCTCACCTGGCTCCTGGGGGCTCCTTATCCTCAGAAGAGAGGAGTGAAGTGAGAAACTTCCTCGAGTGTCCTCTTATTGTGTGCAATGAGATCACCTACTTCCCTCTCCTCTTTCCTGTGTCATGCCAGTGCTGTGGCCTTCACAGTCCTGCTATAAAAGAAGGCAGGAAAAGACTGGAAGGGGCCGGCACTGGAGACACCTATGTCTGGGAAAGGGCTGAAACAGCCATCAGAGTAATTCATGTTCATGGGTCATGAAGGAGGGCAGAAACAGGAAGCCACCTTGTTCGTGTCCTCAGGGAATGATGATCTGGACATAGGAGAGGAAACAGGTATTGGATGGCAACAGCAGATGCCAAGCTGGGGTACTCTGCTGTTTGAATAGGCGGGACACTGTGGTCACCTGCAGAGGATGGTAGATTGTCCTGGAGAAAGGAGAAGAGTAAACAGGTCTGCTTCTCTCCCACCCTGTTCCCCACAAGGCTCTGCAAAGAAACCTTCCTAAAAGACATTTGGGCATGAGGACCTCTGGTCACCTAGAGCCTGTGTAGACCTGAGGAATCAGCCAAACTTCTTGATGTTTAGCTAAAGCTAATTGTCTGGAGGCTCTAAATTTAGGGATTCATATGGGGACGCAGGTGGATCAGGACCCATGTGTTCATGTCCACAAGGTCTCCTGTTTACATAGTGATGGTTTTCCAGACTGGCAGCTATTCTGAGGATAACTTTGAATTCAAGCTACATTTGCCTTGACTAATGCTCGTATTAGTGTTATTTTTTTTCCATTTTTTAATGTTCTGTGGCAATACAGAAACTTTTAAGTTTTCTTTAAGTGGCCTTAGAGTTTGTGTGAAAGATTTCTTGTCATATCTTGTTTTTTTGATTCCTATCAGTGGTGTTTATTCAACTATATCTGTTCAGGGCTTAGTGCAACAAAGTCTACCATACCTTCATGTAAAGACTGCATGACTATAAAGGAAGGTAAGCAGGGAAGGAGAGAAGAATTGGCTGCTCAACCTAACTAAGTGCAGCTGAATTGCTAAGCAATCTCCTTGCATCTGTGCCCATCACCCTCACTCTCAGCACCAGACTTCACTGCGGGAGGTGGGGGGTCAGCGCTTTGCAGAGCTCTCTTCTGGCTGCTTCAAAACTCTTGCTTCTCTTCTCTCTGAAGTTTCTTAGGAAGTGAGGCAGAGAGAGCCTAGTTTACAAAACAGGGCTGAGCTATTCTGCTCCTGCTTGTCTCATCTTGAGTCCAAGGCTCAGAGTGCCTTCAGAAGCAACTCAGCATTTTGCATGTCCCAGTCCATATATAGAGTAAAGCAGCTTACTGAAGTCAAGACCAGTAACCAGACCTCTGTATTTCTACTGAAATAGAAATGATGTGGGAAAAGATCAGGCTTTGTTTATTCAGAGCAGAGATGAGATCCTGTTATGGCTGAGACATAAAGCAGCAGGATATATACATCTAAATGTAATGCTACTAAGGTGCTTGTAGAAGCTCAGAGCTGCCAAGCGTCCTGATTGCACTCTAGTGCCTAAACCAAACAGAGTGGAAAAGTGCCTCTGTGCTTTAACGACCTTTTCTGAGGTCACCTTCTAGTCCCATTCATTTTGGGATTGAATCCGTTTTTTCTTTCTCCCTTCAGCAAATGTTTAAACGTTAAAGTTCATCATGAGTCTTAGCTGAATTTCTGTGCCCTTCCCGAAGCCCTCTGCAGCACTCCCACCCCTCTGCTCCTTGTCTGCTGATGCTGATCTGCTATATACCTTATTTTGTATGATCTCTCAAATAACGTCTGTTTTGGGCTGACCACTGATGTTCAGCATATGAAAGCTGGCCTAGTGCAAATTAGTGGTTGCAGAGCTTAAAAAAAAAATGCAAGAATCACAAGACTCTGGATAAATATAGTAGAACTATTGCTCTTGTAGGAAGGGACTCCTGTGTTCTCAGTCCAGTTTACTCATTAGATGACCTTGGAGAAAGTGGACTGGAACAGGGATTGACTTCATCAGACAGTGACTAAGTCATCTCAGCCCTGTCCTAGTAAAAGAAGGGCTTCTGTGTTAAGGAGATACCCCCACCCAGGCCCTATTCAGCTCTTTTCACTGCTCATTGGACTTCACACTGAGTTTTCTTTGAAAAAAACAATGACATCTTTTATGGATGAGAGGAGCAGAGTTTGTCAGAACAGAGTAATTTACCAGAGAAGCCTGCATTTGCCAAAGATTCAGTCCAGCATTAATGGGAAAATCTAAAGAAGCTCCTCCAAATGTTACTGATTCATGTTGCAATATTATTTGAAACCGGAGATATCTGCATGTGCATCTTTGTGCATGTTCATAAAGAACTATCCCAAAAGCTCACAGCTCTTACTCTTGATTATGAAAGAAATATCTAGTAGCTTTTTTCTATGGTATATTTTGATAGTGAGCTTGGAGAGTGTTTGCATTGGAAAACTGCCCAGAGAGCATTTTATTGGTCACATTAAATTTTAAAATGGTTTATATCTCCCAAACCCCCAGGTTTACAGTATTTAATATTACTAATGGGATGGTAAGATCGCCAAGCATTTATCAGCATAGAGATATCAGAATGGAAATAGTAAAATGACACATTAATCTTTGAGCTCTCAATTTGTCACCACAGAAACACCCACTGCCCGTTATCCGGCTGTTATGAAAATACCAGCTCCTTAATAGGAGACACTTTGGAAGACAGGTAGAAGTGCTGTGGGATGAATATTACAATTGGCTCAAACCTATCATTCCTTGTTCAGTTTCAGCCACAACCAGTTTGGTCTCACAGATAGTGTTGCCTGCTTTCTATAGAGATAGGTCATTGCCAGGCTGTAAGTAAAAGGGGAGAAGAGACAGTTTGTAGATGATTTATTAATTTTTTTAATAAAGGTGCACTAAGTACTCTTACACAGCGTGCTAGTCCGTAATGACAGCAGAGCTGCCACTGACTTCAGCTGGCCCTAGATGAAATCTGCAGGGAACTGACATTTATTACACATACTGGTTAAAGTTTTAAGGGTGAGAAGGGCCCAGGCTGCCCGCTGGAAGGAGTGTGATCTTGCATCTAACACCCCTCTGGCTTGGGAGCCCTCCTCGCCGCAGGCCCTGACAACACCCACAGCCTGTTCTCCAGGGTATAAATTTGAAAATGGAGAAGCTATGCATCTGAAATTCCTGATTTATTGATCTTAATCTGATAAGCAGGGAGTAAGCATCAGCAGCACTTTCACCTGGGCCTACGTAAGCCTAAATCCTCCTGTCCGCTCAAGCTGGTTCCCACAGGCTTTATTGGGTAAATAGAGCTTAGTTAACTGTCACCTTGTTAAAAAGTCTGCTTTTCTCTGGACGATGAAGGAACTGGAGCTAAATAAGACATCTGAAGGTGCTTTTACTACAAGCAAAATAAATGAGTCTCTTTTTAATAAGCAAATCCAAAGGGATTTTTTTTGCCTTATGACTGGGGGAAAAGAGTTTGTCTGGCACCAGATCTTTTTGGAAGTATTGGAGCGATAACCATTCTTTAGAAATAAGGCCTGTCTGGTACATTCTCTAGCATATGAAGGAATAGGCAATCCAACACGAATAGTTCAGCCTCTAGCGAAGGAGGAGAAATAACTGTTCCTTACCTGGGGTCAACTGACTGCTCTTGCTAATCGTGAATAAAGTCTGTGTTGGAAGTGCAGCACTGTGTGGTGGCTAGTGGCTCTGTGTAGGACCAGCATGGTATCTATAGGTTATGGTACCAGTATTTTCTGGAGGCTCTTAATGAACAATGGAATGGATACTTTATAACTTGTCTTCATGCTGGTGGTGATGGTTGTATTTGTGGAATAGGCAACAGAGGGTAAAACAGAGATCCCTATTTTAACTCAAATATTCTCAGAGATAGAGAGCAAAGGAAGCTAGATTCTGGTTTTGTCTGCTTTAATATGCAGCCCTGGTTTTTTTGAAGAAGCTGCACATGCACTTTCCCTGATGAACAAGGGATTTGATGTTAACTGGTACATATAAAAGCTTACAGTTATTTGGCATGTTTCTAAAATAGCACTGTTGGCCTACCTCTTCCAAAATCAGATCCCATATGCAAAAGTGTGTTTAAGTCAGACTTTCTCTGTGAGACACTTATTTTAAGCTCCACAGAGGCTTTGCAGGTGTGTCAGGAATAACCAGAGCTTTCATAGCTGCAGGGAAAATATAAAGCTCTGTTTATTCACTTAGTGATCTGGCTGCTTTTGTCATCCACAATGTCAGACAAAAAGTCAACACCTCTGATTAACTCATGTTTCCACTTTTCACAGACCTGATATCCATAAGTACAACTGATACCTGCTGTATATCTTATAAAGAGTCAGGAGACCTGTCTGAAAATCACAGCAACAGTTGTGTAAGAGCTCTAAGCATCTATTCTGTGCCTGTGTGCTGACTTTACCAACCTTTGGGCTATCCTACATAAGTATGAGGGCATATAGTAATGATTCTTTGGGTGCATTTTAGAATGGAAAAAAACTCTACTACCAACTTGTAGATTCTTCAGCGTGACTTGCCCAAAGCATTTTATTCAATCAGGATAAAACACTGCCTGGTTCATGAACTAATGGAGCATACTGCAGGGGAAATCATTAATGCCCAAACATTAGTTCTGTTGGGCACTGTGGTCTAAGAATAAAAGGTCATCCATGCTGATGCATTGGCACTTTGCAGGGATTAGTCCATCAGCATCTTTCTTTTTTTCTTCTTTATAAAATGCCAGTTTCATGAGTGTTTCAGCACTCGTGATGATTACAGTATTGTGCATCTGTTAAAACTAATGATGCAAGGAAATTCCAAAGTTCAAACACTTTCCTCATTTCCTAAAGCTCAAAGCTAGAACATTTCTGGGAACAGGATGCAAATTTCTGAATTGAATTAAGAAGAAAATTGGATTAGGAGAAGAGGGTTTTTTAACCTTCGAAGAAGTAAGGGTTAAATGCCCTACTGTGTAGTAATAATTCAGAACTAGGTAAACAAGAGGCTTGATTTATATCTATTTTTGAATGCACAAAATGAGACAGATGCTCATCTTATTCTCACTGAAATTAATGGACTTTTGCTGTTTTTATATGAGCCATGTATATGGTATCTGCTTTTCTCTCTGATGATTTGGTCTGTACTAGGGGTGTGTGTGTGTATATATGTGTGTGTGTGTGTGTACATATATATATATGTATATATATAACTTAATGAGCATTACGCTTGCATTCTAAGCATATATTCCTGTCTAGAGCTGTCTCTTACCAAGGATGGGCTGCTCTCGCCAGCTCTGTAGGTAGCCCAGTTTGTTTTCCTGACCTGCTCACCTTTTCTGACATGAGCTAACTGCTGAGGCTGAGTGCAGCAAGGCAACCATTTCAGCAGTGGGCTGGTCTAGGCACGGAAGATATTGTGTATTGAGGTAGAGTGTGATTTATGTTGCACTCCTGCTCTGCATTAGCAGCTGTCCATGGAAATGTGCTCAGTGAGCAGATGGTGAGGAGAAACAACTCCGCTCTGAAAGTGCCCAACCTCATCTGGCTTTGAAAGTGAAGGAACTTCCTTGCTTTGGCAGCTCCAGGGTTGCACTAGGGCTAATTTTTTGCTGATAAGAAAAAGGTAGCTCATCCCCATCACAATACCCTGAAGCGAACTCTTACCCATCCATCAGCTGATCATCCCTCTGTGGTGTCCAGTAATAGCTGCTGTGGCTGAAGATCCCATACTCTGTAGCTGTTCGGCTGTTTTGCAAATCAAATTCCCAGTCCAGAAAATGTCCTAACCCTCTCTGAGGAAAGGTTAAATCTGGGGAGCATTTGCAGGAATGCTGCAGCTCTTAAGGGGGGCTGTCTCCCAGAGAGCCGAGGCACAGGCCAAGCCGGGTTGCACAGGTTCAAAGGCGCACCTTGCACACCTGCACAGGGGAAGTAACGTCAGCCACTGTAATTGCTGTAATGTGATCCTCCCTGGTTAGTACTATCTTACAGAGGCTCAGCCACAGCTGGATGAAAAGATATTTTGGCTAGGGATAGCATTTGAAACTTCAGTAACAGTCACTGAATAAAAGACATCCCCAAATACTTTGCTTCCCTCCAGTGAGTGTAGTGCAGCTTCAGTAATCACCAGAGGTAACTTCCTGATGTCTTCAACCTCCTCTCTCCACTTTCCAGTATCGCCTTCACCTTCATTTTTCCTCCCCTCACCCACATCTCAGCCTACAGCCAGCACTAGAAAAGCTGCATGCTTCCTCTGGAAAATGGTGGAACAGCAGCCTAAAGTATCTGAAGGTAAAAACAGTCCGTTTTAGAAGTTAACATAGTTTCATATTCCTTTCCCTTCCAACACAGTCATGCAAGGTATGATATTGGGTGAATCAAGCTGGACGAAGAAAAGAAGTTAATCACTACCTTACAGTATTCACTCCTCTGAAATACACATCCTAATTAAGGAGAATCCTGAAAACTTCAGCTATGGGAATATTTTCTTAATACTGGGATGTACTTCAGAAGTACATCCAATGGTAGCAGGCACAAAGCCCATTTATAGCAATTTTCTGGGTCATGCCCTAATGTTGTTAGTTTGGGAGTTTGGAGTGAGTGATGTGGTGAGACTGTCACAATACTCCCATGTCTCTAAGCAAATAGCTTTTTCCATTTTGATCCCTCTTGGCAAAATGAACATCTGAAGGAATCTTAAGCCAGGGAGGTGCCGTGCCAATGGCACAGCCTCACCTCGTTCGCTGGTGTCTCTACCACCACAGCTTTCCTATACTACTGCCTGCCAGGGCAAAGCAATTCCAACCCATGTTTTATAAAGCAATCCCTGGAGTCTTGGGGCAGGGGAGAAAAGTAAGCTTTCCAAGACCTAAGCAGGACCACGGATGGAGGTTAGCCATGGCTCCTCCAGCCGTGCAGGTACTGCTGCAGAGAATTTGTTCATCTGCATTTCTGTGATTTCCCAGCTTGTGGCGCTCACATTTTTAGTGGTCTGGGTTGCATTATGAACTGGATGACTGAACCAAACCCCAAATTAGCGTGTGTGGCTGCATAACAGAAGACAGACATGCCCCTGTTCCAGAAGGCAAGTAGTCCCATGCTCAGAGGTGACCTCCTCGGCTTTGCAGATCAGGTCGATAGCAGATCGCCACATGAGCAGAACAGGTGGTTGTGGGTGGCACAGTATCATTTACCCACTGCCATTGGGATGGAGTCACCGCACCACGCAGTGAACAGTGTCAGTTCAGTAGCAGTTGTCTGCCCAAGATTATCATCCATACAGGCATAGGATTACAGCAGATTGCTAGTCGGAGCTACCTGAGTCCATACGCAATTACTGCTCACATGTGAGTGACACCATGTTAGGAAATAGGCTGCTGGTTTTCCTCTCTCTCTTTCTAAAAATATTTGTGTTCACTGTTCTCCAGTTAGCACAGCACAGCGGAATACAAGCAGATAGTGACCAAGATACTTAAGGAAATGTTATTAACGTATTAATAAATACATATACTCCTAAGAGGAAATAAAAGAAATTTCAGGGCCAGCATAGATTGCTCTGCAAATAGCTTTAAGAAAACCAGGCCTGAAAATATTTTCCATATAATGGTCTTTAAAGATGGAGAGGAGCAAATTAAATACATCTTTCCTGCAGGAGGGAGCTCTGTTCTGTATACTTCAGCGCAGCACAGTCTTCTATTGACTGCAGATGTAAAAGCACGTGCTGGCAGGCAGTATGTACCCAGCTCAAAAGCAGTGCTGGGCTCCAATATAGCTAGCCCTAAGCACAAGCAGAGACAGTGCTGCCCGCTAGCTCTGCAGCAACTCAGCACGGGCAGCACCGCTGAAGCTCTAGGACCACGGGGCCCGGGAATTTTGTGAGGCGAAGCCTTCTGTTGTTCACTTGATGTTGTAGAAGATCCTGAATTAGCTAAAGCTGTTAATGTGTGAACTGATCGTACCACCTCCTGAAGTGCTGGGGGTGCTCTTTCAGTTTGAATCCTATAAATTTAACCTCTCTAGTGATGGTCACCATTTCCCCCGTTTAGCAATCAGCCTGTTTATTATGAACATGAACCGAAACATTAGAAAAACAGGATGTCATTAGTACCAATCTTCTTTTCCTTTGCAGGGGACCAATAATTGTGTTTTTCTCCATCCTGGATCTGATAGTATATGACTGTTTCATTAGGAACCACTCGATAAGGCACAAACTGGTCATTTGTAAGTTTTAAATGGAGTTTAAGAGATGTCTGTACTCAACCCTGGTATGAATTTCATTATCCTTGAGCAGTTCAGCTACATATTCCAGTTCACAGATTTAACTTTCCTGGATCATTTTGCATGATGCTTTATGGAGGAACCATTTTGTCAGATGAATTCAGTGATTTACTCTATTCAATTTTTGTAAAGCACTCAGCATTTAAAAGTGGTGTTCTTAGATATTTAATTGTACAAGCGACGAAGAATCTCTGGCAGGCTACTGAGTACTGTCAACTCTGTATTTTAACTATAGGTTTACAGTAAATAGACAATACCTTGCAGAACTGAGCTCCAAATGAATCTTATCAGGGAACACGGCATGTTGGCTCTGAACCTGTAACTTATGTGAATTTTTGCAGCTTTCAGGAAACAGTAAGCTGCTCAGCACCTTCCAGTATTGAACATTGAAGAAAAGCTTGAACAATTCTGTCAAAAGTGTTTCATTATCACAGGCTTTCTCTATCAGAGGTTAAGGATATAGAGTAAATTGCAGAACTGACCCTGAACATGGATTTATTGCAGAGTCTTAAAAGAGAATGGTGACACTTAACAGCCTTGTTTACTGCGGGAACTGTTTCAAATGAACACTTATCTAAATTCATTTGTTCCTGAAGGTCAGCACAGAGAAAGGAACAATATGTCCATTAATGACATCTCTCAGATATGGTTTCTGCTGTTGGCTTTTGCCTCATCTGAACACTGTGCCTTGTATTAGTGATGAACCACAAGAGAAGCTTCGAGTGATCTAGCAGCCTCTCTTGCTGCTCTAGGACTTCTGGTGCTGGCACCAACATCTACAAAGATCATCACAGGCTCAAATGCTACTGTTGGATAAAAACTCTAAAAAACAAGACAATGATATCCAAGTGGCAGAGCCACTTGACATTCAGCAGAGCTTCCATGCCTGAGAGAAAAGATTTTAGCTCATTTGCCTGTGGTAGGTAGGAGAGCTTGAGGACAACTGTAAAATCAACCCTAGCTGTCAGCAGAACCCTAACATTTAAGTGCTCTGTTTGCATCTGCCTTTATGTTCTGGCCCAGATGAAAAGCAGATATGCTGCTATCTCAGTACTCATGGCCCAACAGCAGCTGAAATACAGATAATGCTCAGAAGCCTGTTAGTGATGCCAGGTATTGCAAGAGTTCTGCATTAATTTGGAAGGATTTGGGGATTACTGATAACTATCAAAAGTGAAGCTCTTCAAACTCCAAACTGCTGCTCTTAATCTCCGTTTATTGTATACACAGAGGGCCAAATTCACAACTGGTGCAACTCTCTTGACTTCTTGGGATGTGGCCGAGAAAAACTTTGCCCTTTTAACTCTTGTTTTTCTTTCCAAGCTGTGTTGAAATACTTTGGTCCTGTGCAGTTTTTTATTACAAGCAAAACATACTTGTTCTGCACCTCATCATGTCACCATTTTGACATACCAACCCCTTCTTCTCTCTCCAGACAGTCTCTGGAGTGCCTGGAAGAGCGTAACAGCTCATTGACTTGCAACGTGATTAATCCTGGATTAGTCAAAATATGATGCAAACAGATACTGAACCAGTGCTGGACGCTGCTCTTGCCTGTGCATGCAGTGTTAGGTACCTTACAACTGTCTCGAATTGATCAGGACATCCGGATTTTGTAACCTCATTTTATAACTGTTCCCCTCTCTCTAATTCCATCCTGTGAAGTTCTGAGGATATGTAACAAGAAGCCACCCCGCTACTATTCATTGCAGCTATCTGCCAGTGTCACCTGCTTTTCTGGCATCATCACGCAAGCATGCACTGTCACTGCCCGCTGGAATCTCAGCTTGCTGGTTGAGATTCACACCATCACTCAGCCTGACGAGAGCGTTGGCTACTGGAGCCAGAGCTGTGTTTGGGAGCACATAAAAGCACCGGAGTCCCCTACGTCTTGGCAGGACTTCAAGGACTATCCCAACGAAGAGATCTTGACAGCATAGTTGTAAACTCCACAGGCCCCAGGGGCTCAAACACCATGATATTTATGCTACGGCCTGGATTGCCAAGATAGTATCGCCGTTATGCAGACATAGGTCTCTGGGTAAGAAGTAGCATTTCTCACACCTGTTAATTGGCATTTGAAAAAATTGAGACCGACTGAAGTGGGCAATGTGGTGGAGCAAGACAATGCATGCAAAGGCTGTATCCGGTATTTCTTGTGTTCTCTGTTCAAAGGGGCTTCAGCTGCATGGGTACCACAAATTTTTGTGAAAGCCAGTATTAACCGAAGGAATTACATACTGCATTATTGACATTCCTGATATATTTAGGACTGTATGCCTTTGTAGTCCTTTCAGTCTTTATTACAGCTTCAATCTATGCAAAAAGGTTAAAAAAGAAAAAAAGAAAAGAAAATATCTGGAGATTTTAAATTAGAAACAGATACAGGAAGCACCAAACTGTATGACGTACTACAATGAGATTACATGGAGGCTTTCAAATGCAGCGTAATCCTCCATACTCTGCTGAACTGGGTCCCAGGTGGAATTATTATATCTAAGGTGGGCGATCCATGACATTTCACCAGACAGATCTGACTGTAATAGCAAACCCAGGTATCTTTGTATTAGAAGCAAGTAACTACAGCATAAAAGCTGGGGAGGAGAAGCTGGAGAGCTTTTGGCAGGTAGTGCTTCTGGCACTTCCACCAGTGTGAGGTAAGCACCGTTGCTGACTGTTTCTTCTAAAACGGCCAGCACTGAAATTTGTTCATGAAGTTAAGTGTTGACAGCAGATTTCAGACTCAGCCTGTTGAAGTAAATAGAGCAATTAACACGTTTGATAACTAATTTTTAAGTTCACTGTGGGGAAAAATCCTTGAGAACTTCACAAGACATCATTGCATTGCTCATCTCTAATCGCCAGTATTTTTCTCTGAAAGTAGCGAGGGTTATGTATTAACGTAATAACATTTAAACCAAATGAGATAATGGAAGGCATATAACCCAAATGGACCGTTCCCTAAGCAGGACAACACAACAGAACAGGCAAGCTCCTGCTTATAACTCTTAACTGGTTTTCTCAGCCTGGAGACCTGATTCTTTTGCTTCACAAACTCATTTGAATCTGGAACAATCAATTTCAAACAAGTTCTAATGAAAATAAAGCCGATGTCGGTAATATGAGAATGTCAACCACGGGAAGTCAAACCTCAAACCATCTTGAAATTATTCAGTCTCACGTAAAATATCTGGAAAGTGTCCCCATCTAATAGTTCAGGGACAGTGCAGCAAATTCTTAGGAAAAATCTCTCCTAATGAATGCAAGGGAAATGAGAACAAAGGGTAGGATTTTTTCATAAAGCGTAAGTACCTGAAAACAGACGTCCTAAAACTTGCACTTTACAGCTGCGGGAGTTCCATAATAGTTCTCCCGCTCGGGATTTTCTCCTAGTTTTCATCTCTCTGTCTAATGAGACTTCAGAAAACAGCACTCGAGGCTAAACTCAGACCCATCGTCGTGCTTTTTCACCCTCCCTCTCCCCCTTCTGGATGTGCCTTCGGACTTGTGGTTTCTTCTGCCTGCTTTCCTATTTTCCGGGTCTACTTTCCTACTTTTCTCAGGGTGACTTTTGCTGACAGCGGTTCTCCGACCCCATCCGGCCTCGCCTCGTTTAAAGCGGACGCTTCACTGTGCTGAAAACACGCTCGCACCGGCGGATCCTCCCCGTCGATGCGGGAGTCTCCGCAACGGGGCGGCGCGGGGGGAAGAGCAGCAGCGCGGGCGCGGCCGGCGGGGGCGCTGCGCCCCCTGGCGGCGGCGGCGGGGCGCGGGCACCGCGCCGGGGCCCCCGACGCCCAGCAGCGGCGGTGGCGGCCGCACCGCGCTGCGGCTGCCGGCTTGTCCGCACGGCCTGACCGCGGCGGTGTCCGGGCCGGCCGGGTGTTAGCAGCCCGCGGGGTCACGCGGTCATGTCGGCGTCTCTTCGTGCTTCCTCAGCATAATGGTTTTTGGTCGTCGAGGTCATTTTCTGCTTCTTCATTAAGTCCGGTGCGTATCCAACGTTATATAAGCGGCTTGAAAAAATGTCAGCCGTGTTGGCGACCAAACACCTGACATCAGAATTTAGAGTGCAAAAACGTTTAAGTGATGCTAGACTACTATTTCAGCTGATGCTATTTTAAACTTACAAATCCCCAGTTATTATTGACTGAATATCCTTGTGCCAATAGCACACTTCTGTACACAAAGAGGGGAAGTGCTCAGAGCACCTCTGATAAAAGCCGTACTTGTAGCAACCTGTACAAAGTCTGAATTCTGATCTGAACCTCCAAGGCAGCTCTTATCTTTATAAATGGCTGCACGTTTGCTCTGAGCCAAAACTTGGACATTGAGCACTGGCTCTGTTGAGCTGGATCTGAATTTTTGGTCCTGGGCCACTTTGGTAATATGTTAACCTGGGGGGTTTCAGTCTTTTTTGATGTGCGGGAGTGCTCACTTATAATTTAAGTCCATCGACAACTGACCTGCTTTCCTTAGTTGTCTTTCTACAAGCTGCAAGTTTGGACTCCCTGTACTTGTGATTATAGTGATCATATTGTACAGGCAGGCTTTTTTGGTTATCCACGTTGTAAAACACCAGTTTACAAGTTTTGATACCTTAGCAGTGCATCAAACCATTTCTGTTTCCTCTAAACTTTTGCAACTGAAAAATCTTATTTTTTTATTCTTTCTGAAGTGCCGTCCGCACAGTGCTCTGAGCAAGGAGCCTGCTGTAGTAGTTTGAATTCATCTCAGGGCTGAACATAAAATATTAGAAGGATTCCTTTAGCAGTGTTGAAATAGCAGAAGTGGGCATATCTGATGCTGACCACGCATGTGATACTCCCAGCAACTGACTGTCATGCTTTCAAAAGATCAAATTCAGCCTTCCTTGCGTGGTATAAGATAAAAATCTGGCCTAGGATTTAACTGTACCTGGTAATTAAGTTTAAAGAACAATAATGCCTCACAAACCTCTCCCAGCCTACAGCAAGCACGCTGGAATCTCGGTTGCCATTTCTGCAAACTGTTTACAATTCACATACCTCTGCAAATCCAATCCTGATCTCAAATTGCTGCTCATAAACAACATAGCAGAGATTTGATGTATGAGGGCATGTTCTGAATTCTCCTTCGCTAGCAGTAGCGTGGCAAACTTCTAGCATTAAAAGAAACTCTCTTATGTCACTTCTCATTACAAGCAGTGCTCTGTTAACTACTTGAATACATCTCTCAGCCGATTTGTTTGTGACTGGTGGCAAGAAGGCAGATGTGATGTGCTTTATTCTTTTCTTCTTCTGCTAGCTGTCTGTAAATGAATACTTTTCACAACCAGAGGCAGAGCAGCCTCTGTCAACCATACCATGCCACAATTTCTCTCTCATCAAAGCCAGATGTTGTTAACCTTCAAAGCATGATATAAAGCTGATCTTTCAGGCTATGCTCTTGCTTAATCTTAAGGCATCAGTATCTATTATTGAACCTCAGTAGTGCAGTGATAAAAAAAAAAAAAATGTGTAAACTCTCCTGCTTCAAGCTCTGTATTTTAAGGGGGAGATGGGGTAGGTTCTTTGGAGGACATATTGTTCAAATACAGAAGGAGAAAACTGCTTGTCTGTATTTACTTGCCTTAATAGTATACATAAAATAAAGGGTCCTAACCCCAATTATTGTGTGTTTCATGAAAACAAAGCATCCCAACACATGTTACCTTGGGGAACTCAAGGAAGCTTAGAAATTTTTCAGAAGTGAAGTTTGAGTAGGTTCTAAGAGCACTTGTGTTTGAAGAGATATTTGGGGCAGGAGAACTGGGATATACAAGCCCACAAGGAGAATGGTGTGGGGTCAAAAATGGAAGCAAATCTCCCTCGTTTTGCCTTGTCTCAGTTATCTGTGTTTAACCTGACGTATGTTCTATGAGCTCACTGAAATCAGACGGAAAGCTCCTGTGCTGAACTGGGATTGGTCCAGGCAATCACTGATTTAATGATAAGTTATTCCTAACAGACAAGGGATGTGGCAAGCACTGAGAATTATGGCCAATACAAATGAATGTAACAGAACAGAGAGTGCAGGGGAGCTTGGTCCGGGGTCTGTGAGACCACATTGCCAAACAGCCTTCGTGTTATTTCCACTTCCCAAGAATGAGGCTATAAAGGCAGGACTTTTTCATCTTCATTATGCTTCTTATCTACACGTTATATTCATTTTAACATAGTGAAGGTGGGACTTGCATTTGCATGTGCTTGGGAGGTGAGTTATTAAGAACAATTCGTAGAGTATGTGCATCCTGGGTTTGGGAAGTGTGTTAGCAGCACAGCATAGGAGCCAAGGAACAACAGACCAGTAAGGCTTAGTACATCTTACGGGAAAAAATTGGTAGGAGCTGTGTTAAAAAATAAGACTCAAAAAGACATAGACATATGTGCTATAGTGGATAACAATGGATATGGCTTTAAAAGAAGAAAACCATGGCTTTCCAAAAGATCTTTGACAGGGTTTCTCAGAGAAGTGTCCGAAAAACCCTAATTTATGACCAAATAAAGTTAAAGGTCATTCATGGGTTAGTAACTAGTTATAGATAGAAATAACAAGAAGGAATAAATTGTCAGTTTTTCCAATGCAAGGAAGATATCACTGGAGACCTCCAGGGATCTTCCTAGGGCCTGTACTATTTGACATGGTCATAAATGATCTAGAAAAGGAGAGTGAGAAGAGGATGACAGATTTTCTTCTGATACAAAATTGCTCAGGGCAGCAAAGACAGGGAAGAGCTATGAAGGATTACTTGCTTTGCAGGAGGCTCTCATGCTATTGGTAGGCTGGAGGATACAATACCATATGAAATCCAGTACTGCCAAATGAAAGGATGCATATGGGGAAAACAGGCATAGTTACTATCACTCAGGAAGGAGATTCATAACATATTTCTGTGAATATGTCAACTCACTTTGCAGAGATGGTTAAACATAGAATAATAAGAGTTATTAGGAAAGGAAAAGAAAACAAAGACTTATCATTATGCTAATATAGAAGATCATGGTGTGACTGTATCTTGACCACTGTTTCCAGTCCTGGACTCTTGTCACCAACAGGATATAGCAAAACTGGAAAAAAAAAAAAAAAAAAAAAACCCAAAACAGTAGAATAGCAGCAAGGATGACCAAAGATTTAGAAGGGCATCTATACAGGGATCAGTTAAATAGACTAAGATTCTGCTGACTGCAAAAAAGATCTGTTAGAGTGGGAAACAGAAGAGATGTCTACAAAACCATGAGCAATACAGAAAAGGTGTATGGGAAAAGAGCGTCCACTGTTTTTCATAATAATACCAGAACTGTACCGGATTTGAAATAAACAAAAGGAGGTAGTTCTTCTCACACGCTGAACTGCAGAGCATATTGGCATAGGCTTGCGATTGCCAAAAGTTAGCATGGAACCAAAACCAAAATTAAATACATTAATGGAAGAAAATGAACATTTTTACGAAGAAGTGTTTGACACAAAGATTACATCTCTGGTACAGAAGTTTCTGAGCCAGAACCTACTGGAGGCTGGGAAAGTCTTCTGGGAAGGTCTGTACCTCCTCTGCTCTTGCTGGTGGAGAAGGACACTGGGCTAGGCAGGTCTATAGGATGACGCACTGCAGCTATGCTTACATTCGTATGGCTAGAAGAGCTAGCACCAGGAACAAAGAGGCAACGGTGAGTGCAGAGCACAGGCTGTACAGGACCCACGTTTCATGCTTAAGTCGACATCTGGGCTGCTGTAACTTCGCTACTACTTTACCATAGAACTATGGGCAAGATCACAGCTGGTGCAGAGAGCACTTTTTTTCTGCACCTATGCTTCTAGACTGCCGTGGAAAGGTGGAAAGAATCAGTGTTCTGGGAAAACACACTCCAGGTAGCAGACAGTACATTTTCCCAGGGACTTAGGTTTAAGTGCCCTTGTGCTTTTGCTTAAAGTTTGTTGTGTTTATAGGATTACATCCTTGTACTGGTGTGCCTCTGAGTAACTGAATATCCATGACAATAGGCCTTGTCTTCCACTAGATGTCTCACAAAGCCAGTGATTGCAGTCGTTCTATTCAGCTGGGACTTTTCAGATACCAAAGAGTTTGTTGTCTTTAGAATACAGGATTTTACTAAATATAGATGCTTTATTAATGTGTGTACTGATGCTTGAGACAATACCACACAGTAAAATGAATAATCTAAAACATGTTTCTTAATCTAGATTTCAGTGGAAATTTATTATTACTAGTTGGCATTGCTTCAAGGAACTAAGTCCAGCAAGTTGTAAGTGTCTAACGGGCCCATAGGGGACATCAGCGAGCCAAGCAGCTTGGAAGCTGGTGCTTCTAGACTGTAACAGAATTGGGCACAACTTACAACACTGGGCTGCTTTTCAGAGACAGTCACAATATGTTGTTTTTAATTATGTTTGGGGTATTTTGTTTGTTTATGTTTAGGAACTGCCTTTGCAAGGAAGACCTTTGCTTTCAATTTTTCAACTCTTCCCGCTCTCACTGTATATGAGGTCTAATTGAGAGGTCCCCACTTGCTGGCATGCAAGTTACTCCAGACATACCCACAAAGATTTGGTCATCACCTGTTCCACAGAGGATATGGATAATTAGTTGCCTGAACATTGGTATCTTCTCATGATCCTACACATAGCCAAGAGCTGCTTCTTCCGCTTCAGGAGTGATGATAGTGCTGGATGCATGACCTAAAAGCTGTTGTGATCGCTGACTCTATGGCTACCATAGTGCCCTGGAATTCTCTTTTTATGATACCCAAACAGCTGAATTTGAGAGCTTCTGCTCTAAAAGTCGCTAAACTATTTTTACAGTAGGAATATTTCTCAAGAAATAGTTTAATAGGATATTTTTCATTTTTTATAAACAAACACAAAGCATCATAAGATCATCACATCTGACATTCTGTACAATACAGAATAACAATACAGCCCATCCAGTTGCTAATGCATGTATTTAGAAAGGCCTCAA
Organism: Dromaius novaehollandiae; assembly: GCF_036370855.1. Classification (NCBI taxonomy): domain Eukaryota; kingdom Metazoa; phylum Chordata; class Aves; order Casuariiformes; family Dromaiidae; genus Dromaius; species Dromaius novaehollandiae. Next base: position 69,950,225 of record NC_088132.1, on the reverse strand, counting down.
TCTGCCTGTGAAGGCATTAGAGAAAGGCGATGTTTTTATGCTAGAGCTGTTGTGTGGAGGGTTTCTTTGCCTTAAGTATTTTGTTCTAATGATTAATCATCATCACTGCCAAGAATAGAAATCTCTATTTCTTATTTGATTTTTTTTTCCTGCATGAAAGATTTATAAACAGGCAATTTTGCACCTTGCAAGATTCTGCCTCAGTTTGGTCAGAGACAGTGAAGCAACACCATGGTGTTCGGAGAGCTTGGGAGACTGACTGTGGGGTGCTTAGCTGCTCATTTAGGGCTCTGTGATCTTTGTTCAGAACAGTACGTAGCTAAGCATGAGGTAGGTGGCTATTGGATTTGGTCCCTATAAAATAAAATTGGCTAAACATGTAGACCAAGGAATAAACATCTTAGTTTCTAACTTGAAGATAAATGAGTGCTCTCCATATAAACCTGCCACAGAGTAAAACCTTTTCTTCTACAATGTATTTAGGAGCATTTAAAGCTGTGACAAGGCAGCTTATAGTGCAGAAACTGTGATTGCTTGGGCTGTGTCCGTGGGGTGCAAGCACAGCATGAGAGCCACTGGCACTGAGCACTGGGCTGGCGCAGCATGTTGGGGTTTATTCTGATGATCTGCTGAACCTGGAGGAGCAAAGAATAGGGGACACTGGTTAGAGCAGGTCCATTTCAGTACTGGCTATGCTGAGGGTGCTGTTGTTACAGTAGTACAGATCATACTGAAATGGATTCAGAGATATTAAAGCTAGAGAGGACCACATAAACAATCCATCCGCTTTCCTGCATGAAACCTGTCTTTTGTCTGAGCTGTAGCATAGTTTCTAGTAAGACACCTCATGTTCAGTGAAAGAATGCAAATAATTCAAATACGCTGTGATCGTAGGTATGTTGTTTCAATAACTAATTACCTTCATTGTTAAAAATGCATATGCATCTCCAGATTGAATTTGTCCAACTTTACCTAGACGCTGGACCTCATTATGCCTTTTCATGGTAGGTTAAAGACTACCAGAGCCAATATCAAGCCCTAGGAATGACTTTAATGCATCTAGTCTACATGGTGATACATTTTAAGAACCATTGTGATATATATGATACAGAGTTACAGGGTGACATGGAAGAAAGACCCTGGAAACCAAACTTAGAGTATTAGGAATTAAGCTTATGTTCAAGAATCTTGATTTTTACCTCCACTGGAATGGTTCTGCCTCAGAGTATCTGCTTAGCTTGATCCTGAGAAAATAGCATAAAAATATTTAGAATGACAAAGTTTAGAAATACCTTGTGGTGTGAGGAGAAATCTCTAATTTCACAGCCCTGCCTTGCACAGTGTCTTTGGTAAAGTACAAATGAAGAGTTTTCTGTACTTACTGTTTCTCTGAAATCATAGCCTCATTTTTTGTGGTGTGATGTCAGTGTAAAATCAGATAACCACATAATCCAAAATAACTGCCCAAGAACTTTTATGGATATCACAGCATTAAAATAAAATAGAATAATGGAGCTTTTCTTTCTTGGTGTCGGTGATACGATTTCTAGTGCTTCCTTTTTTCTCATGCCTTTCATGAAGTTGTTTTCCTTCTGGAGGAAGAAAATCCTTTCATATTTTCATGTCTTTCTCAGCAACGACTGCCAAGAATCTCAAGTTCTTTGACTTCATACTTCTATTTGTGCCATATCTCAGGAGAGACTTTCTAGCAGCTCTGGAATCAGAGGCACTAGAGACTTTGTCAACAGTAACTGCATAGAATTACTAGTTAATGCATATTGAGAGGAGATTTGCCAAATAGTGATAAGAAATCAGCTGAGGAAGTGGTTTAGACACTGACCTCCAAGTTAGAAAGGAGAAAAAGCTTGGACAGTGGAAGGAAATCTGGGAAACTGAAGGAAAGGAAGAGCTTGTGAAAGACGTTTGAGATAGGAAAGGAAAGCAGACTTTCTGGAGGTTGGGAAGGCTTTGAATAGACTCGAGTGAGTTGGTTAGTTCAGAGGATGGGACAATGGCTGGAAGGGCTTTCTCTGGTCATTCGGTCCAGCCTCTTGTGGGGCACCATGTCACTGCTGTGTCTTGAAATGACTTTGTCCTTGCCATATTCTTGCCACTAGTCCTTTTGGAGGACTTGTTTAGAACTTCACTGCTGTGCTGGTTACTAACATTCTCCTGATTTTCGGATTAAATTTGCTCCGACCCTGTTTACAACAACTTTCTCTTACATCAACATTGTCCTTTATTTTAAATAACTGTTGTCTCTCCCTCACATTTACCGTCCTAATATATCTATAGACAGCAATCGTACTCTCTCTCAGCCTTCATTTTTCTAAAATGTTTAGTCTGTTCTTGCAGGTTGGTCTCTATTCCCTTGATCATCTGTAGTGCTGTATGGTTAATTTTGTTTTATATTTTTCTATTTTCATTTTCAATTCTGGAATTTATTATTTTATCAGAAATGCCACTTCCTTAAATAATTCCCATTTAAATCAAGTACATTCATAAATGCTTGAAAACCATTGTTGATTATTTGTGACACCAGCAAGAAAACGTTTAAGAAGAAATGAGGCAGTATTGTAATTTTTTTGTAAGTATCTGCAAACATACCTGTTCTGTCAGACAGAGAGCAGAGTCCATTCCATGCTATTGTAATGTAGATATTGAAGAGGAAATATTTTGGTTTAAGGACAGTATTTTTGTAATTTGTTTTTATTCTGTATTCTGGTCTGGTCTCTGTGCAGATATTTTGTTTGTTTTTTTCTACAATAAACGATTTTGTTCTTCTCCCATTGTGTGAGGAGGACTTGAAGTTGTCTATCAGTAAACAATTTGCTTAATGAAAGTATTATGTCAATTAGTGAACTACATCAATTACTGCATTTTGGAATCACTGTTTCCTTTCCCTTTTTTCCTGAGAATTTTATTTTACAGTTTGAAAACACATTTTCTTCCAGGTATCTCATGCAATGACACCTCAGTAAAAAGTGCTAGAAAGGTATCACATTTCCAGTGTTAAAAGAGTTTTTCTGTTCCTTTGGTGATTTGTTGTCACTGATGAAAAAGGCCTTTTGGGGTTTTGTTCTCTCCATGTAGAGATCTAGATGAAAAAAAGAGATGAATGTTATTGGCTTAGTAAGTACACTGATGCCTGATCCAATACAGAGCGAAAGCAGTGGAAAGATTTCCATTAACTTTTATGGGCCCGATTTGATGCCCTTTAATCATTAGCATATCCTCCAGCATAGCAGTTGATAAACTGCTGTTGATTGTGGCTTTTGAAAATGGAGTATGCTAGGGTTTTTTACCACTTGCAATGGGATTCCACCAAGTTAATCATTATGTACCAGCATCCTTTTACAAAGCAAAGTAAGAGAAACATTTGCTCTATAGTATATTACTTATGTTTTTTCCCTTGACAGTACCTCTTTAATTTTGCTCTCCCTTTGCTATTCATTATTAATCTTCGTAATTGTAGTCTTTCAGTATGCATAACCTATTGGGATATAAGTTCGTATGAAAGGCACCACAGAAAATAAAGTTTTATAGTATAAAGGATTGTTTTTAAATGTTGGACATATTGGCCATTGATTTCATTTTTATTACATTCTGAAATCATAACCCACTTCAAGAGCAAATTCTCATATCCTTACCAGCAAATAAGCGAGGAAGAAATGAATAATACATTTTATTTATGTTGCTTCCTGCAAGTTCCATCTAAGCCCACAGGGTGAAGATTTAATTTTCATTGCACTGTGTAGCTAGCAGTCACACATCTATAAACTACCACAAAGTAAATAAGATATTTGTATTGCTGCATTAAAAAAAGGAAAAGAGAAAAACAGCATTCTGCATTGATAGCAGACTGAAAAACATGGAACTGCACTCCTATTTGAAATAGGCCCTTCTTTCTGTTTTTGAGTTTAATTTTTACCAGAGGTCCTACTATGTCCAGAAATTATGATCTACATAATCAAATGGAGATGGGTGAAGTTAAATTGTATTTAGGCATCTAATGAAATAGTTTTGTATAATCAAATGATTAATGTAGGTGTCCAGCTTAACCAGCTTTGAAAATGTGGGTTGATGTGACTTTTTCCCAGATGACATTGAGCATTAGAACAGCCTCTTGTTTACTCCTACCACAGTCATTGGAAGCAGGCACAACATGAGCCTTGGAAAGTCTATCCGAGTATCTTGCCAGCACTCAGATGGTAACCTGTATGCTGGTAAAACGAGGTACCATTCTCCAAAGCACTCCCTTTCCAATCCAGCCTTCTTTTCCATGGATTCCTCCCTCCATTCTTGCTAGCAAAAGGACCCAAGGATGATTTGAGCTGTCTCGTGTGGGTTTTTTTTTTTTTTTTTTTTTTTGACTGATATGCTATTGCCCTTAGTCCATCTAGTCTTTGCTATCTTTGCTGAAAAAAGGGTGTGGGGGTTTTGTTATCAAATATTTACATAGTTTTAAAGGAGTAACAAGATAGAAAAAGGACCTGTCACAGCATCAGAATAACTGACTGAACTTTTCAGGCACTAGAGCCCTTCCACTAAGCTACAGCCAGTGAACATCCCAAACACTTGTGCTAACGCTTTCCAGTGCCTGTTTTGCCTAGAGTCCAGCTATGATAAGGATGCGGAGCACCCTGCAACACAAAACCAATGCAGAGAGGGCCTTTGAGATGTCCAGATCCACTCCTGTGGCAGATATGGGACAGAGTGACCGTCCCAACCTAGAAGACCCCAAAGACCTGGACTCCTCTAACACTGCCCTGTTGAGTGGCCTTTGGAAAGTCACTTTGTAGCTGAGTTTTCTCATCATCGACGCAGGGATAACAGCCATGGGCCTTCCTTATAAAGTGCTTTCAGCTCTACTGATGGAAAGTGTGACCTTAGGGCTGGAGACTGTCATTGCTGTAACTGAACATAAGACTGCGTACACCACGTTTTTAGTGACATTGCAGGTGGAGGCTGCAAATCAAACAGCCCTACGATAATGGTTGAAGACATTCACCAACAGCTTAATGCCATAACTGTTTTGAGGGAGTTTTCTCCTTCAGCCAAGCGAGAGCAAGCAGAAAGACTCTTATAAGTGCAATATGATGTGTGTAATATTTCCCTTTCTTTCGAAGGACTGACTTTGTGTCTACCTCTGGTGCTGACAAGGGAGGGTTGGACTCTGAGTAGCCAGACACCCCTAGTACCCAGAGAAGTCTTCTGGCTGGTGTCTTCACACAGAAGTTTTCTTCCATGGTTGCCTGTAACATGCCAGGAAAAATGATACAGATAACCCCTTCCAGTTCTATGGGCCTATATCCTGGGGCTGTTCTAAACGCTTATTGCCTTGCCATACACCCAGTTGGCTACAGGGATGATCCTGCACTTTTCCCACCCCACCCAGTGGGCTGAAGTAAAGGCTGTCATTGAAATACGAGGGGTAGCTCAAATGTTTCATTACTATTGTTTCAGGCTATTGGTATCAGTTACCTTCAGTCATGTTTATAAGCTTTCCTTCTTACTGCAAAGGTTACAGACTTATTTATTTTAACTGTAAGTTGAAGTATTGGGTTAATCTCATGACTCCAGGACACGGGCCCTTAGTGTGGGATTGTAACGTCTGTAATATGGGTTGAAGGACAAAAAGGAGAGGAGGACAAAAGAAGATCAGATGAATTGTCAGTTAAGTCTTGGGAAAGAAACTAGTCAGTTTTATTTTTACTAATATGGTTCCTCCATATGTGATCATTGCTTGCTAAGCTTAAGCAATCTTCCAAAGGTTCCTTCTTGCTCACCACAATCAGTAATTCTAAATGTCTCACCCCTGCTTTTAAATCCAGGCTAAATTCAAAACTCAGATCTTGTTCCTCAGCCACTCTGCATTTTTACTGTGCTGCTCTTCTGAACGATCAATGGCTTCCCAAGCCCATTGCTCTGGTCATTTACCTTTTCCTCATTTCTCACAGAAATTCTTACTCCAACAGGCTTAATCAATATTGAACTGCTCTAGGCAAGTAAGTGTCTTCTCAGCACCAACATTACATTCACAGAGCAGAATATAAAACCAGCTCTGAATTCTTCTAGATCTTCCTGTGCATCTTCTCCTTGGAAAGGAATTAACTTTGTGTCTTGCACAGGACTCTGCTGCTCACCAGCTTCTAAATAATCAGTGATTTATTACTGGGTTCTCTTGCTGACATACATGTTTTCCTTGAATGTTATACCAGAAGTCAGGAATACAGCTTTGCCAACCGAGTGGTGATATTGAACAACAATAGCACCATACATGATCAGAACTATTTTTCCAACCAGTAGCTCTTTGCAGTACAATGCCCCCTCTCATGAGGCAATGCCTATAGATATGCAGAATACAAAGTCAGACTGTGTGCAGGAGCTGTTTAACAGAACAACACTATGCACTTTACCAGCTATAGGGGACAGTGGAAAGGGGAGTGGGGCATGGAAATTCAGACTGAGAACAAAACTTAGTTCTTAGATACAGAGTCCAAGTGTTATGAAAGCTAAGCTCAGCATGCAAAGATCTGTTCAGTGAGAGCAGTCTCCCCATAAATGCATTATAGGAAGAGTTCTGACACGAAAAGGCTATTCCATTCACCACATGGTAAACTGGATACAGCACAGCTTTGGATCTTTTGGCAGTAGAGAAGCCCTGTGTCGCAGGAGAAAGGATCATCAAGTAAAGCCTGTGCAGAGTTGTCTGGGAAATCAGCTCTATATTGATAGGAGGACACAGCTGCTCCAAAGTGCTTTTCTTGGTAAAGCTGATCCATGTGTGGTGTATGCAGGCGTGTAATATAATGCCCATATTTATCACCAGGCTTCCACATACATCCCACAGGACTCTCCTTTGCCTCTACACCAGCACTACATGAGTTGTAGGAGGAAGGAGATGTATTTGGGAGTCTCTGTGTTTATTCTGTGAGTTTGAACAGGAGTCTGAGACAGAAGACCACACAAGGACCATCTTTCATAAGAAATGCTCCTAAATTCCTGTTATTATTTAATGATTCACTTTCCATATGAGAATCAAGCTTGTAAAGCCTGTGCTCCTCCTGTTTTCCCCAAGGCCGCACTAGTTATCCAAAAGGGCCCAAGGTGGGAGGAGATGTGCGGAGAGGTCACGGTATGCTCCTGGCAGCACATCCTCCTGGGTGCTCAGGGGGACGATGCCGCCTTGGCTTTCTCTGCTCAGAGAGGGTGGCCCTGTGACGACAAGCTGAGAGCACGTCGGCAGGGCTCTGTCTCCTCCACAAGCAGTAAATGAGATGAGCATCCACATGCGGAGTTAGCGTGAGATAACCAGGACACAGTGATGCAGTTACCAAGTGCCGTCTCCCAGGGCAGACAAGCCTTCTTCAAAGTTTGATTTTAAACCAGTGTAGTGAAATGTGTGTCCACAGAGCTATTTGCCTGACTTTGACTGAACCAAGTCTGTGCCTGGACAAGTCCTGGGAGCGTCGGGAGTGCTGTCGTGGTGTGGCCGTGCGGTGCCTTCGCTCTGCTGCGTGGCTGTCACAGCTGGGCTCCTCCAGGCACGACAGGGAAGAGCCACGACTCTCGTGCAGCTGAAATCCCACGGGGACTCCCTGCTCTGCGAAAGAAACTTCCATTTCAGTATGTTGTGCTTTATGTGTAGGTTTTTCTTGCTGCTCATCATTACCATGCAGAAGCAGCTGCACATGCAAAAAAACCAGGGCTCACAGTGGATGTGTAGGGGAGGCCAGTACTCTCCTGCGGAGCCTCATCACCTGCATCTTTAGGGGAGCAGCAAGGCGAGAGGAGAGAGCCAGTGTTGCTCTGAGTACTAAAGCTGCTTTTCACATATATGTACCACTAGTTACATTACCTGTTATCATAGTTTAAATGACTAGAAATTCAGAAAATGTAATGATGCACTGACAAAGCCACTGACCAGAAGTAGGTGAGTGAACTGGGGCTAATACTTCTAATGCAGGAAAGAATGTCCATGGTTTACTGCCATCACAGTCTCTCTCTTTTTTTCTTTTTTTGGTTGTGTGTGTGGTTTTTTTTAACTTAGCTTGGAGGTAGAATAAAACTCACTTCATTCCCTTAAAGAAAAATATTAACCATCTGTGACAGAAAGTATGTGTTCAGCAATTGCATTCCACATCTATTTTCTTAGCTTTTTAAATTATTTATACAATTACACCACCCACAGATTCCTGGCCCTTTGCACTCAATGAAAAAGTTTCTCTGTGGCTTAGATTCACTCTTTTGTCTCTGTCTCACCTACTATATGTGGGAATTGGATCATCTGGTGTATAAAACGCAGTGCAATAACAGAAGAAATGACAATCAATGGTATGAGACAGGTGAGATTTATATAGCATGAATACCTCAAAGCAAGAAAAAAAAAAGAATTTATTTCAAGATTTCAAGGAGGGAAGGTGAAGCAGAGAAAGAGAACAAGCGTTATAATAAAATGGATACATAGATCATATTCCTAGACTTTTTCATCTGATCAGTTCCTAATAAGACAACATACAGGTAGGTTTTCCTAACCATTTAGATCCAGTCATAATGTTAATTGCTCTTCACTGCTGTATTCACAATTTGATGGCCTAAATTTCAGAGCATGGTGGAATATTCACACCCAGTGTCAACTGCTTGGTAAATCATGTGATGTTCAAACACGGAGCTGAACCGCACTGGTAGGACAAAAACATAATGGCAATGAATCTGAGGCTGCACCTTGTCTTTATTGATCCTGATAGCAAACTTCCCACTGGCTTTAATCTAAATTTGAGCTTGTTCACTAAGTTAGAGAAAAGATTATTAACTTCATGCCATGAAATAGAAATGGGAGGGAAACAAGAAGTAACGAGGACACAAATTTTAACATGAAATCTAATCATTACATATCATGGAAACATAAGTAAGTGTTCTTGAATTGTAAAATATCCTTACATTTTACTCTAACAGATTTCTGTACCACTGAAGATTAAGAAAATATTTACTTTTTTTCTCTGGGAATTTCCTTGTTGCATTACAGAAAAATAAAACAGATTAATAGCCTAATTTAGAATCTTGAAAGTTTTCCATCATATTTTGGGCTGTTGCTGATAAATCTGTGCTTTGAAGGGTATGCATTTCCCTCTAGCTGTTACCATCCCTCCTCCAGAAATGCCACTTCAGAATGAAATGTTCTACTTTAAATTGATATTTCCGTGTACAGTGATATTTAAATGACAGCCTGAGTTCAAATAGCAATATAAAACTAAGCACTGACATTTTGAAATGAAGTATTTTGGTTAGTTTCAAAATGTTATTTGGGAAAATTGAAATATTTTCTCAAAATTGGTATTTTCCCAGGGAAAAAAAAACCCTCTTTACATTACAGAATGCAGGAAACTTTTCTCCTACACCAATTCATTTGCTTGACCTAGGAATTTGAAAGTGAAGCTGAGGCAGGTCTTTGAAAGAAAGAAAATCAAGTCTCTAAAAAGAAGAGTAAACTCTACTGCATCTCTCCATCAGCACAGTATTATTTTGTATTGCACATTTTCTGCATTTTGCAAAGCTTTTGAGAGCGGGAAGAGAAACAGACTATATCTGTACAGCATTAAGCATAAAGCTACCATGATTTCTGCCACAGTGCAAACAAGAATCAAAACTATTTTGTCCATTTGACTGTAGCTTTTAATGTCTGAAGATATAGGGCTTCATGCTCCAGGGAGGTAGCTTAAAACACTCACTCCATCCTATTGGTTTTTTTTCATAATTCTTTTCAAGAAAGTATTATGTGCTTCTGTTTCTCTATAGCATGTTCCAAGCTACTGCAGTACTAGCTACATTATTCATTTCTCTTAAAGCACTGATGTCTAATATGTTTCAGCTCTCCCTTCAGGTCCATGCATTCTCAGTGCTGAGCCTGATAATCCACAAGTTTTCTTGAGGTCAAAAGAATTCATGCTGTAGACACACTCAGCCTCTTGTGCTGGATCCAGAGCTGACTCTAAGCTTGCTGAGCTTATGAGCTCAGCCCTAACGTCTGGTATGGTAGACTGGTCTCACCCCGCTCCAATTCCGTAACAAAAGATTGGGAATCTAACCTGAGATGCTGGTTTTCATCTGGAGGAGCCACTTGTTTCAGCCAGACCCTAAGAACACACCTGAGATGAGCAAGAGTAATAAGACTAGGTTGGTAATTAATGGCAGCCAGAGCTGTGCCATGTTTTAACTGATTGTCGCAGCCTCCATGGTGAGAGTAAGATACTGGGATTACCTTTGGAGTAAGGGGTGCTTAAAGGCTCCCTGCTTTAAAAAAAATAAATAAATGATGAGATAACTCAGCCCTTCTCAAACTGCACTGCCCATCTCTCCCTTGTCTTGCCTTAGAGAGATGCAGGTAGCTGTGACACTTGGTTTTCCAGCACCTCTGGTGTCCTCCACACCACCCTGCACTGAGATCTGCAGCGGTTTAGCCCACAGCACAAGCAATGTGTGCTCTTGCTCCTTCCTTGAGCCCCACAGGTCCATGCTTCGGGCTTGTCCCTGCAGCCCTTTGGGAGCTGCAGCTCGCTTCCCCACCCATGGCCAGCCAGCCCCTCTGCAATGGGGGGGACCATGGTGCACAGGAAGGGCACAGTGAGTTTCTGTCCCTCGGTAAAGGTGAGCCCACACTAGCACCATGTGCTCACAGGGACACCGGCCCTTGGAAGAGGGATTCAAGTAGGAGCCATGTGCTGGCTGGGGCATTGGCCAGCTCACTCTGTAATATGTGGTTTGGGTTGCTTGTGTTGAACCCTGTCTGGAAATCAGTTTGCTGTTGAGGCCTGCTGCTCTCTTTCCACAGCTCCTAGATTATGTTCCTCCCTCATCCCTGCCCATTTAGGCTTAGATCTCTAAATCCTTTCCCCATCTTGTATTTTAGTTCCCTGTCCCCTCAACCTAGGAAAGCATAGTGTGTCCCATATGTTATGCTATGCTATGCATCGTTGTCCACTACAGCTAAGAAGCCAGCGCGGACTCTCTGGCATGTTGCAGAGCCAGATTTCCCCTGGGATTGTGTAGCTCTTCCCTTCAGGTGTCAGCTTGCAAACTTTGTGCTGTCACAGCATGAATTCGCAAGTCTGGACCTTTTTTTATTAGTAGCAGGTTGATGCTGATAGCCATGTAGAAAGTAAGACTGTTCTCCAGGAAGACACAGAGAAACAAATGGCACTGACAACTGCTGTACACACTCTGCGTCAGCTTCTCATTTTCATAATCTCAGGGAATGGGACAAGCTTTATTTATCAGCACTTTGCCTTGTGAGCAAAAGCAGAGTGCAGTCATACCCCATTGTACTGCTGCCTGACAGCACACCAGCCTTCAGGTCTCTGCCACGTGAATTCCCTACAGCACTTCAACATCCTCATTCTTCCTTGATAATTCTTTTCCAGTGACGGTTTGATGGGACAAACACTTCCTTGTGAAACCAAAAGCCCTCCTGACTTGCTCGTAAGTGTAAGTCGTACTAGATAAGGGAGAAGCTATTCAGCAGGTCCCAAGGCTTGTACAACCCCATCCTTCCTCCCCAGGCCTCAGGTGTGTGTGAGGGGGGGTATTTCTATTGCAGTACACCCCAATTCTCAGACTGAATAAGTGAGGTAGCCTCAGGAAAATCAGTTTGTGTGCGGATGTTGTGTTTGAAGGGGTTTCGTTTTGTTCTTCTCATGAGGAACTTCTCACTGTTACTATGCTAAAAAGGCATTTTAAATACTGGTGGAACAAGAAAAATCAATTTCTTGTTACAGCAAGGTGGGGCTGTACACATTTAGAGATGCTCTGTAGTACTTGCTTCAGTAAGTAATTTAGAATGAGAAGGTCTCTCACTTTCATAAGGGACACACACAAATGCAGAGTCAATGCTGGCAAGTGTCTATCAGAGAGTTTATCAGAGAATCTGTGGGCAAACAAAATAATTCTAAGGGCATTTTTACATCTAGAAAAATACATTACATTTTGGAATTACCCATCCATAAAGATTTTTTATTTCACTTGCATTCAGAGAAAGACAGCTGTAAAATAACTGGGACAAGTAACCTGAGCCTGGCCTTACAGATAGTATTCAAATAAATGACTTGCTGGGTGTTTTACTTGAACAAAGATGAAGAACTTGAAGACTCTGTTGACTCTAAAATAGCTCAAGTGTTGAGATCAAACATTTACACTCCCCTCCAGATGGCACTACTTATGTATCTTACAAAACAGACAACTAGTGAGTGTTTTCTAATAAATAAAGTGGTATGTCTAGCAAAAAAAAAAAAAAAAAAAAAAAAAAAGAAGCCAATTTAACAGCTAAACATTGCTTTTATAAGTGCTATTTTTTCAGTTCCTGTTGTGGCACATCAGCTTCTCTGATATTTTTACCATCCTAGTCTAATTCCTTTAAAATATGTATTTTCTGCTTCTGCATGTAAAACACCCCCATAACCCTTATTTTTGTGACATCAGGCTGGACTGCCACAGCTCTTGCTGGGCTGTGAGAGGGCATAAAGAGAACTGGAAGGGTTTCTCCTAATGCTCCTTCATGGCCCTCCTCAAAAAGTGACTGGGGAGGCAGAGGGACTAGTGGAGGAAGAAGGGGAGAGAAAGGAAGGAAGGAAGGAAGATACTATTTACCTTTGTAAATGAGTGTGAGGTGACGAAGCTGGGAGCAACTTCTCCCATCCCAGTCACTGACCAAAAAAGTTATCTCTGTGCATAGCTGTTGCCAACTGCAAATGTTCAGAAATAATATATTATATATATATTATATATATATAAAATATATAATAATATTAGCTTGAAAATCAGGTAAAAATACCTCAAAAGATCAATCTCCTGCTCTTTAATTGTCTTTTGGTGTTAGATTCTTTAGGACTTATACATAACACTTTTTTCCTCTAATTTAAACTACAACAAATGTGTTTTAAAATTAAATCCTTAATTCTTCACATGGCCATGGAGTTCCAAGAACTGGAGCTCTGGAATACTCAAGAGAAAAATTGTGTAAGCTGACAAACTCAGAAAGTGTACTTCATTTAAAAAAAGTAAATTTCCCCTTCCTTCTTGTCCAGACCCAGCAGCAGCAGAGTTAGGACTCTGGCCCTTGCTAGCAAGTTGGTCTCTGGTTTTGTTCCTGGAGCAGTACAGCTTTATGGAGCTTCTTACCAAGGAAAAAGGGGATAGGTACCTGGCAGCTCCCAAAATGCTGTCCTGAGAATGCTGTCATTAGATTGAGGCATGAGAAATGTTGGAAAAGGCTCCCACAAACAGTCTGTTGCCTCTTCACCTGAGTATTACTGTGTATACTGGTATTCAGCCTTTCACTGCACCACAACTGTCCCCTTTTTGGTGGTTAATAGCCCCGCTCTGAACATGCAGCTCTCTATTTCCATCCTGACTCATCTCACTTCAATGCTGGGTACTGCTGAACATACAGGCTGTCTTCAGCTAGCAGAAAAATTTGACTTCAAACAAAATCTCTCATGGGCTATTAATTCACTGCACTGCATGTATTCCTTTTCTTTGCTGAAATATGTATTAATTCCATACCTTAAAGCACTTTGCTATTCAGGCTTTAGGGTCACCCCAAGCCTTTACTTTAAATATTGAGGGATTCAGAGCCCTATAGCTTTTGAAGAAAACTGTAGTTCTGAGCTGGTTCCTTTACTGTCTTCTTTGACTGCCTATCTTTCTCTAAATCTAGTTCAAAATAAACCTTCATGTTGTCAGTACTCTCCCTAGTCTTGTGCTGTGTCCTCTGAGCTTATATACCCTTCGCTCTTACAGTCTTGGCCCTCCTTTTTCCCCTGGAGTTTGCTCTTTCACTGGTCCTGCTCCATCTGGAACTCACTTCCTCTGTCTATCAAGATGCTTCCTCTTTTCTAATGTGCCTTTATAATCTTCCTGTTTGTCGTTATGCTAAACCCTTTTCAGGATTTTATCCATGTAGTTTCATCTTTGCCCTGCAAACCAAGCAGATTTCTACTCCTCCTTTTTCTCCTGTTTCTTTCTTTTCTTATCTTCCATCTTTGTACAGTTTCCCTTTCTGTTTATATGCAAGGCTGTACTGAACTCTCTCTCTTCCAACACTCCCTGATAAGCATTTTCTGATTCTTAGGATGGTAAACACAACATAAAAGTAACCATATTATTATGTTGTGAACGTTAGCACCATGTTCTTGCACGCAACCCTCAGTAGTATTTTTTTCTTCCTTCCTCTTAGTGATTCCTCTTGGGTGTACAATTACTTTGATTATGCATTGACCATGCAAATGGTTAATTAAGCATATTTGCATGGACCATTTTGGCAATTGCAAATATTTATCTTGCTTTGAAGTGCTGGCTCTTGCTATTTAATGGATTAGCTATTTACATCAAAGATCATGTCATTCAGTCACTAGAATTTATACATTTCACATCTCTAGCAACTAGAAATGCATCAGTTTTTACCAAACAGTACTTACTGGGCTGCACAGACTTCCAAGGGCTGAAATGGAGATCTTCCTCTGGATGAAGTAAGGGACATCTCATAGAGCCAATATCCCACAAGCAGGGCAAAACTGGCAAGAGTCCGTGTCCAGTCTAAGTCATGGTTCTCCCTTTTCTGGAAAGAAAGAGAGGAACACTACTGCTATTACTGGTATAGATGTCTTTCTCTTTAGCACCTCCTTCATTTCAAAGGGGAAAAGATTAGGTAGGATATCCCCTCTCAGCCCATCCAGTCTCTGCCCAGCTGAGTGGGAGGAGCAGCAGCAGCCACCACAGTGCATAGCTTGTATCTCAGAGTTTCCGTGGGAAAGCTTCTCTGACCCATCAAATCTAGGAGAAGAGAGCAGACTCTGGGGCTGAACTGTGAATCTCCAATCTAAGCTGAGCTGGGCAAGAGGTAGCAGCATCACCTCAGAGAGAGGCCAAAGTGTAAACTATAGGCTTACCTCCCGACCCCAGCCTTGTTCTGGGAGCAAGTATCACTTCTCTATGTGAAAAAAATTTTTTTTCTTTCTCTGCTATCAGCCATCAACAGTGGCTGGCTTACACAGGAAGGCGAGGAACGTATTTTTCTCCACTCTACCTCTGCCCATGTGCTTATAAGAATAAGGCACCACTTTCCTTCTCATGATACTGGGAAGATGAAAGTCTCTTTATTTCCTTGGCCAGCTAAGTTGGGGCAGTGATGATTTAATCCTCAGCCTGCGTGTCACACCAACAAATAAATAAACCAAAACAGCTTTCACAGACCCATACTTTAGCATCCTGACTTTTGAGCCTCCTGCTGTAGCTAATTGAAAAGGTCTGCTTACAGTTTTATTTCTAAGTGCTCTGCATGACATGCAAACTATCTTGCATACGTAAGACATGGGGCAGTGAGTTTAAAAGCTTGTAACATGGATATGTACTAATAGGTGTTTAAAGAGGAAGAGAGTCCATGAACCCACACCCCCAGTGCCTGGTGGCATTTCTCGGAGTCCCGTTTATTGTTTCAAATCATTCTTGTTCATAAGATGAGAACTAGACAACTTTTTGCCCACTAAAATTTGCTTTTTGTTTTTCTAGAGCTCATAAACAATGGGTTTACAAATAGCAAGAGAAGCGGTTACAGAATGTGATTAGAACCAGCTGCTGAGCATGTCTGGAAGGATTGTCACAGCCACAGTGACATCAATTCTGTCTCACTCGAAGGTCACAGTCCTGCCAGCTGGGTTCAGATGGCCATGCTATCACAACTACTTCGAAGTCTGGGGACTAGTTGCAGAAGAGTTTACTACCATGTGGGTGTGTGTGCATGCAAACTGTGGATTATCTGGTGTGGGTTCAGGGCTCTCTTTCAGTGAGCTGTGCTGCATGGGGCTATGAACCACAGCCTGAAGTTAAGGGTGGTGCAAAGCCTGAGCATCCTGGGGAGATCACAGGAGGCAGGGCACTGTAGAGACACCCTCTTCCTGCTGTGTCTTTTTGGACAGACGAAATAGTATTTATTTAAGAAGTAAAATCTGTATCAAGTCAGCATCAGTTTATTACTGAGTAGAAAAGTTACAGTATTGGTTTTTGGTAGTAAATATTGATGTAATACCTCTCTAAATGAAGATGAAGTCATATGAGGCTCTTAATTATGTGCCACATGCGTAACATCCACTATATTTGGTAAATCTTGATCTTGAGTAATTGACAGTCTATGGAAAAGTGAAGCTGCTTATTGGGCAGAGAGGTTAAAAGAGTGAGCCTGGAATAACTGGAATTTTATTGCATGTAGAGAGGACAGCATTAGACAGATCCAAGTATCTCTCGCAATACAAAATAACATGGTTTACCTCTGGGATTGGTACAGGAATAGAAATAAATCAAAGAAAAATGATTCCCAGAAAGCTAGAGAACAATATGCTTGGGGGAAGAGAGGACCTGAATATGCCACCAGCAAAACAGGGTTCAATACATTTTAAATTGGCTTCATCCAAGAAGCAGCATGATATCTCACAGATGTGATAAAACGGATACAAGCCTCTATCTATTATCTCTGTTAACAAAGTGCATTTGGAAGCCTGTGAAGAAGTGACAAGTTTTTATGGGCTTAAGTTTGTTCTGTACTTCTTTCTTTTGAAAATAATTCTTTTCTTTTTCCTGAAGAAGCCTAATGGAGAACAAACACAAATATATATTCTCTGTGTGAAGTAAAAAGTCAAAATAGTTTGTAACATAGAATATAATGTTAGAAAACTTTTAACTAATAGAAAGACATTGGTCATCAGTGTCTTTCATCTGGATCAGGTGAGAAAAGAATTCTTGAGGATTTTGAGGGAGAATTTGAAAACACAAGCAACATCAACACTGGAATCGTCTATTGTGAAGAGGCTGTCTCTACTCCCCATGCTCCTGCAGACTAATGCACTGGGGCCTGACCCTCCGTCACTGCAGGAGCGTATGTTTTTCTGAAGCTGATGCAGTCTCCAGGGACCTGTCCCGACTTAAACCCACAGAGGATCTGGACTAATATACTGCAAAAGATAATATGGTTGATGTAAAGAAGACATACGTTTATATCCTTAGTGGCCATCTGTCTGTTCAGCAGCAGTGGTGATGACGTCAGGGAAGGTGGCTGCAAAACAAAGACAATTGCTAGTGGTCTTTGTTATCACAGGTCCAGATGAAGCCGTAAGTTGAGAGTTATATAGCAAATATCTCAGTATCTCCTCTTAGTAAGATCTTTGGATTTTCTGTACCCAGTGGTATGAGATTGACTGTTTTATATGGAGGGTCCTTTTGCAAAAAAATAAGAATGCAGTATAATACTTTGACTTAGTAAGTAGAATACTGAAAAATAACCCAGTTCATTCCACCTAATCTATAGTTATTTATATGCCCGTTACCACTGCTCTGTCTAGAGTCTGATTCTGAACTGAAAAATGGTAGTTTAAATCCAGAATAGCTCCACTGATATAGGTAGACATGGATAGATTACTCTGGGTAAATGCTGGTGTGTTTTCATTTTTCAAACTGTGTAAAGGTCAGTATTTGCTTCCTTCTCCAAAGAAGGTCATTTATCTGATTTTTGATGGACCTAATCACTTACTAGAACATAAACGTGAAGTTGGCTGTTATCAGATATAGTTAGGGCTACCATTTGTCTAGTTTTTCTGTTTTCTGTCTGGAAATTTTTTCTGGGCAGAATTTAAGGACTTTTGGACATTTTCTAGGATTTCTGGATATCAGCCCTGATGCAGCAGCATGTCTGACGAGGCTGATTAAGTACCCACATCACATCTAGTAGACATGCTCTTTTTACATGCAGAGCAGGCACTACACAGTGCACACACAGGTGTATTTCTGAAAGGAAAATCTGGACAAAAATACAGCAATACCCATGATATGGTAAAGTTACAGCGCATCATAAAACAAAACAGTTTTTAAAAGATGTAGCATACTGTAAGGAAGTCTCTCAAAAATGCAAACTTCTCAATTCTTATAATATGGAATTTACAAAGGAAATTTAATCCATTGTTTTTCCATTTAATCCTTTATTTTTGAGTATTACGACTGATTTAGATCAACTTTAACTTTACCATCCTTGTTGCATCATCTGTGCAGATGTTAAGACTATACAGGAGATCCTACTAATCTATATAGCACATGCACCTGAAGAACTGAAAAGTCATTAATGGTTTGAGGTCAATAGCTTCCTCTCTCTCTCTCTCATCTTAGTAAGCCATAGCATGATTTGTTTTTTTTTTTTTTAAGTCTTATTGGAAAGTAAATTCGACAGGTTCTTCTTTTTGATTTGTCCAGTATCCATGTCACATTTCTGGACTCACTAAGGTTATACACAGTTTTGCTAGTCGCTGTGTTCAGAGTGGTGAGTCCAGACACCTTCATATTGTTAAGCACACCGAGTCCTACGTACGTGCACAGATGAGAATATGGGGAGGGCAGCTTCCCAACTATAGCAGCTGCCCTTTCTGCCTTGAGTTCTGCTGCACTCACAGAAGAGTGGTTGAAGCTTGACATAGCCCCAGGCAGAGAGGCACTAAAAATTATGCCTAAAAAACCTCAACATCCCCTTGACAAATGCAGAGCCCACTGAAGTCACTAGGAGTCTTTCCATTGACTTCATCAGCTCTGGATCAAGCCCAGTAATACATTAAGGTCTGCAGACTATGTGCTTCCAGATACAAATAAAGTATCTTACTTATATTGGATCAATAATAACAAATACTAATTCAGAGAAGAGAAGAATTCACATTCAAGTTACAAGCTGAATGCAACTTTCCATCCACCTTCTCTGACAGAACATAAATGAGTAAGTAGATCCATGGTGAGGCGCTAGAAGAAGGGACTGCTGGCTCATAGTATCCCTCCGCATGTCCTCACTCACCGAGGAGCTCTTCAGCTGTGCTCTGCGGAGTCGCAGTCTGTTGTGCAGGACCAGGATGGGCAGCAAGCTGACACTGGGTGGAGACTGAGTGTTCTTCTCCAGGAATTTTGTGTGTGAGTTGAGACCAAAACCACTCACTCGCAGGGACTTTACTCCTGCACTTGGGATGCCAGGTTTCTCAGCAGTGGGTAGCAGGTAAGTTAAGGACAAGATGCCCAACTTTGAAACCGAGGTGTTAAATCTTGTGGGAAATGAGCTTAAGATGCCTAGGGTTGCAGTAGCCTGCTGTCCTACATCCCATTCACCCCACAATGTGATGGGAACATTGAGTGGAAATGCATGCATCAAAGCTGATCCTTGGCATTAGGCAACTGTGCTAGAAAACATCTGGCCTTTTATTTCAAAGATCAAGTCAAAGGGACTTGAGAAGCACTAACACTCCAGAGTGCAACACAGTGAATAGATAACTTGAGGTAGCTTTAAATACACTAGCCTGGGTATTGCATGCTATGTGTGTGTACAGCTATCTGGTGCACAAACCATCAGTCAGCTTCAAACTTTTGATTAAATTCAACAGAATTGATACCCTGATATTCTGAAACTGCATTATAGGGCAACACCATCTTCCTTGTAGTGTTTTGCCACCTGCCAAAACAACAGTTGAGACCTGAAACATGAATCTACTACAGATTCACTGTGAAAAAAGTAAAACTGGAGTTTCTTTTCCTAGTTCATAAAATCTGCTGCTCTATGACTACTCAAAGGTTTATTTAGTCCTGTACTCTTTAGGACACAAAGAGTTTCCCAAACAATAAACAGAACAAGCTCTCCTAGCTCCCATCTATTAACAGTCTAAGCAGTTCATGTACCAGCAGTTGCCTGCAAACAATCATGTTTAATAACTGCAAATGAACTTGTCCCTCAAGAATTTGTCCAAACCTTGATATTGCCCTATGCAGGTGGAGCAAAGGAAAGTTGCTGTATTGTGTAAAACACCTTTGGGCCCAAAGAATAAGAACGGTGATTTTATGATAAACTGTGTCTCACTAATGTACTAGTTTCATATTTATGTAAGCAGGGGGCTTTTCTGATGAAACTAAAAGGATAAGATTATTTCAAGATAGGCTTACAAAATAAGAAGTGCAACTTTCTTGGGTTTTCTTGGCTGAAAATGAAAAAGTTAAAGGTTTCACAATTTCTTCGCCATGTAATCCTATCTTTGTGCTGTCAGCATCTTAATGGTCTATTGATTGGATCTTGCTACCTGCTATTTTTAAAGAAGTATTATTACTTTGTTGGGGCAAACATGAAAAATTACTTGTAAAGATTTTTTTAAAGTTTCATGATTTTTCAAAAGATTCTTAGAGGCTTATCAAGCTCAAAGACAGAGGGAATTAACTCTTTGCATTTCTGAGACAGTGAATTAATCTGTGGCAAGTGTAGTTATCAGTGACCTTCAGGAAGAGACAGAGAAGAAACACCCAAGATGAACCAGTGCATGAAATTATTTGGGGATCTCTGGTCATTTACATTCATCCATACAGGGGGAGAACGCATGATCTCTATGGCTGGGTGTTTTAATATCGAGTCCCAGAGGAAGCTGGTATGTGACAGTGTGCTGCATCCAGGGTGCTCTTCTGATCAAAAACTGAGACTGCAAGAACACGGCTGGGCTCCTACAAGGTATGTGGTGCTCGTTCTGCAGTTTTCTCCTTAATCCTCCGATTTAGAAAGAAAATCCAGCTTCTTTAACCTTTCCCCATTTCCTCCAGCACTTACATTTCCCTATGGAAGGAGCAGGAGGGACTGACTGAGCAGACTAGCAGATCTTGTGGTCCTCTGCTTCTCCTTCAATAGGCTACCCAGAAGTGTCATTCCTTCTGCAAATCCATCCTTTATAGCTCTTTCCTGCAAGTGAGGAGAGTGGCAAGTTTCAGCACATGGACTGGAAAATAGGGTTATTCACTGGGGCACAGTGAATATGTATTAGTGAGTAGGTTGACAAATGAGTAAAGGAAATGAAGCTGCATACATTTATCCTTTTCCCTGTTGCTTGTGTTGCAGTCACTCCCAGCCCTCACATGAATGTCATCAACATAAGGATAATGTGGGAGCAGTGTTCTCCCCTTCTGTCTTCACTTTTCCCTAGCAGAGATTGATGAGAATCACATTCCTTCTGCATGTAGAATGGAAGCAGACAACAACAGAGCGCTTGCCTTTGGTGTATGGGTACTCCTTCCGATGGAATGGAAATTAACAGAAAATTTAAAACGGCAATGAATTCTGATACTTTCCCTCCCTTGTTTTTACAGAATTCATCCCCTCTTCCCATTATTAACTGTAAGTAAGCTATCTAAGTCCGAAGACACATGGAGTTCACCATAAAATCTGGATGGTTCTCTGTGATCAGTCTCTTTCCTCAATCTGAAATCCTGATCAGGAAACTGGAGGAAATGCCTCCAGGAGATTATAGCATAAGCAGGAGCTATGTACCAATCTGTGAGACTGACAGGTGAGAGGATGGGAAGAGCATACATATTACATTAAATACAAGAACAATGAAAGTAACTCTTTGAAGTCACATGTTTTTGAGAGCAGCAGAAAGACCGAAATGTGAAAATGAATATGAGGATGATACTCTGAAATCCCCAAGGCACTGTGGATCTTTTTTTTTTTTTTTTTTTTTTTTTGTATATTCATTTTTTTATACAGAAATTGAAAAGAAAGAAGAGACGCCTACATTGAGCAATACATCATTTCCACAGCTCCTCCCAGACTTGCAAATACTGAATATGTAATACTCGGTGCAAGCAAATTTTGTGAACATCTAAAGCAACACTTAGATTTGTAAAAGAGCTCATTTCTGCCTTCTGTTGCTTTTCATTACATTTATCATATGGTCCCAAGTCTAGCAAGAATTGACTGGCTAACAAGAAGAGAAGACTCTGCTCCATTAAATCACCAGGAATATTACTGGCAAATATTGATCTATCTCACATGTGATGGTCAGAGCTGACAGAGATGCTTAACCATATACTTACATTCTTAGGTGACAGATTCTTAGAATTTGGGCCTCTCTGCTTCTGTTGTTTCTTTGTGAGCTGAATAGGGACAGTATAAAAAACTCTCTGAGGCAAAAGAATACATTCTTCACCCTACCAAGACCTAGCCATAGGAGATAAAAGAAGAAGGAAAACAAAGTTACAAAAACTGCAGCCTATAAATCCACAAACAGCTCTGATGGAAAGAAGAGCCCAGCAACTTTCTCATTAGCCACAGGCGTAAGGAGCTACTCATCTTCCTAGCCTTATTTCACATAAAGTGGCTCCTTGTGCTTATGATTCTGCCCACCTTGAGCTTCAATTTACTCAGATGGGGAGATCTTGGAGACTTACCTTGTGCATTTTTATCATACTGCGGTCCTAATCCATGACTGAAGCTCTATAAAATTATTTGCTATACAACTAATAAACAGTACCATTTATGAAAATGATCTGGCTTACTAAGCATGACCTGCTAAAATAAAGCTTGGTGTTACTAAGTGGCATCTATATTTATCACATTTGCATTTTAAAATGAATAAGTTAACTATTCCTCTGTTTTCTATAAATTTTTGAAGTTATTAATCTCAAGAAAAAGCCCCCTAGATCTATATAATTCTATATATTGCACACATATGGTGATATAACTCATAGTCAATATCTCATGTTGCAGTTAATATCAGGATGGCAAAATACATAGAATAACCTTGGCATACTAAGAGGAAATTAATTTAAAAGATCAAGAGGTAAAATTTTAAACAGGAATCTCTAGGCAAAGGCCATTAAAAAAATCCTGTTTGGATTGTGATGCCTTCACCGAATTTCATTTGATAGGTTCCAACCCAAATGTCTTAAACTGTGTAGTCAGGACAGATGGAAAATTAAGAGGGGTAGATATGTTTCAGTTTGAAAGGAGCAGGGGAAAGAACTATGACATAGATGACTAGTTTACCTATAAGCATAAAATGTACCCACCACATCAGGAGGTGCATTGTTTTAGGTAACCTTTGCAGCTTGAAAGATCTCTGTATAATTTGCGAAGTCCAAGAGCCTGTGTGTGCATGCTGAATGTTTGCTAGAGTCTCTGAGGGGCTTATGCACTTCTTTTTAGAGAAATCTATGAAAAAATCCTGACAAAAATCTATAATGGATTATGATTGAATGGATATAATATTACATATTCATAACATCTTTTTAAAAGTTGCAGATTATTAAGGAAAAAAGAAGGAGAACAACATAATTTTTGAGGCTTTAGTTGAAGAAAGAAAAATCAATACTTTGTAATTATGTAAACATACAGATACATTATTCTTAACTTTCTTAATTGAGCCCTACGCAGCCACCATAAAAACAACTAGGTGTAGGCGAAAGGTGTAAAATCTTCACTTCATCATAGAGGTCTCCATTTTTGTTTATGCTTCTAGCTCAAAAGATTTCTTCACTTATTTTATTTTAATCTTATTCTGAATAAAATCTTCCCACATATGGAGTTACTCTGGAAAATGCTATAAATTCACACACTCCTTTTATCCCAAATATCTTTCAAGTGTAGACAATCCCTAAGGCAGACATGCCTTTTTTTCCCCCATGAATCACAATGGAAAAGCCTGCTAAACAAGGCCAGACTTCTAAATTCTCTAAATCACAGTTTGCTCACTTAACTGCCTGCAGACAAAGACTCCCTCACTTTTACCAGATAGTTTTTGAGTAAACATCCTGCTTCAGATCCTTTCACAGCAAACTGCTTCCACCATGATTTATTGCAAAAGCCGATGTTAAACATAATCATAGGGATCCTTCTTTTTATTATGAATGATCTAGATCCCTGCTAAAAACACTTTGTTGCCTCATGAGACTTCATGCCCAGACTGCTGAAGTTTACAGAAAAAGCAAAGTCATGTTACACAGGATCTTCAAAAGCTGAAGGGGAAGCTATGGCCATTTTGAACATTTGGTGCCATACACTCCTACTATTTTTATCTGTTGTTTCGTCAAAGCAAAGGGGTGGTTCTTGATTTCAGTACTTGCAAGCCACAGGTGGCATACCACCGAAACACAGTTGCCAAGCTGAAGTGAGTCAACTGTTCTGGACAGAGCTTTTAGAGGGGATCTGGGTATGCGGAAGTATGAGCGAGTGTTTCTTCTGCCTTCCCAAGACATCACTCCTTGCATTCCTATTCCCTCAGTGCACAGAGAGGAACCATGTGTTGCTCTCTTAGAGAAGAAACACGAAGGAAAGACTCTGGGCTCTGTGTTGTAGCCCATTACTTCCTATGGTGAAAAGCTATGTGGATTGGACCCTGATTCCCTCCCATAACTACAGTGTGGGGGAAAGGATGGAATATTTGGCCTGAACAGAGGCAGGATGTATCCCAATTAATGAGCTAGCTTAGTCAGACTCTTCCCTGGTGGAGCACATCCAACAGCTAATGATGGAAAACTGCCCCCTAACACTAGACTCCTCCACTTACAGACTTCAAAAGATTGTGTCTCAGTTCTTATCAACTACTCTTTACAACCACTGGGTGAACCAGTCACATGATGAGTAGTTTGCAGTTCTACCTGTTCTCCACAGCCAAAAGATTACGTTACTGTCATAGAGATGGCTCAGAGGCTGGCTCCATTCACATGGACCATCGACAAAAGCCAAATCCAAACAACACAGAAATCACGGGTGAGGAAACCCAATTTTTTGAGTACACAGCCATGGTGTGTCATTACTGACAACCATGCTCCTCTGGCACAGTGGAATCCTCCATAATAAAGGTATTTTTTTTTAATCTGTAAGAGGATGATCTGTCTCAGAAGCTGGTATGAGACTGGAAAATGAATTCTCCAAAAATCTCAACATCATCACAAGTATGTGGTACGCTTCACTCACCTTGCCTTCTCTAAGATCAATGAACAGCAACGTGTATTTTTATCTTGTAATCTTAATACTAGATACTCCACCGGAAATGCTTCTTCCTTTGGAGAGCAGTTGCAATAACAAATATGTGCCAAGTGTTACTCATGTTGATCGGTACACTGGCTGGAAGACAGCCAGGGACTATGCTGATGAGCACAGTGTAAAAACCTTAACAGTGAGGAAGCCACTGGAAAGCTTGCAGTTATTTAGAGCAAATTCAATAGACCTGTGGTGGATTACCTTCACTGGTAGGATTTTTCAAGAAGAGCACCTCCTTATGAACCCAAAATTGAATATCCCACGCCTTCCTAGTTTGCAGCTTGCGTGGCTGCAGAGATAATCTTCCAAAGCCGTCATGAGAATTACAAAATCTGCCTGAATCTGACAGCAGCCTGAAACTCAGAGGTATGAACTTTTGTGATCCATCTAATTTGGCCTCGATATGACTGGCTCTTGCTTAATCACAGATTACTTTTGGTAAATATGTGCATGTCAGAGAGAAGACAAACTACAATACTGGCCAATATGAGTGCTGCCAGAAAAGAAAGTCGGGGAAAGAAGACACTAGAGAAAGGGGAGTTAAAGAAAGAAAGAAGGATATCAAGGAAGAAGAAAAACAAAAGTAGTAATGAAGTCGATGACAGCACACTGTACAAATAACAAACAAATACTTGGACAATACATAAAGAATAGACATAACTTTTTTCCACCCCCTGCTATGATCTCTTTGCCATCTTTTACCAACTAGTCAGCAATCCCATGTGACTTGTGGGCAAATGTGGAGCCCTAAGTTTATTCTCTGTCTTGTGAATGGTAATTAAACAATGCACTGAAATCTCTGACCCAGCCTGGACTCCCTTCCATGGGCCCTTCTCTTCTCCATCTACCGCAGCTCCTCAGCCTCAGAGGGCAAGCTGATAAAGGTGTGGGAGAGAAAGCTGGACATCAGACACACAGTTACAGAACTACTCCTTCCCTGCAATTCCTGGAGTCCTGGGCATGCTCTCTCTGCCGGGATCAGTCAGAAGCTCACACTCTGTCCTCTCCAAAGGGACCAGGTTCGACCTTCATGCCTTGCCCCTGAGGGACTCTCTACTGTGCCCTGGGAGGACTTTGAGTTCCCCCCTCTAACTTCTTCCCAAGGTTCTTAAAGTGTTTTTATGGGATATAGGCTCCAACTCCCTTTCTCTGATCTTTTGTCCAAAAGGGCTTAATCACCATTTCCTTGTCTTCACTTGTACCCCCAAAAGGTTCAGCTTTCCTTATTTTTCTATCTCAGCATTGTTCCCACTGTGGGCTGAGAGACAGCTTCTCTTGTGAGCGCCTGTTTTTCCCCACATATCACAAAATTAGACCATGGGACTCATTGAACATAGTATCAGTGTGAAGAATTTAATAAGATTCAAAAAGGGACTGTAGGAACATACATAATTTATATGGACATCAAAAACTCTCAAAGTTATCAAAGTGAACAACAAAACAAACAAACAAAGCTCTTTTCCAAAACAAAGCCCCCACAAACCCTCAAGGCATAACAACCCTGATGTTTCAGGGCTTATACTGATCTCTAACAGAGATTAGGATGAGACCTAAAGTAGAGGACAGATAATCCCACATCTGCCTAATGTGTAGTTTCTTGCACCTTCCTCTGTCTGTTAAATTTCAAAAAAAAGGATACTGGACTCAAAAGATTTGGGCTTTTGTTCCACAAATGCTATATTCCTTAAAGGGATGCTTTGGATCCTTCTTGGCCTTCCCGTCCTTTCTTCCCAGGATCCTTGAACTCCATTACTTCCCCTTGCCTTCCTCCCCCTCCCCTTCCCATCCCCTCTAATCTCCACGGGGGTTTCTATATTAGTCTGAGTGGCGGGATAGGTCTCAGCCTCCATCTGGGGGGATTAAACTTAATTTATCTTCTTAACTCAGCAACAACTTCCACACTGAATCCTCTTCCTAGCGTTACTCCAGGACTTGGCGACCACTTCAGCCAGCCAGGTCTCTCTCAGGGACACCAGGGAGAAAAAAAAGGAAAAAGTCATTAACCCAATTTCCTCTGGGAACAGGAGGCTGCCAAAGCGGGAGTCCCGCGGGACAGGAGCGGGGCCGAGGAGGGCTGAGGGCTGGCGGCAGCGGGGAGGGGACAGGGCTCGCCGGGGGCACGGGGCAGCCCGGGAGGGTGGTGCAGGCTACGAGGCGGGCGCGGGGCGACACGGGGCCAACAGCCCCCCGGCCCAGGGGGGTCCCCAGCGCCCCCCGGGCAGGGCCGCCCTGGGAGGGCTGCTGGAAGGGGGGTGGCCGCCGGGGGGGGCCCTGAGGCAGGGGCCGCCTCTGGGCTGCTCCGGGGGGGGCCGGGGTCAGCGGGCCGGGGCCGCCCCGAGGGCGGCGGGGCCGGGGGGAGGCGCCGTGCCCCCCGCCGTGGCGGCCGCCGCCCGCCCGCCCCACGGCGGCCGTAATCCCATCAAAGGGCCGGCGCCAGCCTCCGCCCGCCCGTGCCGTCCCCGCGCGCCTAAAAGCGCGGCCGCTCCGCGCCGGCTGCAGCCCCGCTCCGCGCCCGGCTGCCGCGCAGAGGCGACGCGCGGCGGCGGCGGCGCCCCTCGCCCCGGGCCGGGCCCCGCGCCCGCTGCCCCGCGGCCCCCAGCTCGCCCCGGCCCCGGCCCCGGCCCCGGCCCCGGCGGGGGGAAGCCGGCGCCCATGGAGGCGCCGCGCCGCTGCCGCCGCCTCGCCCTGCTGCTCCTGGCTTCGTGCATCGGCTGCGCGGCCGCGCCGCGGAGGAGCCTCCCGCGCAGGCCAGGTAGGGCAGAAACCCCGTCCCGTCCCGCCCCGTCCCGCGGCGGCGGCAGCCGGGGCGAGCGGCGGCGGCGGCGGGCAGCTCGCCGCGCCCGGGCGGTGCTTGCGCGCAGCGGCCGCTGCTGCCGTGCGGGGGCGCGGGGAAGCTGCCGGGGCGCCGCGCTCGCCCCGAGCGGGACTTGAGCAAGTTCAGCCGCCGCTTAAAACCGCCGCCTCCGCGGGCAGGGCAGCGCGGCCGGGGCCGGCAGCCTCTCCCGCGGCTGCGGTTCTCGGTAGTCCGCGTTGCTGCCGTCGGAAAAGGAGCCGGTCGGTCCTGCGCGCACGGACGGGCGGGCGCCGGGGTGCGCGCAGGGGCCCCGCTGCCGTCGCCTTGCGGCGCTGCCCCTCTCCGCACGAAAGGGGCCGCGTTAAACATCACCCGCGATTTCTTATTACTGCTAATTTTCTAAATCGAGCCTGGCTACTTTTTGTAATTTCCAGTCGTGACAGAAATGTGCGAGTGCCGCATTTCGCGTGCGGTGGACAATGCATTATTTACACTCTTAAGCATATAATTGATTAACTTTGCTTTGAAGTAAATGGCTTGTATTTTCAGTGTTGTTTCCTTCCTGAGTTTGGATCAGGTCTGTGTGTGTACGCAGCAGCCCCTCCTTCCCCTCGAAAAGGCTAGCTTTATTTCGTTGTTGTTCTTTGTATTTATGTTTATTTTTATTTAGACAGTATACTTAGAGAATATACTGTTGAAAACAGCAAAGTTGCAGAATCATTATAAGATCCGTTTTCTCTGGCATTTTCCTTCTAATTCTGACCGAGTCATTCAAATGCCAAATCAAGACCCAACTCCTGCTGCTGTGGAAGTAATTGTCAAAAATGTTATCGGTTTCCCCAGGACTGGGCTGTAGCCCCTAATTTGTGGTGTTGCCCGAGCAGAGTTAAGAGTCAGGTGAACTGCTCTGTCAGTCAGGTTTCCTGGTAAAGGCTGCAGGACTGTACTTTGGCTATGACATTTATCTGTACAGTAGTGAATTAGGTAAGACAGAGTAGTGCATCTGTGAAAGAAAATGGTTAGGGAGGTGGCAATTTTATTAAAAAATTGTGTAGTTACTCTATACAAAGTAAGACATGGGGTACTTCAGGATTTTGTTCCTCTGCGTTTCCTCTGGCTGAACATTACCTTTGCTCCACAGTAGAATTCCCACTGGTGTCAATAGGGTTTTTACATGTTGATCAAGGCAATATATGGTCCTTAGTGGTCAAAAGTTAAAGGCCTAGACTGAGCAACTTTTACAGCCCTTGTAGTCTGCATGGTTTGAACCAGTGAGATGGGACACAGTGTATCATGAGGTTTGACATTTTACATATGTTTAAAATTGTGATCAGAAAATACTGATGCCTGAGACAGTCCCAAACACTCAGCCGTATCTTGAAATCATTAAGGCCAGCATTGATTTTTATCACTGACTTTCCATGGATCAGTGTGAATCAGATGAACTGGAAACAAGTTTAGTAAATTTTTCCTCAGTTGACAAAATGTTTGTAGGATCAGACCTTTTCTGTATGTTTACAACATTGTTAAAGTGTTTGTATTGCTGGTTTTTTTAGAATCAGTATTGTACATTCTCTTGCTCTTGTGGAAAAAAAAATGTCTGTACAGTTGGAAACTTAATACTTAAATACAACCTGAGCTTAAAGCCCTTATTGGACAGATGGCTAATTTTACTGGTCTGACCTTGCCTCTTAGGGATCTAGTCCCATGATCCTTGGTTATCATAATAGCTACCATTAAGTACATGAGGAAATTAAATAGACAGTAGTTGTGAATGAGATGATTAGTAGCTTGCATTAAAATATTAGATAAGCAACTCTGGGGATAGGAATGTGAAGGTATTTTTAAAGATTCTGCTAACATATTGGTCTACTTGTTTACCCTAATCACAGCAGAGCTGTGTATCCCAATGTATTAAATTAAAATAGTTCATCTTGGAAGCAAATTGTAGTACAAATTGTAGGAGAAGATGAATTAATATGCTCATGTAGTATATACGTTACTTTCGTTAGCTGTACATTTTCTGTTTATTTTTTTCTAACTTTAATTCTTTCAGGTTTACTGACTGATTCAGTCATTCATTTTCCTGTTCTTTTGTGGTGTGAAAAGAAGTCTGTTTTTTATGGGAACAGTTTTAACAAAACCTGTGCAGACATTTGAAAATCCACTTGTGGCTAGATTTGGAGAAGGAAATCCCCCGGAGAGTTTGTGTGCAGCAGTGTGTAATTTAGTTCCCACCTACATGCTGCCAAAGGCTATTGGAATTGGGGGTTTCCAGGAATCCTGTGGCTGAGGCCGTACTGTGAAATGTCCTTTTCAAAGCCCTGAGAACAGGTATCGTTCTGGGTAGTACACATCTCTGTCTTGTTCCTGCAGCTTATCCTACGCTGGACAGTTGAGAATGAAAGGCAACTATCATGTACTCACACATCAAAAAGTAGCGGGTGAAGAAGAGATAAGACAGTCAGAGGTGTGGAGTTTTTTCACTTTGCCCTTTTAATAGCAATAGAAGGTGGGATTTGTACAGGAGCTGTATGTGAGGTGCAAGCAAAAGATCACATTGAGAGAAAAGTGATAAAACCAGTTTATCTTTGATAATGGGAGTTAACTGGGAGGTCCTGTGGGTCAAAAGAAAAACGGTAGTCAAAAGCACCTCTCTTCTTCCGAGTTTCTTCATTCAGGGTTCAGCTTACAAAAATCAATTTTGTAATCCCAAGAAAGCAGTGGAGTGAGAAATCTATTTGTGAGGTTAAAATAGATAGTAAAATCATTACAAATACACCTTGCTAAATTAAGCTTCAGGAACAAAAACTGTCATGCTCAAATTCAAAACATCCTGATGACTGCTAAAGTCATTTGAACATTTATTTACAGTTACATGATACACTTACTGGAGACAAGGAAATGGGATGACAGACACTTTGGGAAGGGCTTAAAACAAATCTTTAGACACCGTGTGGTGAATACCATAGCTGGGAACAGATTAGTCTGGGATTCTCTAAATCTTTTACTCCCAGGAGAAGTGGCACTCGTGCTTCTTCTTTTCAGATGTTTTTTTTCCTTTTGCCTTCTGCAAAGCCACAGATTTTTACCGCTTCTGTTTCACATTTCAGTCAACTGATTGCTAGAAAGCCTAAACATCACCTTCTACATGTAATACTCCTACTAATACAAATATAATTGTATTGAATTTTAATGGTTCTATGATTTTAGAGAATTACAGAAGAAAGAGCTGACCACTAACCTGGTTCTCCACGAATGTTCACTGCATGAACTTGTTGCACTATATTGCATTGTTACTTTTTTTGTAACAGACAGTAAAGCAGAAATCCAGAGGTCTGCAAATATTAAACCTATCAAGTTGATCTTCACTGAGAAAAGAAGATATTCGTCTGTGATGTTTTGAGGTCAATTTTTTTATGATTGCCAATTAATATAAATAAAGAATTGAATTGAATTTCCTGGCTTGAATCAGTTTCCCAGATGTCCACAATGGTAGAGTCACTGACTTTGTAAATGTTAGTGCTGGAAGAATTAGGCCCATTAAAGCCTGAGACAGACCTTTACGAGCGTGTAGCACTCCATATCAGAGCCAGATTTTCAAAAGAACCCAGCCTTCAGGTCAGCGCTACACTAAATGACTTTTTTTTCCGAAGAACTTGGCACTGGGATAGCTGAATTCTTTAGAAAATCTGGCTATAATAAGAGCTGCTGGATATGGAACACTTTGGGAAATCTAGCCCTATTTAGATATCAAAATAGGTCAAGCTACCTTGAAAATCATGTCTACAGATGTGGAAAATGTTGCTGTCTTTGGGGAAAAAAGGTTTGTTTTAGTTTTTAAAATATGAATTTTTGGGAACAACGTTAGAGTGAGTTGTAATTCATTGTCACAATAAATTCTGTGTGTAAAGCTTGCAAGGATAAGGTCGATGTTCTGCTGAATTTGAAATGTCTGTGAGAAAAGAAATGAGTCCAAGCCTGAATAATTCTTAATGCAGAGGCTGCAGAACTGGCACCGAAGGTGCATATCTGTGAGCTAAAACTAATAAAAAAGATGTGAATTATTTATTTGGGGGAACATTAGTATCATTCTTTTGTTTCAGACATAGACCAAAACGTGTACTATTAGAATACAGTGGTGTATGTCTTGAACACCAATAAAATCAAACAAACACTAATGATATATGTGTTTATTGTTGTTGTTTATCACATTTGGGTGTCACTTGTGTCACAGCACTGTGTGATGTTTTTGTTTTGACTGGACTTGCAGTTGTAACTCTTGAGCCCATATTCTGGTACTATTACTGCCAGCATTCATCAGTCTGATCACCACCTTTCATGGATGTATTTTTCTGGGAGCTACAAACATCGTCCCCATTCCCTCTAGGGCAGAAGATACTTTTATGGCTAGGAATTCATTGGATTGTTTCACTTTTGCATGTTACTTAGTGTGTCACTGTTAATCACGCATTTCAAAGTATGTTTTATGATTTTATTTAGTCTCGTTCACATCAAAATGTTTCCTCCTACCCTTCCCACCTGAAATCACTATCTTCCTCTGTAAAAGGAAAGCTTTCAGTAAATGCTTTTCTTGGGCATCATTTTTGCAAATGCCCCCTCCAAAACTGCTGTTTAAACATGTCCATTTTGGATATGCAAGATTTTATATTGTTGCAGAAGCTTGAAGGGCATTTCCAAACATGAATTGGCTACAGAACTTCCACCATTCTCCAGAAAGGTAAAATTAGCCAACCAAATTTTAAACGTTGGTAAAATTATGCCAAGAGCAGAGGTTGGAATTCCCAACGTTGCTTTGCAGAAGAGGGGTCGTTCTGGAGTCAAGGCGCTGGAGGGAGACTCGGGAAATCTTTATTTGCTGAGGCTGTCATAGACTTGCTCTTTGAGGGTTTGCCAGTCCCTCCCAGGCCAGGCTTTCCATCTTTAAAATGAGGTTAGAGTGGGTTTGCACTTTTATGCTTTTCCAAGCATACCACAGTAGTTTGTAAGAGGACTTTTATATAGTTCCCAACAAAGCTGTACCCCAGTTTTAGTCAAGGCTGCTACCTAAGCATTACCTTAGTAATATTATGTGGAAGAATGTCTCTGTATTTTCCAGTATGCCTTGCAGGAAAAAAACAAAAACCAAAACGCCTCTTATTCTCCAGAAGATGCAGTGACACTGAACTAGCCAGGGCACATGCTGGTGAGTGTATTTCATTTGGAGTGAACATACCCAGTGTGCAGATTCACACTCTTGAAGTTAAACTTTATGGCAGGAATTCTGAATAACAGTCACTCAAAAGGCAGCCTGAAGAGCAGGAGAATACACTTTTGTCTTAAAACAGAAAATTTCAGTGGATGAGGTCTCTTTAGTACCCCAGAAACTCATCACTTAGCTGAGAGTATACTTGGGAGTTTCCCATTCCTCAGATGAAACTTATTTTAGGGCTCAACCTTATGTCTGGTTCTGCCTGTACCCCTTTTATGTGGTCTTACTAAAAAAAAAAAAAAAAAAAAGAAAAAGAAAAAGAAGCAACCAGCAGTGCTGCTTCAAGGTGAAGCTTCAAAACAGGACTGATATGTCCTTTCCACATTTTTTTATACCACACATTAAGTGAAACACTAAAACAAATGGTTAATAGAAAGTTTTTCTCATATAAAAGACATTACTAAAATATATCAAAGATGCTAGTAATCTGAGTAAATTACCATGAGCGAGTGTTTGCAGATTTGATTATTACATTTTGTATTAGTAGATAATGCAGCTTTTCTATTAGAAAGAGGCACTATTTAAATATTAAAGAATGTACAGTCCAGTGCTGTATTTGTTAGCGAGCATGTAGCAGTGGTCTGTGATCAGGTGATTAAAGACCTTTCAAAGCACAGGCATGAAGGAGACTGTTAGCTATGTGACCTTGAATGAAATTTCCTAATTTTTATCTGTGCAAACATATGATCTATCTGGAAAAAAAAAAAAAAAAAAAAAAAAAAAAAGAACCGGAACCTGTTCTTCACAATTGATTCCTGTTGAAAGGGAATACTTTTGGATAAAAACATGCATGATATGATTTCCTTTTATTTTTTACTTTTAGTACAGATGTTTACACATGATGAAGAACAAATTAGTTATTTCGTATAAAACTACCTCCCCAATTCCTCAATGCAAACATTCAAACCACAGCAAAAGGTGAACAATATTTTTTCAGACTTTTCAGAAAACATTTACCACAGAGTTGAGAACAAGCACAGTAAGATTCATCTTTGAAAGTGACTGCTTCAGAAAAGCATAAGCCACTGAAAATTGGAGGCTTAGCGCGGAAAGCTCCATCTCAACCAGTTAGCTAAATCAAACCCAGCTAATGCTACAGTGTGTGATGATCCATAAACTCTCTGGGCAAGAAGTGTCTGGTGTAGAATATGCCAGGTTCGCCTGGATTCTTCTGCTGAGCTCAGTGTAACTACGCCTGTGAGTAAGGGCTTCTCA
This sequence comes from Dromaius novaehollandiae, assembly GCF_036370855.1. Lineage (NCBI taxonomy): Eukaryota > Metazoa > Chordata > Aves > Casuariiformes > Dromaiidae > Dromaius > Dromaius novaehollandiae. The sequence goes on along the minus strand of NC_088132.1, from coordinate 69,916,085 downwards.
TGAAGAAAGCTCGTCAGGATTTCGGCGTCAAATGAAGGAGAAATACACATAATATTGACCCAGGAAACGTTTTATCCAGAAGGAACAGGATAGCTATTGGGCCGTGAGAGAAAACACTTCTGTTAGCAATTCTCTGACTATATAGTTAGTCAGAAGATGCAGGCTTTGTTTTCTTAAAAAGATCTTTCATGCAAACTTTGCCAGAAGTTATCCTGGCTAACTTTTAGACCTAGGAGAGATTAAATATGTCCAGGTGCTAACATATTCTGCACCTGGCGTTCTGTGATTCACACACCAAGTGGTGGTCGGGTGTTTTTCAATTTACCTTATAGTTAATAAACATTTTTTAAATAGTAGTGCATATGACAGTCAAATTCAGAACAGTTGTTCTAAGATGGGGACACTGAGCAGTTCTGAGTATCCCACTGTCTATATTCTCAGAGGATATTCAGCTGGTTTATCTCACATGGAAGGATCTCTAAAGTTGGAAGAATCCCAAGCCAAATTATCCTTCACACCTCTCTTGATTTTTACAGTCATTAAAAATTGCTGGCACCTGTGAAAATGATGGTACAGTCAAATATCAACACCTGTGCACAATTGGAACTTGCAATTTGAATTGTCTTTCTAAAATTAGGGGGAAGGAGCATGTTGTGAATGTTCAGCGTGCTGCTTTCAAACACAGAAATTATTCCAATTCTTCTGATGTGTCAGAGGCATTATTCCACATACAAAGTTTTAAACCAGAGCTGGCTTTCAGTTGCTGAGCTCAAAAATCTTCTGAAAAAAACCACTAAGGGCAGAAGTTATAGATAATTTCACTCAAATTCCTGTTTACCTGAGAAATTTCAACTAGAAGATCATTTCAGGAAATGACAAATGAACGAAACCCATCAAACTGCAAATGATTGAAAGTAAGTGTCTAGGACCAAAACTTTTGTGATTTAATTAGAGATAGCAGAAGCCAGAATTTGTTACTTGGAACAGAGATGTTAGCTCTGTTTCATATCCTGCTTTCTAGGTAATCACAGGAGAGGACAACAGGTTTCTAAAAGTAAGCAGCTTTTTATTAAGATAACTCTTTGCGGAGATGGTGGAATTGCAGCTGGTGTTCCAGCCATGTACACAGTGACCAACTTCTGCAGACACTTCTGCAGACACTTTTGCCTTCGTGTGCTATGCAGATTGCTACTGTTTTCATCTTCATTGAACTGTCATAATGTCAGCACTGTATTATGGTGAACTATAGTCTCTATGTTGTAGTCACAGTTGACTATATGGTCAACAATTGCAATTTTCTCCATATATGTGCTAATGAATTTAACTTACACTCTGAGATGATGCCATTCAAGCCATTTCATTTGTGGAGTAGTAAGACTTAGTGATTATAGTGAGGATGAAAGAAGGAACCTGTGGAATATTAGGAAAAGTCATTGCTGGACAAAGGATGAGCCACCACCTAAAATGGGCAGAAATGGGAAAAGAAAGAGCCCTTTGAACTGGCTGAGGCTAGGAGAAGCCCCCCTGAAGAGGCTGAGGGAAGGGCATGGCTTGTACTGATAAGGTGGACTCTGCAAGCTGCAGAAGCAATGTACCTGTGGAGCAGGGAACGCTATGAGACGATTTGGGAGTGTCAGGTTGTTAGCTTCGTGGACAACAAAGCTGTGCCCAGGCTACTTGCTGTTCCCTCATGTAACTGTGAAGTTGTGTTTCTTAGGGAGGAACTGAGTCTGAGAAGAATTTCCTGCTGCTTGAGAAGTTTCCAGATTTCCTCCCTGACTTGGCATTCAGGAGCCTTTATTAAAATCACAGTTGCGTTTGTGCTAATTTCTGCAGTCAACCTAAGATTATTGGACAGTAGCATCTAAATAAGACTTGCTGCCAATGTACAAAAGCTTTGGCATGGGTTTAATAACAAAAGTTATTAGCTTGTTAGGTCTCCTTCTTGTAGAAACACCTAAATTCAAATTTCTAGTTCCAGTGTGAATCTCAAGGTTTTTCAAGTCTTCCCTCAGAACAGTGGCAGGATTTTTGAAAACACAGAAGCAGCCTCATGCCTGTATTTTCAAAGTTAATGCTTCATTTCTCAGTTTTGGAGTGCCCAGCTCAAAGAGGCCTGGTTTTATATTTTAAAAATAGGACACACAATCTTGTCTCTAGCTGGCCATCAAAAAAGGATACGCCAAGTTTTGGTGCCCTGGTAACAGACGAAGGGCTGGAAATGCCATCCAGTGAAGTATCCAAGGCAGCTGAGCTTCAGCCACATGGCAGCACCAGGAGGAAGTGGTGAATGATAGTAATGGGTGACTCCATGCTACAGGGGACAGAGGCCCCTGTCTACCGACCTGACCTGCTGTCTAGGGAGGTTTGATGTTTGCTGGGGGCTTGAACCTGGGATGTTGTGAAGATACTGCTGAGGCTTGTCTGGCCCTGGAACTCTATTATCCCCTGCTGCTCTTCCACGTGGGCTCCAATGCTACTGCCAGGGGAGACCTTGAATGTATCAAGTGTGATTACATGGCTGTGGGGGTGAGGGTCAAGGGCATAAGGGCCCAGGTGGTTTTCTTCTTGATTCTGCCAGTGACAGACGAATGCCTGAGGAGGATCCTGTGAGTAAACAACTTGTTGTGTAGCTGATGTTTAACAGCATTTTGGCTTCTATGAACATAAGACCATCTTTGAGGGTTGAGGACTACTAGGAAGAGATGGGATCTGCCTTACAAACTGAGGCAAAAACATCTTTGCCAACAGGCTGGCCAAACCTGATGAGGAGAGCTTTAAACTAGGAAAGATGAAGGAGAGAGATGACAACCCACAGCCAAGCAAGGAAGTGGTGGCCTGGGTTGGAAAGCAAAGGGTGACCGGTGATGTAGACAGGAAAGAACTTGAATCTAGCAAAACAGGGCAGAAGGGGGCCCACCCCAAGCCTTCAAGGGCAGATCAGCAGCACAAAGACAAGCTGGAGGCCAGCCACTAACAGTGTACCCCAAGGGTTGATACTGGGGCCAGTGTTGTTTAACATCTTCATTAATTAGCTGGACAGTGGGGCAGAGTGCACTCTCAGAAGTTTGCAGCTGATACAAGATTGGGAGGAGTCGTAGACACACCAGACGGTTGTGCTGTCATTCAGGAGACCTCAACAGGTTGGAGAAAAGGGCAGAGGGGAACCTCATGAAGTTCAACAAAGGGAAATGTAAAGGCCTGCACCTGGGAAGTAGTAACCCAACGCACCAGTACAGGCTAGGGGCTGACCTGCTGGAAAACATCTTCGCAGAGAAGGACCTGGGGCTTCTTGTGGACAACAGGTTGAACATGTGCCAGCAGTGTGCCCTTGCAGCAAAGGCGGCCAACAGCATCCTGGGCTGCGTTAAGAAGAGCATTGCCAGCATGGCGAGGGAGGTGATTCTTCCTGTCTACTCAGCCCTGGTGAGGCCACATGAGTGCTGGGTCCAGTGCTGGGCTGCCCAGTACAAGGAGGATGCGGACTGACTGGAGTGAGTCAGTGGAGGGTCACAAAGATGATTAAGAGACTGGAGCATCTGATAGACAAGGAGAGGCTAAGAGAGCTGAGACTGTTCAGCCTGGAGAAGAGAAGGCTCAGGGAGGGATCTTATCAATGTGTATAAATACCTGATGGTGAGGCTAAGGAAGACAGATTCAGACTGTTCTCAGTGGTGCCTGGTGACAGGGCACGAGCAGTGAGCACAGCCTGAATTACAGGAAATTCTGTTTAGACAGTAGAAGAAATGTCTTTACTGTGAGGATCATCAAACACTGGAACAGGTCACCCAGAGAAGTTGTGGAGTCTCCATCCTTGGAGGTATTCAGCACCTGGCTGGATGTGGTCTTGGACAGCCTGCTGTAGTTGACCTTGCTCTGAGCAGGAGGATTGGGCTGGACAATCTCCAGAGGTCCCTGCAACCTCAACCATTATGAGACTTTGTGAAGTGTCAAAACTCTCTTTTGAAAATGTGTATTTCAGCACTTGCCTTTAGCCTCCTTCATGCCTCTCTCCATACTGTCATCAATTGAAAACAGCAGCTGTACAATTATAACTCTGCTCTGCTTTGTACAGGGAAAGCAGACATTTGCTTTTAGTTGTAATCAATACTAAGATGTTCTGTGGGACATCACTCTGGTCTGCATAGTGTTTGAGGTGGTGAAACTGTTGATGAGGCCTGTGCGTAAGCCTCTGGTCTAACCAACCTGGATAGACATTCCTTTTTATTATACTTTCTGGTGCATGCCCAGATCATTTGTATCCATCAGTAATGAGCTTCAAAATAATTAGGACTTGGAGGGATTGTGTGAAGCCAAGATGCTGTGTGTCCTGTTGTCAGCCTGCACATTTGTTGCTTGTCACATGCTCAGCTCTTTATGTTTTAATCTTTGTGTGTGTCTGCGCACACACACACACACACACACACACGTTTGTGTGTATGTGCATAAAATATCGATGATTGTAGGAATTTTCTATGATCTGACATATTACCAGTTTTGTAAAAGATGCCCTTGCATTTTATTTGTTATACCAAGTTAAATGTTTCTTCAAGAGTTTAATTTAGTGTTTTGTATCAGAGGAACATTGAGAGAGAAAAATTGTCATAGATAGAGCAAAGAGATTAAGAGACATCAAGACAAACATTTTTCAAGTAGCACAAACAATTTAGCCATGGTTCTCATTGAAGATATTAAACTTTGGCTAGCTAACTCCTGAAAAATATACCTGCAAGTGATATTGATGGATGAGAAAAGGAATTTTCAAATTATTTACGTGGCATTTTTAGGGTTTAACTGGATTTTTATATGTGTGTGTATCTATATCTATAGACACTGTATCTATATATCTATAGATACAATAAAATAAAGATTTTATACATGTGTGTGTATATATATATATATATACACACACACACACATGTAAAATAAAGCTGTATTTTTTGTGATAATAAATACAAAGTCTTTGATCTGTGGTTATCCCGCATGTTTTACCTGTGTTATAAACACTCGGAGGATGTAGCAAGCTGACTTTTATCCTTATTTTTTATCATTTCATTTCAGAACAGTAAAACCTACTTAATACAGTTCTCTTTCACCAACAATGCATAAGACTCCATTATGAACTTTAAGCACAGGGTGGTCAACTTCGTTAATGTTTTCAGGTTTCTTCTTATAGCAGTATGAGTGTGATGTGTCTTAATGCGGAATTTTTCATACCACATGTGCTGTAAACATGAGGAAAACATCTACAGTATTCCTCAGAACCTCATAGGATATTAGCTGTGTTGGTGATGTGTGTGTTACTTTGCCATCGTGACAAATACTATGAGAGTCTTGTAATAAGATATAAAAGGAAAAAAACAGTGGAGGAGAAGAAAACTGCTCAATTTAGGCACTTAATTTATTCTTAAGCTTTAGAAATGAAACGGTCTTGCTAAAGCAAGTTACTAAGTTCTCTGTGTACTTAATGGTGAGCAGCAGTTGCCTGTAGAAAGATTCACACTGCCTGTGACTTCAAGGGTTAAGGTATTCGTGTTATGGCTTGAACCAAAATATGAGCTTGGAAAGGCTCCCTGTCTCATCTTCCTTGTCTGAAATCCTGGCTGTGTTGTCCCATCACTTGGCTTGCTGTGGCTCTGGAGCTCGTCTGATTCCATGGTTCAGCTCCTTACGGCATCTGATACTTAACCCACAAGAGAAAAGAGAATAGTTCTTTTTTCCCCTAGGGTTAGTGAGTTGAATTCTCTTACCATGAGATCAGATGAACATCTGAGTCAGTGCAAAAGGGGAGGGAGAAGCCCTGGGAGTCGGGGTGGGAAGGTGGAGGAGCACGTGTGGAGGGAAAGGGATGGGGGAAGCGGGGAGGTGGCAGGGTAGGGAAGGTGTGAGACCTTTCCGTTTTGGTGGCAGTGAGTTATTACTTCTGCTCCATGGCAGTATGAAACTATGCCCTTAAATGACGAAGGTTTTCCTGGGTCCAGAGTTTCATTTGCAGCTTTCATGATCTGTCCTCATTGAGGCAGATGTAGCAAACGCTCTGTGGTACCAACTTGCAAAGTCACTGTTATTTGCTAGCTGCTGCCCTTTAACAAAGTTGCTTTTCCTTCACTGCAGCTGGAATTCCAATGTCGAAAATCACCGAGGGAGGCAAGGTGGGAGGGGATGCCACCGGCACACTGGGGTGCGCGACTGGCATGCTAATTTTTATCCAGCCTGTCCTCCTGTTAGTAAAGTGATAATTCTCACTGCGTGTAACACATTATTGCTTGTTTTCGGCTACTTTCTAATGCTTATGTTAAACCTCCCAGAGACTTTTTTTAAAGTTGTTTGAAAACTGATGCAATAGCAGATGAGTTGCTGAACGTCCCAGCACAGCGAGGACCGGCTGCTGTGCAGGGGCGGCGGGCTGGGCGCCGAGGGGACGGCAAGGCAGGCAGCGCCGTGGGCTCTCCGCACGGGCCCCGTCCCACAGTGCCCAAACAAGATGAACAGAGCAGGTCCGGTGGCAGCAGCCAGGCTGAGCCCAGCGAGCGCCGGACAAGTCTGTAGCCACGATGCAGGTCCGAGGCCGGGCCAGGCAAGGGGACCAGCAAGGGAAGGCGAGGACCAGCAAGGGCACCTGCAGCATCGCTCGGGCGAGGACCAAGGGTGAGGGCCTGAGGCTGAGCGCAGCCCCCGAGGCGAGGGGCAGCCCCAGATGGGGCCTCTCGCGGCCTCTTTTCACCCCAGAGCTGTGTCCGCAGCAGCCTCATCCCAGGTTTCCCGCTGGCCGCGGCAGAGCTGACCCAGAGCGCAGCATCCAAGCCCCGAGGGAGAGCAGAGGAGGTTGCAGAGCCTCTTGCTGCGCTTGTGGACCTGGCACTGAGAACTAGAAGTTGTTTAAGAGTAAATGGGATTTGAAAAAAGAACAAGGGTGCTGCTTCTTGGAAACAGGAAGCAAGCACGTGGGGAAAATTCGCAGCAGCAGTAGCCTGTAGGCTTGAGCACAGAGAGATCAGCCTCCGTGTAGCTCATTCTCAGGGAATAAAGATCTGATTACCATTTCTCTCTGCCGTGCTAATGTGCTGCAGATAGACATCACGAATTAGAGAAGCCAGGCCCCAGCACTGGGACTATGACAGTTTAAGTGCAAGTCTGTTGAGGGGCATGAACGCTTGATTTTGACTCAGGCTTCCAGGAATACACCTGAAGTTATGCAGCCAGCGTGCCTCCATGGAGCTATTTTTTAAAGGCATCTCCACTTACCTCTTTGCATTAACTAGGGCAGTAAGGCACTTATATTAGGAGAAATATTTCACTAAGTGTCTAAATGCAAGTACAGTTCATGTACTTGTATTAGGCAGACCAGCTCCTAATCTATAATAATCAAAGACATGCAGGACTCTAAAAGATAACCAAAGATTACCCTGTCTGTTCCCCTTCACTAAGCCCAGGATAGGTATAGATTTAGACTTTTGCTTAGAGGTAATGGTCTGCTCTGTTTTTAATAACTTTTAGCATCAGGAATTCTACAAAAGCTCTTCCAGGGCGTAACTATTCCCAGTTAGATTTTTTTTTCTACATCTAACTCATAAAAAAATTCTTTACCAAATCATTTTTTTTTTCTCCTTCTCACGTGAACTTCTAGAACAACTGGTCACTGCGCACTATGAAACAAGCATCTGTCTGTGGAAAAATTCCTTTCTCCCTCTCTTCTTCCCAGAATCGGAGCCCTTCCCTGAATCAGTCTTACACAAGGAGCACAAGGAAGGGCATCTCTTCCCCATGCTCACCTCTTCCCTTCTCTTTTGCACTTTGCAGGGCCAAGGTAAAGCAGGAAAAGCAAAGACACAGCCACTACTGCCATCATGCAGTATATGGAGAATGTGCGGGTGCACAACCTGATCACAGCACATGGCATGTTTGTCACAGCAAGGCAGTGGAGGGGTTCAGTTAGGAAAGTATAGAAAAAAGCAACGGAGCAGGTTGCTGAGGATAAGAGGAAAGCTGAATGTGGAATGAACTTGAGAGAAGATGACTGCTGGGTGGAAGCAGAGAGCATGTGGAATATAAAGTTAGTTAGCTTAGGACAGAGAAAGTTCAATTGAAACTACAGGGAGTGGTGTCCAGAGCTGCACCTTGCCGCTGGAGTCCGTTCGGCTCCTCCAGACCGGGGCCAAAGGGCCTGATCCGGAGACAAGCCTTGCGCAGTTCTGCATCTGTGTGCGGCAGCTGTGTTATAACTTCAGTGCAGCAATTCCTCCAGGTGCACAAATGTTACTGCAAGGTGTTTCCTCACTACAGCAACCTCGGAGGTACTGACTGCTTTGGAGCAAAACACGCCTACTTTCAAAAGGTTTGTGCAACACGGTCTGGAGCACTGAAAAACCCTGGTGACTCCATGGGACTGTAACAGCTAGAGTCCCTGAGATCATGCTGACTGTGCTAACCTGTAGGTGATCCAGGGGGATCTTCTGTTGTCTGGATGCAGTGGATTAATAGCAGTGGTGTGAAGAGACATGCCGTGCTGCTCTGTCCATGCTCTGCCAGAGGTTTTGAAAGGGAGAGGAACCAGTTCGGCCTTTGCTCCTACCTGTTTCCTCACGTACACCCTCAGTTTCCTCATTGTTGCTTTTTGTTAGGTGACTCGTTTAGAGAAAACCACCAAGATTTATCAGGTTTTTGATGTTTTCTAAGGTTGATGCTGCTGTTCAGCGTACCACAAGCAGAATTGGGAGAGACTGGCTGAAAATTTCTTGATGCAGTCATCGTCTTCTGCGATTATTGTGGTTGGGAGATTCTTGCTTTCTTACATACTGCTGCTGAGCAGTGGGAGTTGGAAAAAGCTTCAAAGGGATGAAAAGATGGCACATTTTTTTCATTTAGGATTTCCTGACCTTTTTTGGTTTGTCATGCTGTCTTCATTCCACTGTGGTGTTTACATAACCTAGTTCAGTCTGTAAAAAGAAGAAAAACGAAAAAAGCCCCATCAATGTTTATTGTTTTACAAATGAGAGTTTCACCATTATTTCAGTGAGAGAGCAAACGGGCCATAATATACTTTAGTTTAACACTAGGAAAGGACAGAATTATATTTCAATAAAAAAGATTTTTTTCCCCATTAGTTAATGAACTGAATTAAGTAATGTTTGAAACAAAAGGAATCTGAAGGATTTTTTTCTCTTCGGGAAAAGTTTCTGTCCAAAAACTTAATTTTAGAATCAGTTTGAATTGTCTTTCATGAGGTTTTCTATTCCTATTTCATCATTTCATGACGTGTTGTTAGTGACAGTATTTCCACAGCAAATTTCCTTTGTTTTGTGGGATAGGAGATGCATCAATCTAGAAAATAAAAAGTCCTTTGATCGCTACCTATTAAGAGTTACCCATAGAGATTTTAAAAATAAAATAATGAAACAGCTGTTTCATTTTGCTGACCCATGGCCACAGCCCGTTGAGAAATTTCCACTAAAATGGAAACATGAAAATGTAACAAGCTCTATCCAACTCCTCTGAAGTGCCTCAGATTTGAAGCCTGTGATTGTAAGAAATGTATTTGTTTTGAAGATTATTTTAAAGGGATTTTTTTTCCATAACTGTTCATCACTGTAGGAAGATTTGGGGGTCACCTCATGACTGGATTGAGGAAGAAACCTGGCCGTGTCTACGCTAGCAATTTCCTTGCAATAATTGGGGCAAAGCATCAACCTGAAGCAGTTGCTTCTGCGCTCTTCCTAACTCCCTTATGGTTAGGCTGGGGGCGTGGATTAATTTAAACTGGAGTGTTCACTTTAGCTACCCAAGCTAATTCTGCTTAGGATTGCTAGTGTAGACGTGCCAGTTGCATCTCAGCTAGGCAATTAAATAGTGCCGAGGAGTGTCTCTTGGGTCTGGTACCTTGTTGACTGTATGGCAACGTTGCCCGTGGTCTCTGGCACGCTTTTCACTGGGTCGGCTAGCATTCCCGCAGCAGATCCTCCCCCTCTTCCCAGGGTGGTGGAGAAGCTGCCACAGGCCAGAGACCATTTCCAGAAGGCAGTTTGCACGTGGCTATCCTGATTATAGAGTGCAGGACTTTAATAATATGGATACAATAGGATGGACACAATAGGATGGACACAATAGGATGGACACAATAGGATGGCAAGGCCATTATTTGCCAGTTGGCCTCTGAGTGAGAGCATAACAGTGCTGGGCACATTTCATTGACCAGTACGGATGTATCCTGAGGCTGCCTTGACCTGCTGCCAGTGCTCTTCAAGGCGCAACTGGAATCTTAATTCCCGCACAGGGCAAGTAAGAGGGAGCAGGAGCACACTCTCACTCTTAAATTTTCAGAAATCTGTCAGCTGTGATGAATAAAAATGAGACTTTTATGGATGGGATAATTTTTTTGACATTTTTAATTTGGCTTGCTTTTGTGAAGCAAAGATTTAAATAGTGGTAAAATTTACTCCAGCTGAGGGAGAGGACTAATGTATTCTTCAGTTCACATGGAGAACTCATTTGGTAGTTTCTTCACTGTTTTAGTAGCTTTTGTGTATTTTTAGAAGTACAGAACCGAAGAAATCTATAAACAATAAACTAAATAGCTGTAAGCAGAGAAGTAAATGCAACAGTGTCAGTTCAACACTGTTTATCTGCAGCTGAGTCCTCACTTGGCTTGTATTTGATACGTTTTTATGATGTATAGTCATATGTGCAAGACTATTCCCCATTGATTAATAGATTTTTTTGCATGGGACCAAAATCATAGCTTCTGTTTCCTGTTTCATTAAAGCATTTTGGACAATATCAAACTTTCTGTGCCTGACTGGCCAGAAAGAGGAATGACTGTATTTGTACAGAAAGAGTTTACTTTTATTTTTAATAAATTTGTTCTTTGTTCTTCATTATTAGAGCTAGTGTCCATGAGTTCTTAGGTACTCACAGGATCCAACTGTAGAGATTATTTTCAGGTGGGATCCTCACTGAGACAAATCTTTGCAGTATATAGCAGATATATTGCTTCCTCCTTCTTTGCAAGGACAAGCCCTGATCTAATTCAGGCATCAAGTCACCTGTCATTTGCAGGATTATGTTTAACAAGGATTTTAGATAGAACAACCTGCTCTGGAAATTATCATCGCTATCTGTAGTTCCATTACGAATGGGACTGTAGGGTGTTCTCCTGCCATCCCGCTATGTCCTGTCTGGGAAGAGCTGCAGCTAATGAACGTCTCTGAGGGCGGGAGCCAGCAATACCTGGCAGTATTTCTGTGCTTGTCACAGCCGTGCCAGGCAGGTTGAACCCGCGGTGCTGTGTTGTGCCAGGTGCGTGGCTGATCAGCAGCCTGCTACACGTGCCGATTCCCGTCCAGGAGCTCTGCAGAGGGAGCAGGCTCAGCTGTGTTCTTGCGTTGTGCGTGGCACTACCACATCAAGGGGAATTTCATGCTGAGTCTTCAGAAGAGAGCTGTGTCTGACCTGAATTGTAGGGGAAACTACAAATACCCAAAGAGTTTTACCCTTGAAAATTGTTTTAGCGTTCAAGCATGGAGCTTGTTTCATAAAACCATAGATATTAAGACCAATTCTAATATCCATTTTTAGTGTGCCTAATTCTTGATGCTCTGTAAAATCTTGCAAAATACCTCAAGCACACATTTATCTCAAAGTAATTTGTTAGTGAAGCAGCAATATGTACTACAACAGTTGTGATGAGCTGACAGACCACTTTGATATGCTGCTACAGAGCAACTGTTTAAAAGCCATAAGAGCTTTTGCATCTCAGTGGCATAAACATTGCACATGTCAGATATTGCAGTTATTTTGTCATGGCTATGAAGGGAATGTTCAGCCCAAAAAAGGACATTCTTTGCTTTCTGCCGGGGTATGTGAAATTCGGACTCTGGCAGCGCTGCTCTGAATCCCTAGAAGCCCATCAATAAATGACAAGGTCACAAGCTGTGACAGAGGAGGACCATGGGGACAGCCGCACGGTATGAGATAGTCCTATTTGCCTTTCCCTTTAACCTCCCCTGGAAATAACTTCCCTGTGAGGGGCAGAGCTTGGTCAGGTTTCCCTTTTCCCCTGTGACGCTTTTGGTCCGGAGGCAGTGTGCTTCAGCGGTTTGCCCAGCACAGCGAGGGCAGAGAGGCCGTTTGCTGTGCGCTTGTGTCCCAGGGAGGGCGATGCACGTGGTGGCGGGGCGAGCTGATGTGGTACCCGGGCTGCTTCGAGGAGGATCCCGCGGTCGCCTGCAGACCAGGAAGCGGTGCTGCTGGGCTGCCCAGCATGCCTCGTACCTTCCTGCCATGATCTGCACAGCATTAAAGAAATTCTCTAATTTTTAGGGAAAATTAAACAAAGCAATTGAAAGTGTAGACCTTTCTGACTCGGTTTTGCTCTCATTTTCTCTAGCGTAAATTAGGACTTACTCTGCCAGTGACAATTTATAGGTTGGTGTACCTGAGGTCAGTATTTGGCTCTCTGGGTCTGTGTCATCATCTGTGAACTGGAGATAATAATGTTTAGTAGGGCTGGGTGAATAATTTGGAGTGGAGCTGCTTATTAAACAGATGTTGCCTCTCTGTGTTTGCAGATAGTCTACAGATGGATTGCATTTTTTCAAATTTATGTTTTTTCCAAATTATTCACCAAAAACATTCTGTAAATAATTTTATTAAGCTCTACTGCATTCAAAATACAAAATTGAAGTCTGCTTTATATTAACATTTATCATAGCTGGTTAAAGTATGTTATTTCAGCAACTATGCCTCCCAGAAAACTTGTTTAGTAGAATCTCCGCAGCAAGTAATACAAGGAAGGCACAAATACATTAGAATGAATGTTTAGGATGTATTTTTTCCCCTCTATTAGTATTGCAGATCCAATACTTATCTACCTCACTGGGTTTTGTGAAGATAGTAAGGTATTTTCTGAATGTAAAGTGCTGCCTAAATAGAGCTATTGTTTCTAAGAGAACCTAGAGATACTTCAGCCCAGGCTGTTCTTACCTGTCCGTACTTTTGATCGTATATGATCTAGCTCATGGTCCTGACTGTATGGCAGGAGGCAAACAAGTGAGATGATAGGCTCTGCTCTACTTAGAGCCCCTGAATAAAGCAGAGATATGTGAGGCTAAGTCTGTACGAACAAAGAAAGTGAAGAGAGCAAGTGCCAGTGGCATGGTATGGCTCTCATTCATATGATAAACTCCGTCCCCTCCCAAAAGGTGTCTGTACTGACCTACCAAAATGGTCTCTGGCCTGTGCTATCCTCCAGAGCATCCCGGGGACTTTCTGGGAGAGCATTAGCTGCCACAGGCTAAGCCTGTGCTGGGGACTATAAGGGCAGTTAAAACCTATGGGTGGCCCCATCTTAGGGTCCTGGGGACAGTTGCCTTCAGGTTTAAAAGCCTGTGGGTAGCTTAGTCTCAACTGAATTGCTTGATGTACTGCCTAGTTATTTCGTTACTGAGGTACCTGTGCAGGACATGTAGGACATAAACAGATTGTCCTTTCTCTGGGAATTAAGGGAAGGGAGGCAAAGAGGATAACTTTGCCATTGTCTGTGGGATGCTGGTGGTATCTCTAGAAAGTGGTTGGAAGGAGACTTCAGCTCCCTATTTTGCTCTCTGGGAAATGTGAAAGGCTTGGAGGGAACCTGACAACCTGGCTGGTGTTTACTAACTAAAATCTGTTAGTGCAGCCTGTGCTTTTTTGGAATGCTTCTGTTGATTTTAATTAGATAATTTCAGTGGATAAGGACAATTCATATAGTTTGGAGCTCGAAGTACGTTTTCTCTAATGTAAAAGCACAGCGCTGTCCTATTACATCCGCAAGAACTTCTTGGAGATGTTATAATACTTCATTTGTTTTCAGAATTTCTTTCAAGTTTAGCTGATAAGATCCCTGGTGTGTCTAGGAAATATAAACCTCTAGCATACAACTGGTAGTCTTGTTTTCTGAAAGTGTGGGGTTTTTTTCCTCCACATATTGTTTCAACAAAAAGACAGGTCTTCATGAGTAGCCCTTTGCATACAGTCCTTGCACAGCCTTTGCCCAGGAAAGACTCATCCTAAAGTGCCTGGGAATGTTTTTTAAGAACGAGTGGCTCAAGCTTCAGATACAAGGACTGAGTGGTGAAAGAAGTTAGGCTGTCATAAACCTTGTTTATATTTATCCTTTCATCATAGCACCTAGCACTATCCAGGATTACTTGGAATGGAGTGGAAAAATAAATACGTAAAAGGGTGAATAAAACAAAGAATCATTTGTGCT